>NC_028453.1:17105096-17212632 GCF_000263155.2 Setaria italica
CGATCTCGCCGTCGCATCCCCTCCTCCGCCCGCCGCTGCCGTCCTCAGCTTTCTTCGCCGCCTCCCCCACGACGCCTCCCCGCACATCTTCCCCCACCTTGTCGCCGCCCTCGCCCGCTCGCCCCGCCCGATCCTCGCTCTGCGCCTCTTCCTCTCCCCGCCCACCCCTGCCGCCACCACCCACCACTCCTTCAATTCAGCGCTCGTCCGGTTCCCCCTCCCGCCTCATCTCCTACCGGCCTTCTTCTCCCATTCCCTCCGCCGGTTCCCAGGCCTCACTCCCACTCTGCTCTCCTTCAACCTCCTCCTCAAGTGCATCTCTTCCTCTCTGGTCCCAAGGAACCCCAGCATCTATCTTGCAACCGCACTGCGAATCCTTCACGATGCCATTCCAGTGTGGAATCTTGCGCCGGACAAGTTCACCTACTCTACGGTCGTGTCAGCACTGTCCGATGCAGGGCATGTGGAGGATGCGGTGGCGCTGGTGCATGAGATGGTGGTCGATGGGGTGGTGGCGGCCGAGGCTTTTAATCCTGTGCTGAGAGCAATGCTGCGTGCAGGGGATGTCAATGGGGCAGCCAAATTGTTTCGGTTTATGCAGCTAAAGGGTTGCACACTGACAGCAGCAACATACAATGTGCTGCTGCATGGTTTGTTATTGTGCAGTAAAGTGAAGGCAGCGATGGGCATCATGAGAAGAATGGAGAATGAGGGAATTGTGCCAGGGTTGATGACATATGGCGCAGTGGTGGATGGGTTGGTAAAATGTGGAAGAGTGGAAGATGCATGGAAAGTCGCTGAGGAAATGGGCAACAAGGGGCTTCCACCTAGTGAATTTGTGTTCTCAGCCGTGATTACCGGGTTTTGCAGGTCAGGGGAGGTTGACAGGGCATTGAGGGTGTGGGAAACAATGGTGGCAGCTACAGTAAGGCCAAACATTGTTTTGTATTCAGCAATGATTGATGGTCTTGCCCGTTGTGGGAGGATGACTGAAGGTGAAATGTTATTTGATGAGATGGTTGATGCAAAATGTGTACCAAATGTCATGACATATAGCTCAATGATTCGAGGTTATTTCCAGATTGGAGATTCATCACGAGCTCTCTCTACATGGGAGGAGATGTTAAGGGTTGGCTGTGTGCCAACTGCTATTAGTTACAGTATATTGATCACTGGGATGTGTAATGTAGGGAGATTAAAAGATGCTATGATGGTCTGGAAACATATGCTTAGCCGTGGCTGTGCACCTGATACAATAGCTTATACTTCAATGATCAAGGGGTTATGCATGTCTGGGATGGTTGATGGTGGTCTCCGGCTTTTTAATGACATGCTGGCGAAGGGTGATGCCAAACCCGATGCTATCATTTATAATGTTGTATTGGATGGGCTAATTCGCACAAATAACCTTGCTCGGGCAATGGACATGCTTAACCAGATGCTTGATCAAAGATGTGATCCAGATGCAGTAACATGCAATATTTTCTTGCGGGAGGTTGGGGTCGCAGAGGCGAAAGGGAGAGAATTTTTAGAGGGGCTGGTCATGAGGCTATGCAATAGAGAAAGGTATAGGGCAGCTGGAGATGTTTTGATGGTGATGCTGGCTAAGTATATTGTGCCAGAGGCTGCCATTTGGCATACTTTTGTCAGAGGAGTTTGTCAGACTAAGAGAGTTCGGAAAGTGGTTGATAATTGTTGGGATGAGATTTGGAAGCCTTAAAGATTATATATATTTTTTATATACCGATTGAGCACACGCTTTGGAGCTCACATGCTGGAGTGCTTTTAATTCTCCATTTGTTGTAAGTTGTATCACTAACTCATTCATTCATAACAAAAGTTTTTGTTACAATAAAGCGATTTCCATTGTTCACTATGCTTATGCTTCCAGCACTTTTTATCTTTTATTTTTTATGTCAATAGTATGGTGTTTTCTCTAACCAATGGTTTTGCGGACCTGTATAAGTCGCACTTGTCCTAATAGCTTGTCTTCCATGAATTTCTGGTGTCAGTTGCAAACTGTAATGCATGTTCTAACTGAAAGCCCTGATTATATTGTTTAAAAATTCAAGATTGAGTAATCTAGATCTTTCTGTTTATTAGGACACTAGGAAACAAATGATTAGATCTCTTTTAGAAAGGCAAGGAAATATGGCAGTTTAAGCTCATTTTAACCTGTATATAGGATGGTAAGTGCAAACTATGTTAACAGACATGTTTGACCTTTTTGTTTCTAAGAATTAGAACCTCTGGGGCTCAATTGATTACTGTTAGCAAGCTATCGATTAATTCTACCCCCTGTCAATCAGCAGCTGCTAGAGATAGGTAATATATTTCTTTACTAAGCATCCTTACCATTGCCAAATATTGAATCAATGATAACTCAAGCACATTTTTTTTTATCATCCCATTATTTCAGACATTTTCCTTGGGAAAAAGTCCATTTACCTCCCCTCACATATCCACTATGTCCACTTAACCCCCTGAATAAAATTTTGGCTCACTTTACTCACTTGAACTATTTCACTTGGTCCAATCTACCCCCTAATTAGATTTATCTTTTTTGTTTCTCTGTGTATAAGTTGAATTTTGAGTTCAAATTTTGTGAGTAGATACAAAACATGATGCCTTATGTTAAAAAATTATATTAAGAATTTTTCATGGTTGTTTTCATAGGTTAGGAATATTTAATATGAAATTGATCTTAGATATACAAAACTGTATGAAAAGTAATCATGAAAAATTTCTAATGTATTTTTCTAACGTAGAGCATCATGTTATAAGTCAACTAACAAAATCTGAAATTAAAACTCAATTTGTACGCGATGAAATAAAAAAGAGAAATCTAATTAAGGGGTAGATTGGACCAAATGAAATAGTCCGGGGGAGTAAAGTGAGCCTAAATTTTGCTTAGGGGGTTAAGTGGACAAAGTAAAAAAGTGAGGGGAGTAAAATAGGCTTTTTCCTTTTCCTTGATGAATTTTGCATTTGAAAACTGATGGGACAAACTTTTATGTGCTGATATTTATTCAAGTTGATGCAAAACATAAACAGTAGAGTGTAGAGAAAGTGTTTTTAAGGTTGCCTTTGCTATTGATCACATGTTTTTGGTTCTACTTTGATTTTTAGTGATCAGGAGCATTGTTATTAAGGTGATAATTCAAGAAATCTCACAACAGTCATACTGTCTAATAACATATTATGTAAACAGTAATAAAATCTGGAGTATCACACGTTATATGTAAACTCTGCTAAAAAAGGCAGCTATGATCTATGATGGTCAAGTAGATCATTTAAATCCTTCAGTTATGGATGGCCAGACATACTTTCTCATTGCTGTATGCATATCCAACATGATGTAGAGAAAGCTAGTAATAGTAAATACTTCTGCATATTGTCTCACTTGTCATTGTTTCTGAACACCAAAAATGAGGCTTTGCGGTTTATTGCAGATAATAACATTCATGTTAAGTGATTCAACTTATACTATTGTCTTAGTTTGTTTACAGCAAAAAATGCCTTGCGTACCACACACCACCACATATCTTAGCTGCCATAGGGATGACTATGTATGCAAAGTTGCTAGGCCTTGTGGGTAGTTATGACAAATTGACAACAGAAGAATCCCATTAGAATACATAGTATTCTGGTGGATGTCAGTGACGTATCAGTAGTAGCTTAGTTGTTTAATATATTCGTTCTGAGTTACTCTACATCTGAATTGATTATAGATTTTCATGTTTCTTGCTGCCCTTTTTCTTGTGATTCCTTGTTGAGTTGTATAGTGTTGTTTGGAATAGTTTACTGCATGCAAGGTAAACCTAGGCTTCATGGATGACATATTATTCCAATGGATGACATGTGTGAAATTAGCTTAGTTATTGTATTATATCAATTCAGATTCAGAGTAGTTGGATACTTATGCTCGGAACGCTAACCCTTCGGAGTTCAGTAGCTATTATAGCTGAAAGGTCATTATGGATGAATTGTTGCATGTGACTTTTCAATTCCCAAGAAGCATTTAGCAAATGTTCAAATGTGTTAAACAAACTATATCTTTTACTCCTGTTAGACAACTCAAAATTAGGCATATTAGTTACCAGATGGCATGGCGACTTGGCTCTCTCCATTAGTCCTTCGCACCTAGAACTAATCATGTATTTTCTCTGCTTCTTTCTCCTGTGAAATTTAACGCGTCTGGAAACGCACAAGGTATAATTTTTCTTTTGGTGCATATGTAAGATAGTCAAATG
Source organism: Setaria italica (assembly GCF_000263155.2). Taxonomy (NCBI): domain Eukaryota; kingdom Viridiplantae; phylum Streptophyta; class Magnoliopsida; order Poales; family Poaceae; genus Setaria; species Setaria italica. The sequence continues at coordinate 17,109,350 of NC_028453.1, forward strand.
CTACTCTGTTTTAGAATTTACCTTAGTATCCGTATGTGAAGACAACATGAAGATATACCAACTTCACCTTGCATTGTTTGCGTAGCGTATTTAAATTGTGTGAGTGTTAGGGACTTGGAGGACCCGGCTCGGCCCTTAGGGGTGGTCCAGAGGCACGCCAGCGCAGCCGTCGGCCTCCTGGGCGAGTCGGAAGAGGAGGCGCCGTAGAGGGGCGCCGCACATGGCAGCCGCTGGCCCCACCGGCAATATCCCCTTTTGGAGTCTTTGAATAATAGGAAAGGTTAAAGAGTCTAGAGACAATTAGAGAGTTTGTTTAGGAAAGGATGGATCCAATCTATAAGGAATCCAATCCTAGTTATCTTAGGACTCAAGTCATAGGTCCCTATATAATTGAGGGAGTTGTACTCATTGGAAATCAAGAAGGAAGAGAATTCTCTCAACCCTCCTGCCTTCCTTTCTCCCTGCGCCAACCGCCCCTCCCCCCTGCGCCGTCCCTCTCGCCCTCCTGCGCCGCCCTAGCCACCCCCTCCTCTAAGATCCTAACACATGGTATTCATAGACCAGGAACTAGCCCACCATGTCCACCTCCAAGCCTGCCACCATGGATGACCTCAGCAAGCAGATGGTTGAGATGCACCTCCATCAACAAGCTGCTTGCCACCATGAAGGTGGTGGACGGGCGCCTGACGTCCCTGGAGAAGAAGCCCGCCGCGTCGACCACAAGCAGACCCTGAAGGCAAGGAGGCGGCAGATGCCAAGGCCAAGGCACCTGCTGAACTGCAAGAGCAGTCGTTGGCCGACCTGGCCAGGTGCGCGCAGTAGCCTTCGCTGAGCGCAAGTTCCTCTTCGACAAGGTGAGGGAAGTAGGATCATCCTACAGCGATGATGCGACATCGTCGACAAGGTGGTGAAGGATCTGTTCCCCACCCCGATAGATGGATCTCAGCCGGAGCAACCGACAGACGTGCCACCGAACTTCTACTCCATGTTGGTGCCTCGCTACCACAAGATGAACTTCCCGAGCTATGACGGGGAGGACGACCTGCTGCAGTGGCTCAACAGATGCGAGCACTTGTTCACCAGGCAATGGACGCCAGATCATGAGAAGGTCTGGTATGCATCGTTCCACCTCACAGGCGCCACTCAACTGTGGTACATGCGTCTCTCCCAGGAGAGCCCAATCACAGATTGGAGCGAGATTGGAGCAAATTCGGCCCCCCCTCCAGACGCTACCTGCTAGGCGAGTTGGTCGCCTTGCGGCGGACCGGCACTGCGCACATTCCTCGCGCACGTGGCGCGCGCGGGACCCCTAGGCAAGGAGCAGCAGGTCAACATCTACACCGCTAGGCTAGGCAAGCCCCTCCGCACCAATGTCGAGCTGTAGGACCGGCGGGACATGGAGCAGGCCATGGCACTCGCTCGGGCCTATGAGCGGCGCCGGTGTTAGAACCACCCAAGACGATGACGACGGCATCATCAGCATGCGCCCCCCTCGCGCACAACTACGACCAAGCCAAAGAGCATGACTACACCAGCAGCAGGCACGACAACGACGGCAGCTACTACGGGGGCTCGCTCCTTCAAGCGCCTCACATTTGACGAGATGGCAAAGAGGAAGTGCTTAGGCCTTTGCTTTAACTGCGACGAGCAATTCAGCAGAGGGCACAAGTGCAAGCAGCTGTTCGAGATCACCATCGTCAACGACTTCGATGATGACGACGAGCCATCACTGATGGTGATCACGGCTGGCCCCAACGGAGGTCTCCAGGGCTGGTGCACCATGCGCCTGGTGGGCGCTGTATTCGGGGAGGGCGCACGTGTCGTCATCGACACGGGCGCCACACACAACGTCGTCGACTTTAGCTTCGCCCGTCACGTATAAGTCTCGGAGAGGCGCATCAACGTCGGCATCACCATCGGCGATGGCTCCAGGGTGCGCAGCCGTGGCCTATGCCGTGGGGTACCCATCCGATTGGACCGCGAGGTCTTTGCCCTCAACGCCTACATCTCCACCCTCGACGGCGAGACAGACGTCATCCTTGGTACCCCGTGGCTCGCGTCGTTAGGTCCTATCACTTGGGATTTCAGGACGCTAACCATGAGCTTCAGGCGAGGCGACCGCATCGTCCAGTTCGTGGGAGTCTTACCAACACCAGCTACTCTACTACCAGCCCCGCTAGTCCAGGCGGCCCTGCCAGCTCCATCGGCAGCAGCACTAGCATCATCATCGACTGCACCACCAGCCCCACAGGCGTACAGCTCCAGAACGGCGCCATCGACCCCGACTTGCGCCAACATTGAGGGGTTAAGGAGTGGGAACGCGTGCGATGTGATCTCTCCATCTTTACGACATCCGGAGGGCAGTTCAAGATGAGCCTGAATTGGCCGCCGTGAGGCGGGGAATCACGTCACGCCAGGCAACTCGCACCTAGACCATCGACGACAGCGTCATCTTCTTCGCCGGGCGCGTCTACCTGCCAGCCTTGTCACCCCTGCTGTTGACACTCATCCGCTCACGTCTCGCAGTCGGCGGCCACACGATGACGAGTATGGCGACAGCTCGCTCTTTCCCAGCCATGGTGATCCTGACACAGGAGTGGCCACGAGCGTCCCTGGTACAACTCGACGTTCTCTTTTTGGACCAGCTAGATGTGAGTTCCTCGTTGCAGGCCGCAACTTCTTCCGCGTCAACACCGAGATGGGTGTGCCAGATATCTCGCCGCTACCTCGGGACGCCTCAGCTGTACTGTTCAGGGAGGTATGGGACCTCACAGCGCCAGGTGCACGGCCCCGTACATCCTTCGTCTACAGGGTGCCGGGTGTCCTCCTGAGAGGGGCTAGTGGGCTACAGCCACGCATCTTCAATTGGCTTCCTCCACCGACGACACTGGCAGTCGACATGGGGGTAACGCGATAGGCCATAGCTGCGCCAGGGCCCAACAGCAACCGTGGGAGGCAACGCCACCTGCTGGCCACCCACGACTTCATCCTTCATGGCTACATCGGCGACCTGCGCTACTATCTCCACTTCCACGTCGTCAGGACACTACGCAACATCACCACCATCTTGCTCGTGGGGCCGCCGCCCTAGCCGCCCCCCTCCTCTAAGATCCTAACAATGAGGTCAGCCTGCTAGCCCACTAGGTCCGCCGTGCAAAACTGTCTTTGCGGGTACCTGCAGAGACACGTTTTGCAAGTGGGCTTGAAATGTGCAGCCTGCAAAGTCTTGCAGGATTTTGTAGCCAGCCTGTGAGATCCTGCAATGTGCCTGCCACACCTGCAAGGTGGGGCGGCATTCGCTCGGCATTATGCTGTGTGGTGACGGTGCGCTGCATCCGTATCGGCATTACACTGTGGGAGTGCAGCTGGTGCCATGCCACTGCCGTCGCTGCCGGCGGCCCTCCGGCGAGTGTCACGTGCTGCCCCACCTATTCGTTCGGCTCCTCCGCTTGCACGACAGCACCCACTGCTACCCCACCAGCTCCTCTGCCTCTCGTTTCCGCTTGTACGATGGCACAATCCTCTCGTGTCCCGTCGCCGCTGGTGAGATCACCCATCTCCATCTCCTTGTCCCTCTCCCGTCCCTCTCTCCACCTCAACATTTTCTTCAAACCTAATGTTGGCCTGTGTTATTGATTTTGATATAAATCTCAGTGAAAGACAAGCTCTGTGAGAGGGAGTTGGGGAGAAGACCTACATCAATTGGGGCAGGAGCATCAGATTTTTAAGGTGTGTTTTGTTCTTTCTCCTTTGGCCCTTTCATGAAGAATGTTCATGCTTTGTTGTAATGTTTTGTTTCAAAAGCCGGTTATTTCAAGTAGTGTTTCTCTAGAATACATTTTTTTTTTGGGAACATCAAGGGTTACTGGAGTTAAAATTTGCCTACAAGCAGATAATTATCAAATATAACCCTTAGTTACTGAAGTTGATTACTTAACTTCCATATGCATTGCATATGCATAGAATGTTGAACGATTGGTGTGGGAGTTCCAGAATCCAGACAATGTGGCCTTCGTGTATTAATCTTTGAAGTGGAAACCTAACAGAATGTGAAATTGGAGTTTTAGAGATTATATATACTTTTCCTTTGAACTATGCTTAAGCTACTTTTATTTCCTTTTATTCTGCAGTTTTACATGTTTCCTTTTATACTTTTCATATGCAGGTACCATGGCAACAGTGCCATCCAATGTCAACCACAGGAAGTTGGGGGCTCCTCAGGTTGCTCACCTTCGATCAGCTCTCCATGAACAAAGCGCATTGGCTTTCCTGCATCCACTGTAGCGTTCGAGTCTGCATTCAGTACAGGTGGACGAATCATCAGTGACCATAGGACTAGGCTTTCGGGCAACACAGTTAAGCTTTGATTTCCTTCCAAGATTGTATTAGGGCAGTTGATAATTAATTATTTATTTTTTGCATTGATTTATTCATTTGACTCGTAAAAACCTATTAACTTTCTTATTTTATAGGTACATCTTACATGGGACATCATGAATATTAACAGCTCGGGTAGCAGCATTTTAGAACTTGGAGGTGCATGATCACCTGAAGGACAAGGTCAGCCTCTATGCTACTGCCATTTTCTTGTGACATCACATATTCAATTGAAAAACCTATTGGTAGAAGAATATAATTTTCTTGTGACATCACATCTTAGCTCGCTGTTGTGTCAGGTGCGTCGTTCGTCGGGGGCGGCCGGCGTAGATTGTAGCCGAAGGAGGTGTGAGGGCGAGGGGAGAAGAGCCGCCGTCGACCCGTGGTTGCCGGCGACTTTGCTGCTGGCCGATCTGCAGGGAGGAGTTGGAGGTGGTCCAGTGTGAAGGCACAGGGAGAGGTGGAGAGGCAGGGGCAGGGTAGGGTTTAACCTTTCCCTTGCTGATCCAAAATAGATTACACCCTTTTAGTTTTATAGTGACTCCCCTCTTAACTCCCAAGCAATCTAAGGATGGAATCCTTCCATCTTACAACTCAATCTCTAATTATTACCTAACTTAAACAAAAGGACTTTCTAATACTTGAATAGACTAAAGATAGAAGGGAGGGGGCTGTTGGGCGCCTAGACTCCCTAGTATGGTGCGGCCAGGGCTGCAGGTGTCCCTGCACGCCTGCCTACTGCTGTTGGGCCTCCCTGGCCCATGGCGCCAGGGCCGTGGCTGCCCATGCACATGACATGCTGGCTTTAGTGTTTGCCTGTTTGGAGTTTTAGGGCTTAGGTTCTAAGGTAGGGGTGTCGGACAACTGGAATTCAGTACAACTATAGGGTACGTGGCTACTTGTCAAGTGATAGTCTTGTGCTGTGAATATAATCCTGAAACTAAAACTTATGTGCTTGCCCTTGTTGATGCAAGGTAGCTTTGCAGGAACTGTATCGTTGATTTAAATTTTCCATATTCCTTGTGGTGTCCTGTTGTAAAATTTGACCCATTGTTTGTCATTTGGTTTACCTAATGATCCCTCTTACTGATCAGCTGGAGTAACTAGATATATTTTGTGATAGGAAATGCATCTTTTGTATCAAGGGGCATTCGTGTTCATGCCCTGTTTTGAATGTCAATGGTGATTTTACCCTCATTTTTTCAACTTTATGATTTTGCCCTTACTTTTTGAAATCGAAGAGAGTTTGCTCCTATTCTGTGAAGTGCACTTAATGGTGTTAAAATTGGTACAAAAAGATAAGTTTCCCTTTGCGGATTTACCCTTACTATTATGAGTTCTTTGTGACTTTACCCTTGTTTTGAAAAAAAAAATAGGACAGCATTTTGACAGGTTTTAACAAAAGATTGTAACTAATCTGACACATGTCGACCAATCTGACATGGATATTTGGATCTGACACAATTTGTTAGAGTTTTGACAACATCATGACACAAATATTTGACAGAAAAAGCACCAGATCACATATATTAGACCAACATAAAGCACCAGATGACACATATGTCCAACATAAAGCACCAGATCACATGTATTGGACAACAAAACCACTGGATGTTCACATTTCATCCCATCATGTCCATACCACAACCTAAGTTCACATGTCATCCCATCATGTTCAGGTTACAACCCAACAAGTTCACGTGCCATCCCAACTAGTACAGAATGTACATAGCAAATGGAAAACATGACACTCAAGCATCTCTGCCTAGCAATGCAGCCAAGCTTCTTGAGTTTCCTCCTCTTCCTCTTGCTCTTCCACCTGCATCTGAGCCTGCACCTGCTCCTCTCCCTTCCCCTTCCAGTTCACCTTCCCCTTCTAGTTCTTGTTGCACTTGCACTTCATATGACAAGAGTAAAAGTGTGTTATTAAACAAGTTGGTGGTACAGAAATGAATAAATAAGCAAATAAATTGAAATGAGTATCAATCCATGACTTTGATGCTTGTGCTACATTTGGGTCATTGCTCCCTCATGATCCATTTTGTGAAATGAGTATCAATCCATGACTCACATTGATGCTTGTGCTACATTTGGGTCATTGCTCCCTTATGATCCATTTTGTGAGGATGGTAGCTTTCTCTTTGACTACGATCCATTTTGTGAAGATGATAGCTTTCTCTTTTGACTAGTAGTAGGACCTCCTTGGCAATGCTTGGCTGTATGATCTAGATCATGACATTAAGAACATGGTCTCTTTCTCTTACTAGTGCTAGCCTCATCATATACTTTGATCCTAGATTTTCTTGGTCTCCCAGGTTTCCTTCTTAACTTGGGCTTCTTAATTTTGTAGCCCAAATCAACACGTGGCCAGCTGTCCTTGGATGTCATTGGATTGAAAGTACTTGCATATGCCTTTCTGAACCTCTCAACAGAGAAGTATTCATGGACAAAGGCATCCATTTGCACATGCCTACTTAGTTTTGCAATGAAAGCTAAAGTATGGCTATATGGCTTTCCAGTAACTTGCCAAGCCCTACAACTACATGTCTTTTGCTCCAAGTTTACAACATGCCTAAATCTGTTCACAGTTACTACAACTGTCCCAACCCCACATATTAGTACCTCATGATCCTTGATAGTCTTGGATTTAGCATTTAGAGCATTAGTAATAGAAGGGATGATTATTCCAGACATTTTTCTAGCAATTTTATCTCTCAAAACAAATTTCTCAATGATCATCTGTCTTATCCTATCATGCATGTCTACAATTTGAAAATACTTGCATTTAGACACCCAACTATTGAAATTCAGAGAGGTTGTTGTTGATGTAATCTATATTGCATCCTTGCTGAATTTGCTTCTACTCCACACATATGGATGATTTTCATCCAACCATGCAACTGCATTGGGATCTTTCTCCTCTATCTTTGACATGAAGTAGTTGAACTTGTCAGTTGTGAAGCTCTTTGCTGCTGCCCACATATTCTTACCATAAAGACACCATGGAATCCATTCTTCTTCATATTCTTCCACAAATGCCTCATGTACTATCTATGTTCCAGTCCTAGGTATACATCTTCTACAACCCCCTCTATCTCTTTGCCGGCATCTGTACTAATGATCAAACCCGTAGGATGACCAATTGCATTCTTCAAGTTGTTGATAAACCAAGTCCAATTATCCTTGGACTCGGTCTCAATCACTCCATATGCCACTAGAAATAGCCAGTTATGACCATCCACCGCCACAGCTGCTGCTAACTGACCTCTTGACCTTCCTGTAAGATGAGTGGCATCCATGGCAATGTAGGGCCTGCATCCTTGCAAAAATCCATCAATGCATGGCTTAAGAGCAACAAAGAACCTTGTGAAACACACATCACCATTGTGGTCTTCAGTGTCTAGCTCAACAATACTACTAGGAACAAATCTCAACCGCTCATCTTGATATGTGGGTAGCAAATCATAGCTGTCATCCCACTTTCCATATATCATGTCCAACGCTCTCATCTTGCCTCTAACAACTCTATAATATGGAACTTCAATGGAGTACTTCTTCTTTAACCTATCCTGCAACTCCCTTTGTCCCATTTCAGGTTCTTCCCGTAACAAGTCGACCACTCTATCAGCTACCCATTTCTTTGAGGCCATTGTATCACCATAGTTGTTGACTGAACCACAAGTATGCTTTGGTCCACTTGTCTTAACCTGCAACAAAAAACAGCAACAAAAAGTAACTTTTCTGAGTAAAAACAGCTAGAAAATATACTATTTTTTAATAGAAACATCCACGAAAGTATTGAATTTACCTTGCATCCAATGTAATTCTTGCTTGTTGAAGCATAAAACTTCCAATTGCAGCCCTGTTCAGCTCTCTTGCAGATTGCTCTAAATCTGCTCTTATCCTTTTTCACGATCTCAAAAGCATGATCATTCAAGATAGCATGATGGGTAACCACTGATTTGCATTGGTGTCCACATCTGGGAACACCACATTAACATCAATACATGGATCATCAACATCATATGAAAATGGAGGAGGATCAATCCTCATCAACTATTTAACCATCAGGATCAAATTCAGGGTTAGAATCGTTAGAGCATGAAGATGCAGCCAAATTAGTGTCATAGCTTCTATCACTTGTGCTAGAAGTGAATGTGTGTCTGAGTACATGCCGTCCTCCTCATGAACTTCTACCCTCTCATATGTGGCTCTCTTCTTTTTAGATGTGGATTTGGCTCTCACATTTGTGGCTGTTTCACTTGTGGCTCTCACATTTGCAGGTATCTCACTTGTGGCTGTCTCATTTGTGGGTAGTCTTCCTTAGAGAAGGGTGGCACCTACGTTTCATTGGAGAAAACTGCAATGGGCCCTAAAAATCATTTATCTGGGCTCCATTCTCTAGATTGAGTTCAAACCATTCAGACAGATGTTCATCATATTTTATCTTAATAGAGTCATTGTCCAACTCACGCCACAAAGATATATATTGCTTTGAACCCCACATGTAGTGTACAGCTATGAAGTTAACTAACTGCATCAGCCCATAGTTATGTGTGTCAACAACTTGTCGTGGTAATGTTTTACCCTGCAGCCATGACTTTGGGCCCCATCAGGCAAGCTGAAAAACGAACAAACTCTAGCAACAAGTTGCAAATCCCTGTGATTTGGCCTACAAATCATAGCACCGAATATGAATTTAGCTAAATCGCTCTAAAGACCACAACTACAGACCCATTTCAATTGAAATCTATGGCGCACAGGGATATTCAAGATCAGGGATTACCTAGCCTCTTCCATGGTCTTGGTGTTGCGCTCTCCCTCGCTGTCCTTGTGCTCATGTGGGAGCAGTGGAGGTGTTGGGGCTGGAACCCGTGCCACCTGCGTTGGGGCCGCGCCTGGCATCGGGTCTGGAACCCGCGCCCCCTACGCTGGGCTCGTGCCCGGCATTGGGGCTTCAACGCGCGCGCCCGGGGCCGCGCACCCTCGCGCTCGGGCCAGGCTGCCTCCTCCCGCTACCGTCGGTGCCGGACGGGGCAACACAGGTGCGCCTCTTGCCGGTCCGCCGCCTGGATGGCCTCCCGCAGTCCGCCGCCGCCGCCAGTAGCCGGCTGCCGCCGCCCCTAGGTTTTCGTGGGAGAGGAGCCAGGCGACACTCTATGGGTTCGAGCAGCCACGAGCGAGGGAGGAGGATAGGAGATGGATAAGGTTAGGGGTAGTGATATCTTTTCGCATTGTGTTTAGTATTTTTCCTATTTCTTTTATTTTTTTAAAGGGGTCATCACGTAACAGAGTTAGAAACAGGGGTAGATGGAGGCTTCATCTACGAAAAGAAGGGGCAAAATCACAAAGTTCAAAAATTGAGGACAAAATCACCATTAGACTTCACAGTAGGGGCAAGATCCCCAATCTCCCTTATATCAAATATCGCAGTAGTAACATAGTAGCAAAACTAGTTCCACTATGGTGCTAAAAAGAATTGTACCTGTCCAGATTTAGTTGGGTCATGTGGTTTTAGTTTTGCATGAACTGTTCGTCTTCTTTCTGCTGCCTGAACAAGGTTCTATTACCCCATACACCATACAATGAACACTATCAGTACTTTGTCAATGATTTCAGTGAAAAGTGAGATGACTGTGAGGATCTGATGATACTATTAGGTGCCATGCTATTGTATATGAATTGTTAGATATCAGTTTCCTTTCTTTTGTTCTTTTTTTACTGCGAAGAATTTTATGCAGTGGCTTTTTTTCCCAGAATGAAGATGGTTGATAGTGAATCGTTTCACACGTTTTAATTTACCCCCTCTCTATTTTATTGCATACTTGCCATGATATTGAACATACAGCCCTGGATTAATATGGTTTCAGCATATACTTGGCTGTGGTACTTGCCTGGAGTGACATACTGCCCTGTGTAATATGGTTTGTGTGCAACCATGTGCAGTGATAGTGAAAGGCACCGTTTACCAGATGTACACGAGCACCTTCGCCAGTACTACTGACAACAGTGGTGCATGCTATATCCGATCAGCTGAGTGGAAAGTAGCAAGACTTCTAGTGAAAACCGTTCTTGGCATCATTTATTGGACGGCAAGCATTATGTGGTTCTGTATTTTTACGTCAGAAGGTCAAAATTGCATTTGAAAACATTAGCGCTTGCTACATGGCTCTGAATTTATGAGAATGTCAAGTGGATTTAGTCAATGGATGAAGCGTCGACCATGGACTAGTCGCCTGTGACGTCTTGCGTATCTTGACTGGAGAAACCTGGTGGTACACTGCCTCGTCAAAGCATTTGTTTTTGGCCGCGCAGCACCAGCCCATAATGTAGTTTGCTTCTAATCAGCGAAAACATCGGAATTGCTGTTGTTTCTCAGACATTGCTAACCTTGACTGAGTGCCAGCGAGAAGCATCGAACATTTGAGGTGAAATGTGCGGCAGGATGTAAGCCCGGCCGTTTATTGCAGGTGAAGCGGGTTGGGCATCCAAAACTAGCTGAATCCTTGAGAGTAGCACGTACAGGGCGGTCTGCAAATCACAAGTCTACTGGTACTCACCTGAAGATGTCTAAGGTCAAGCTCCATCACTGTGCCTCAGAGTTCAACGCGTTCAACCAGTCAATTGCCCCCACTCCAAGTAGCGAGACGCAACAGACCACGACGCTCACTAATTTGACTTAACTGGATTGGCTTTTGATTACAATCTTTCTATCTAATAAATGGATTTTCCATTCTAATTTTTTGTACGTAGATTTCACGTGTCATAGCCCCGATACTAGTTTCACCCGCGTTAAATAATTCTATTTGAAGGAATCAAGCCCAATTCAGTTGGTGTATATACTGGCTGGCTGACATCACCCAGTTCTTCGATTCTCTTTACATGTGGTAGAGACTCAACCTCTGTTTTCTTTGTCATTAGAAGTGTTTTTATTTTTATGGGACAATTTAAATTTAGCATTTTATTTAGTTCCACGGGTCACACGAAGTGGTACGTTGTACACTCTTCTGCAAGAGAAGTCTTATTCAGTTGGAATCCTACTTGCAACTCGCGTCCAGTAATTTCTTCTTCAATAGACCGAACACAACGCAAATGGTTGTTCAAAGCCTTCCTCGGCAATTAAAGGATTTGGTCTATATATTCATTCTTTCATTCTTGCAGTCCCCTTTTCCTCGGCTACTCGAAACAACAACAACAAAAAAAAAAAGCAGCGAACTATCAGTAATGTACTAGTAGCCCGTGACGTGTACAAATCTTGACTGAAGACAGCAGAAGCAAAGATGTGTTTGGTAGACTTGCATTTCCAGGCAATTGCTTGTTGACCCCAACCACTACTGAAAACTCGGCATTTGTCCCGAAGTTTAATTAGTACCGATTGGTTTTTGATCCGGTACTGATGTGAGCATTAGTACTGATCTAACGGCTAGTTCCTCATGAGCCCCCGTGAGCTCCTTTAGTACCGGTTGGAGCCCCCAACTAGTATTAACTTCTCTCCTATAAATCAGGCGTCTTCCTCCTCCTGCCCGAGCTATTTTCTTCAGCTCGAGCTTCATCCATTCATGGCGAAATAGGGGAGGTGCTGCTGGATTTTTGACCATTTCGTGAGGATTTCACTCGTTCAAGTATTCTAAAGGTTAGAAACTTCATCCACCCTTGATACATGGTTAGTATACTAAGTTTTATGCTATAGAGCTAGGGTAATTTGTGATTTTTAGAATAAGATATAATGGAGAAAATTTTCATTTGTATGCATGTGTTATTTAGAGCTCATATTTGTGATTTTTAGAATAAGCTACAATTTTTTGGATGCTATATTTCGTATTAGTCAAAGAAACTGATACGTGGTTAGAGGAATAATTTCATAGTTTAGCCATTTACAAATATGAGCTAAATAAATTATGGGAAAAAATATAATTTGTTCATATTTTAGTCATTTGCAAATATGAGCGAGATAAATTATGGTCATAGAGATAATAAGATGAAATAAAGGTATGTAATTACTCATTTTTTGATAAGCTACAATAGAGAAATTTTTCATTTATATGTTATGTTTGAGCTAAATAAATTGTGGGAAAAAATATAATTTATTCATAGTTTAATATTTGCAAATATGAGCTAAATATATTGTGGTACATAGAGATGGCTACTGCTGCTGGAGGTAGTGGCGATTGTAGGGGTGATCGTCGTTCCACTCGCGGCAACGGAAAAACCATAGTTGACCCTCATGATAAGCTGAATAAAATGAGCATATGGGAGAGAGCAATGCTTCATTATTTGGAAAGATGCCATGAAGATGTTGTTGCGACAGGTTAGGAACCTCCTTTTAGTGGTCGTTATGCTCCACTCCCAGTCCCGAGGGTTTCAGGTCCATTGAGTATTACCATCGCAAGAGGCACAAATAAACCACAGGATGAGGCTGGGTCAGTGAAACCTTATTATTTGCCACCCAAGAATGCTTAATGTCCTCCTAGATAGTACTTAGTGGATGGTTTATCGTAGTGTATCATGTTGTTTGGGTCTAAAATTTAAATTTGTGTATTTCTATTTAACCTTTCAGCAACATTTGAGTTTGTTGTAGTGTATCATGTTGTTTGAGTCTGAAATTTAAATTTGTGTATTTCTATCTAAACTTTTAGCAACATTTGAGTTTAATGAAATTTGTATCATGTTTGTTATGTTTCATGAAATTTTTATCATGTTTGTTATGTTTGATGTATAATTCTATGGATGATCAAATTATCTTTTGTTCGGTAATACTTTGTAGATGGATAATCAATGGATGTACAGCGCAGACAAATGCTCCATGGAGTACATTAATGGCTTGCGTGGTTTTCTCGATGTGGCAGAGTCCAACAAGCCGCCGTCTGCTTTCATTTGCTGTCCATGCCGAATTTGCAAAAATGAAAAGGATTACTCATCCAAAAAGACTATTCATGCCCACATATAGAGTTTCGGATTCCTGCCTAACTATTTTGTTTCGACCAAGCACGGGGAAAGATAAGTTATGATGGAAGAAGATGATGATGATGATGAAGATGATAACTACACTCCTGACTAGACTCAAGAAGTTGCCTTTGCAGATGTTGCAATGGGCGAGGCTGAAGAAGAGATGGTTGCAGAAGAAGGTCCTACCGATGATCTAAGTCAGGTGTTGCGAGATGCAAAGGAAGACTGCGAGAATGTGAAGGAGACAAAGAAATTTGAAGTATGTTAGATGATCATAAGAAATTGTTGTACCCAAATTGCAAATAGGGGCACAAAAAGTTGGGTACTACACTGGAAATGCTGCAAGGGAAGATAAAAATTGGAGTTTCTGACAAGGGTTTTGATGAGTTAATGAAAATTATAAAGAACATGCTTCCTGAGGGGAATGAATTGCCGTCCTCAATGTACAAAGCGAAAAAGGTTGTTTGCCCTTGGGGTTTGGAGGTACAAAAGATACATGCATGTCCTAATGATTGTATCCTTTATCGCGGTGAGGAATATGAAAAATTGGAGGCCTGTCCTGTGTGCGAAGCATTGTGTTATAAGATCAGGCGAGATGACTCCAGCGATATTGAGGGGTAGGCTAGTAAGAAGAAAATTCCTGCGAAGGTAATGTGGAATTTCCGTGTAGTACCACGCTTGAAGCGTTTGTTCAGAAACCAGACACATGAAAAGTTGATGTGTTGGCACAAAGAAGAACGTAAGGAAGATGAAATGATCAGATACCCCACTGATGGGTTCCAGTGGAGAACAGTTGATAGAGAATTTCATGAGTTTGAAAAGGATGCAAGGAATATATGGTTTGGTTTAAGTATAGATGGATTCAATCCATTCGGTGAGTTCAGTAGTGGTCATAGCACTTGGCCTGTGACCTTATGTATGTTCAACCTTCCATCGTGAATGTTCATGAAGCAGAAGTTCATTATGATGCCTGTAAATATCCAAGGCCCAAAACAAGCTGGCAATGATATTGATGTTTACCTAACATCGTTGGTTGATGAACTTTTACTGTTATGGAAGGAAGAAGGTGTACGTGTGTGGGATGAGGACAAAAATGATACTTTTAATCTACGAACATTGTTGTTCGTAACCATCAATGATTGGCTGGCGCTTGGTAATCTGTCCGGATAGACAAACAAGAGATATCGAGCCTCGATGCATTGTTTAGATGATACTTGCATCATGTATTTGAAACACTATAGAAAGGTCGTGTATACATGCCATCGTCGATTTATTCCTGCTAAGCACCTGTTAAGAAAGAAAGGGAAGCATTTTGAAGGAGAGGAAGAAAAATGTACTAAGCCCGTTCACCATAATGGTAAACATGTATTTTCTATGATAAAGGATGTGAGGGTAGCCTTTGGCTAGGGCTCTGATAGCTAACCTGTTCCGAACGATGAGAATAGACATGCACCCATGTGGAAGAAGAAGTCTATATTTTGTGAGCTACCTTATTGGGAAGTCCTTGAGGTCCGTAATGCAATCAATGTGATGCATTTGATGAAAATCTTTGCGTGAACGTGCTTGGCTTCCTGGGTACAGATGGAAAGGCAAATGATACAATTGAAGCACATCGGGACCTAAAACGTATGAAACAAGGAGATGACCTACATTTGGAAAAGAGAGATGATGGACATTACTTGCATCTTGCCAGTTACACTATCATAAAGGAAGAGAAGGAAAGAATGTTTGAGTGCTTGAATAGTATCAAGGTCCCATCGGGCTACTCCTCGAATATACAGGGAATAATAAATATTAAAGAGAAGAAATTCACAAATCTAGAGGCCCATGACTGCCACGTCTTGATGACACAATTGCTGCCTGTTGCACCAAGTGGTATTCTACAGAGAATGTGAGAATGACAATCGTGAAGCTATCTGCATTCCTCAACATAATTTCTCAGAAGGCAATCCATCCAAACAATTTACTAAAGGTACAGAATGACGTGGTGCAATACATTATTAGCTTTGAGATGGTCTTTCCACCTTCCTTCTTTAATATCATGACCCACCTTCTAGTCTACCTTGTTGAAGAGATTTTTGTTCTCAATCCTGTATTTCTATACAATATGTTCCCTTTTGAGAGGTTGATGGCAGTTCTGAACAAGTATGTTCGTAATTGTGCCTGTACAGAAGGAAGCATCACAAAGGGATATGGAACAGAGGAGGTCATTAAGTTTTGTCTTGACTTTATTGACGACCTGAGTTCGATTGGAGTCCCTGTATCAAGCCATGTATCAAGCCATGAGGGGAGACTCAGGGGAAAGGGCACACTAGGGAGGAAAGCTCGGATGGACATCGATGAGAGTACATTTCGTAAATCACACTTCATGGTCCTGCAACAAACTTGGAGGAGCACAAGACCATTGTACGGTGCTTAAACAAGGGGAAGACTGAGGCCTGGGTTACACGTCATCACATTGACACTTTTGTCTCTTGGTTGTGGCAATGACTGATGACATGATTGAAGAGCAACTAGCATGGTTGGCTAGGGGTCCATCTATCTCAGTATCAACATTCCAAGGATACGAGATAAATAGGTACACATTTTACACGATAGCCCAAGACCAAAAGAGCACAAACCAAAATAGTGGTGTCCGTATAGATGCAATAAACAACAATGGAAAAAAATAGATACTATAGTGTCATTGAGGAGATGTGAAACTCGACTATGGACCTTTGAAAATCCATCTGTTCTGGTGGCATTGGGTGAAACTTACTGGAGGAGGTGTAACGGTAGACAACTATGGGGTGACAATAGTGGACCACAATAAGATTGGATACAGAGATGAACCATTCATCCTAGCCAATGATGTGACTCAAGTTTTCTATGTGAAGGACATGTCAAGCAAACCAAAATAGAAGGGTGCTAATAAGTTAGATGACCAGCCAAAGCGCCACATAGTTCTTACAGGGAAAAGAAAAATTGTTGGAGTTGAGGACAAAACTGACATTTCAGAATATTATGATCAGTTCAATGATCTTCCTCCATTTTCAGTCGAGGTTGACCCAAGCATCCTATTAGCCAAAGAGAATGCTCTATACTTACACCGTGATCACAACCAGGGGACGTTCGTCAAGAGGAAGGTCATTAACGTTCCATTAGATGATGATGTGTAATGTATTAAAACCATTACAGTGTGTTTTGTGGTCAAGTGTATTAATGTAATAACGCATTGTAATGATATCTAATGTATTCCATGGGTTTATTAACAATACTATTTGCAAAAATCTCACCCTATTAAATAAGAACTAATTTTTGCATAGTTAAAATATTAAATATTTCAATTTTTTTAGCACCATTAAATATTAAACAATACATTTAGGTACAATTAAACAAGTACATGACTAAGTCATGGTAAACATGTTAATAACACTACTGGCACTATTTTTCTAAATTTTTGTATGGTCAAAATATCTATTTTTTTGAATTTTAAAGTTAGCATAAGTATTATGACCATTATAACCTATTACTAAGTTAAAATTAATATGATATTTGAATGCATCAAATTTTTTATAGTCAAGCTAACAAATTGTTTTTGCAATTTTATGAATGTTATTTGTTTTACTATGTAATAAATTTTAAAAAAAGAAAATAAAAAGATGTTTAGGCGGGAAGGCGGAACAGGAGGCTACAAAACCCTTTAGTACCAGATGATAAAATTACCCGGTACTAAATGGGGCATTTTCATTTTGGCACGCTCAGCCCCCCGTTAGTACCAGGTGTTAGCTAGACCCGGTACTAAAGGGTAGGCCTTTAGTGTGGTAGAACCGCCCAAATTAATCTAACTAAAATGCACTTAGGTCACCTGACACGCGATCACTTTAAGCAAGCCAACTTGGTCGTCTGTCGGATTTCATCCGATAAACCACTTACTCATGATCGAGAAGCATTCCTCACACGAAGGTGAGTGGGCACAGAGATTCCAACATAGTTCAACAATTTAGTACATCAGAGTTTTTGAAATCCAAACAAGTTGCAAGGTTGTAAACACCGAAGAAGTAAAACAAGCGGAAGCTAACGTCGATACATGATATCATGACGAAGCCGATCATGACATCAACGATCCATGCCCTCGCCGTCCAAGGAGGGATCCCACTCAACTATCCAACCCGGAGGGAACTGGGTAGGCCAAGTGGTGCCAGCAGCCATACTGTCGACATTACCTGAAAAGTTAAGCCACAAACAGGGTTGAGCAACTAATACTCAGCAAGACTGACCCGACAGGTGGTAACTACACCACTGACTCCTAGACGTGCAAGGCTTTTTGGCTGTGGGTTTGTTTTTGCCAAAACGCCTAAAGTTGGTCCTTACTTTCCATATTTTAGCTCAAGTTCTAAGTTCATTACCCAATCTAGATTAGCAACTTATACTAAGCAAGCATTGTTTCCAAACAATTAAAGACAAGCATCAAGATTAACATCATCATCATGTTCCATCTTTACTCAGTGTAGAATAGCGATCAAGCAGTTCCAAACTATAAGAGGCAGACGAATTGATTCGAATTTATTAACCATGCATGGCGAACCTAATCTCACGACATTCGCGCACCACGAAGGGTCGCTTCATTTTTCAGCCATCCCCATCGATCCCTTAGGCACGTGTCAGGTCCAAACTTCCTTTGGCATGCAATGCTCCATAGTCTCAGCCTCTGCCGTACTGTGACCGCACTTGCACCCACATAATGCACCATGGGAACGATGTTCCAAGGACAGTAGGGGTATATGCCACACCCCAGTTCACTCAGGTACTAGGTATGAGATTAGTACTTTCAAACACTTGATCATGAACGCCGACACGTTTCGACCTTAGCAAGTTCATTACTAGACAAACGGGGCAAACCACCACATCAGAACTATTCCCGGTCCCGTCTGTCATCCTTATGGTTGTAGCATGAGTAAACAAACAACTCCTATAACTCGGGAGTGACAGGCAATCACTCGACTTTTATCGAGTCCTATTTAGCACAGCAACTACTCGACCTTTGCAACTAGTGTTCAGATCAGAGGTACTAAGTTCATGCATCTACGGTTTCAATCAACTCCTACAAATGTAAATGCACAAATCATAAGCATCCACATATTGCATAATTTAAAATAGGGAAACATGCACTGGGGCTTGCCTTTAGGGAAAGTCAGTGGGTCTTCGAGGTCTTTATCTAGCTCGGGCTCAACTTCCGCGTGATGTAGCTCTGCGGCGGGTTCCTCTTCAAGCGTAGGGTGGAGCTCGTAGGTTCCGTCAGCGATATTAGCTTCTAGACGACATGCACATGCAAAGAGTTTAGATTTTGCCATGCTTTGCATGAAGGATGCAAGGCATGACTCATGCTGGAACGAATGTTGCATTTCGGCCACATTCACCTAAACAAGGTTCTAACTTTCATTATCTTCATAAATTAAGGTGGGTTGTGGTTTAAACTCAAGGTTAACTTTGATGGTGATTGTGTACATATATATGATTCTTACAACTTAGAGTTACCTAAGGAAGGTGGGGTCATTGTTATGGTTGTTCGGGGTTCATTTGGAGAGTTATTTACTTCTGAATGTTTTCTTTTGTACCTCTTCCAAAAATTACCCATTTAGCTTATTAGGACTTATATTCTTTATTCACTTAAACCGAGTCCTTATCCAAAATTTGGTTCCACAAGCAAACAACAACATATGACACCGAGAAAATTACAGCATCTTACTTATGTCATCAATGAGTTACTGTTAAAATTTGGGATCCATTGGATTACCACAAAAAGGATTAAAAGTATTTTACCACCAAGGGTAGCATGCACTTAACCATTTTTATCTCAAAACCTACAGTGATTCTGAGGGTGAAATTTTAACAGTAGATTGAAGGCGTGTTACAGAGACTTTGGTGAATTTTGCATGATTTTTAAAGAAGGATATCTATTTCCCATATTTTTCTCCAATTTCTCTTGATCTATAAAGGAAGGTGGGTTTATTTCTGTTTCCGACCAGGTTCCATATTTTTTCTACAAACTACACTTCAAAACTAAGCTACTCCAAGTGGTTTCACCTTTTTCTCAGCTCTGGATTAAAACGTATGCAAAAAGAAAGATTTAACCCTAGATTTCAAATATAAGGTTAATACAATGATTTAAAGTTCTACTCCAGAGATCTGAGGATTTTTCTAAGCTTCTACTCACTGAAACATGCACCTCAGAGTTGGATTTACCTTTTTAGAATTTTTCTTTGATTTACTATAATTTAAAAGTCCTAAGCAAGAAATAAAACCATAGGGTGTTATTTCCAATAGTAACATGGGCAAGATTATTTTTGTATGAAACTAGATAGTTCACTGAGTTCAACAAAAGTGGTTTGGCATTTTTCTGATTTTTCTACGATTTATGGTGCATTTACAAAGTTTATCCCATATTCTACCGATTTAAAACAATAAATCGAAAACAACTTACAAACTAACCCTCGGGTCTATGGGTTAATTGCGCAGGGGTCCCTAGTTCTTGCACTAAGGCCCCTGGAAGAAGGTAAATGACACAAATAGGTCCTCGCAGCGGCCGACGGCGATCATCGCCGGATTCCGGCGATGTGAGGCTCGAGCCAGGGCAACAAGTTACTGAGGAGGAGCGCGGGCTCACTTAGGGTCGATTGGCGGCGGTTAGGACGGTGGAGCAGGCTCGACGGCAACGGAATGGCTTGGGGACGGAAGTAGCTTCAGCGGCAGGGTCCCGACGAAGTTCCGATGACGGTGGGGCTTCGGGAGGGCAACAAGTCACTCGGAGACGTGCGCGGTGGTGCGGTGGAGCGAGCGGTGGTGTCAGCGAGGTGCGGGGTGGCACGGAGGTGGGGGCTCCATGGGAGAGTGGTGCGGTGGCTCATAGAATAAGGGAGTGGCAGAGCTTTACAGGTGTGGGGAGCTGCGCTGGCGGCGCATTGACTCCTTTAATAGGGCTGGGGAGGTGCGGAGGGCAAGGGCGGAGCCAATGCTGGCGACGGACGTGGCTAGAGGTGAGCGGGGGAGGAGAACGGGGTGGCGCCATTGGCCGGCGGCACCCACTGGCAGAAGAAATGGCGCAGGCGCATGTGAAGATCTTCCGGTGATTGGGCAGGAGAGATAGGAGGGGTGCGCGATCTTCTTTGTCGGGCGGAGCGATAGGGCCAGCCGGGGGTTGTCCTGTCGCTGTCAAGTAGTGGATTGGGGAGGCGGAGCTCAACCATCGAGTAGCCATGGTGTGGCGGAGGGGAGTGGCAGAGGCGCGGCGCGACATTGGGTGTGGGAGATGCTCGGGCAGAGGGAGGATTGGGTCGAGCGATCATAGGGAGTCCCGGCGAGCGAGTTGTCCAGTCGTGGCCGTCGGTTGGCCGTCGGCGAGCTCGCCAGTGGGCGAGAGCCACGCGACGGGCGGCGCTCGGGCGAACATGCCAAGCGCACGTTGAGCGGGGTGCTCTTTGGGCAGCCAAAAGGGCCGGTTTTTGGGGTGTTTTTCTCCAAACTTTTCAAAGGAACTTGTAAAACTCGAAAAGTAAAACTTGTAGACCTGACATCCGGCTTCAAACTAGACAAAAGGAGTTTGCTTGAAAACAAGATGAATTTAAAACTATGGAGTTGCAAAGTTTGGCAGAATGCCGGCCTCCAGGGACTTAGGTAGATCTCGGTTTTGCTGTTTTTCAGCATTTTGGCCAACTTTGGCTCAGAATTTGAGTAGCTTCCCGTTTGAATTTGGCCACAGTGTAATTGAAGGAAAGTTCTTCGGTCTTAGGACTCGAACTTCTATTAACGACTTTTCTTGAGTTCAGTTCAGATTTTTGGAGGAACAAGCTCGCCAAGATGCGTGCTCTGGACGTTTTCCATAACTCTGGAATGCAAAAAGGCGGAGTTGACTGTTTTACACAATTTTGACCAAGTTTTTGAGTAGGTTCAGTTACAATTTGAACTTGGGTTAGTGTAACAAAGTTGGAACACACTCAAGGAACTACAACTTCTATTTAAGGTCTAACTTGAGGTTAGATAAAGAATTGTGAGATAACAGGTTGCAAAGTTGAGGAAAAACATGAATTCCAGGACAGGTCATTTGTAGGGTTTTGATATACTCCTGGTTTGATTCTTATTTTGACCTTCTCCCACTCTGAATTAGCCAAAGTGTTATTAATAAAAGTTGTTTGAAATTAAAAGTTTTACAACTCTTATTTGGGCAAAAATTTAAGTTGGTAAACAGAAACTTAAGTTTTCTATTTAACTCCAGGAAGAGCTTTTTAGGGGCAATTTGAACCTTTCACCACCTCCACTTAGTGACTAATGACTTACTTAAGTTTAACTATACCTAATTAAGGTAGAGTTGTTACATTAGTATCGTTGAAAGCTGTCACTCGGAACCAAAGGCTTAGCACCGGTACTAGGGGGAGGGGGGCATATAAGCCCATCGTCTTCCTCGCCCCCAACACTTAGCCATTCGCGTCATCAGCCCTGATTCGCCGCCACAGCCACGCTTTCCGATCCTTGGCCCGACGACGTCAGCAGCTGCGCTCCTCCTCCTCTACCCACCAGGTGCGTCCTCCCAGCGCCCGCAACAATGTTGCCCCTCCGCGCGACGGCCCTCCTCCCTGACAACGTACACCGCCGCGCCCCTTCAGCGACCCTCCTTCGATCCCCGTGACGCCATCCCTCCGCCGGCCCTCCTCCCCGCGATGCCACCACGCCCTGCCCCCACTCTACCGGCGCTCCTCTCTTCCCAGTGGTCGTGACGCCGCCACCCCTCTGGCAGGCCTCCTTGGCCCGATGACGCCTGCCCCACCACCGACCCTCCTCCTCCCCGATGCCGCCACCCCTTTGCCGGCCCTCCTCCCCGTGACGTCGCCGCACCCTGACCCACTGACGCGCTCCTCCTCCCCCGACCCAGCACCGTCTATGCCCCCGATGACGCTGTCTCTGCCGCACCGCCTCATCCGCCCCCGGTGCCGTCTCTATCAAGCCGCCGCCAGCCCCAACCCATCGGCGACCATACCGTGCCCCACCGGCACTCCTCCTCGGCGGCCGCATGAGAGCGCGCACGGCCATGGGCTGACGTCATTTTTTTCCTTTTGTTTTTTTAATTCTAATTATTTAGGAATAAAGTAAAACAACTAGAAATTATAGAAAAATTGTTAAAATTGCTAGAAATTATAGAAAAATGTTAAAATTATCAGTATTGAAATGGTGAATATAGAAATTGAGTTATGAAAATTAGAAAATTTATAAATAGTGCTAGAAAATTATTGTACATTATTGTCATGCATTGTTTTATTAGTGGAATAGTGGTAGAAAATATATAAATAGTGTTACAAATTGTGAACTGCATACTACTTAGAATAATTCTTTTATTATGCCACCAATTGAGCTTTAGTATAGTTCAATAAATTATAGAAATGTGCATAAAATTGTCGAATTAGCTAGAAATTATAGAAAAATAGTTGGAATATCCTATTAATTGTAGTTTGATCTATGTACAACATTGATTAGTCATTTATTATAACAAATTGTATAAGTATTAGTCATCCTTTTTTATTGTCATTTACTGTAATAAATTGTATAAGTATTAGTCATTTTTTAGTCATTTATTTTTACAAAATGTATAAGTTCTAACCATTCTTCTTTGTAGTCAATTATTGTTACAAAATTTATAGTCATTAATTCCATAGTCAATTATTGTTACAAAATGTATAAGTTTTATTTAGTCATTCTTTTTTAATTATCATTTACTAGCAATTCATAGTAAATATTATTGTAGTCATTTATCGTAAAAAATTGTATAAGTGTTTCATTCTTTTTTTAGTCATTTATTATTTGAAAATTGTATAAGTGATTGTTATTCTTAGAATAATTCTTTTTATATTATATTAGTTACAGTAGCACGATCAGAGGACGAGCAGGCCTGATTGGACAAGGAATACCTAAAGGACTTGATTGCTTAAGGTCGCACGAACGATCCACCAAACGAAGAGGTCGATCACAGCCAGACTGACATCTATCTCAACATGTCTGATGATGACAATGAGGAGCAACCAATTGCCGAGGGAGGCAATGATGGGCAACAAGATAAGGTATAACAATTCTTATATGTAAACATGATTTAAATTCTCTACTTATCAAGATTATTGGGAATTAATCTTTGTTTCATTTTTCAGCCATCTGGATCAAGCAAGCCTAAATGGAAACGAGGGCCAAAGAAGAAGTTAGAGGATCGTATCATCAACACGGAACTTAATGAAGAGGGTGAACCAACTGCTCCAGACAATGCTAAGACCAAATTGGTGAATCAAATTGGTTTTCTTGTTAGGGATAACATCTCAATAAGCTTTCAGAATTGAAAAAGCCCTGAAATCGATGAGAGCATGGTCCCCACAAGCACGGTCCCCATAAGCACAGTCCTTGAGCGAGAGAAGGAAATGATATGGGAGCAGATAAAAGAAAACTTCACGTTCGAAGGTGAGATGAAGAAAAAGTGAAAGATTGGGGCTTTCAGAAGGGTGCAATTGCTTTTCAGACATACAAGAAGAACGTGAACAAAGACTACATAAAGAGGGCCTTACACCAGATTTCACAAAGCACCCGAAGTTAAGAGATCACTGGGATTCATTTGTGAAATTCAAGCAGTCAGAAAAAAGCGCTAAGGCAACTAAAACCAACACCGACAATGCTCGTTAGAAGAAATACTTTCATCGTCTTGGGCCTGAAGGTTACAAGAAGGGGATCATCAAATGGCAGAGGATGGGAGATGACATAATTGCTAAGGGTATAGTACCGGTGACCTCAAATGGCCGGAGCAAGCAAAGCATTAGTATCATGCTCATGGCAGCACGCTCAATCCCGAAGATGGACCTTTTGTGTTCGACCAAGAATTAAGAGAAGTGGCTATGAGACTTGTTGAGTTAATAAAGGCTACGACAGAAGGATCTTTCGTGCCTGATCGAGAGAAGGACGAGCTGACTCTGTCACTAGGTAATCTAGAATAGCCTGGACGTTGCCAAGGCAAAGGTGTAAATCCATGGAAGTTTGCCTTTCGTGAGCACATTGATTCCTACAGAAGTCGCCAACAAAGTAAGGTTGAAAACGCACGATAGTTGCGAGAGTTGTAAGAACACGTAGCTTTGACAGAGGCAAGAATGGAGGAAGCAATCGACCGGCGTGTGGCTGTAGCTCTTAGCAAACATGCCAGTGAACAAGTAGCTGCATCATTAGGGGCTAATGTCGATGTAAGCCCCTCTCAGCGTCGAAGCAGCATCGCTTCCATGGAAGCCCCAGCTGGAGGATCTTCTGACATGGTTGAGGATAACCAACGCCACCCCATGGACGACATCACTGGGAGGGCCTCTTGTGAGCTTGTTATTCTTGTGAAAAACAAGCTCATCGTGGTGGCTTATGGTGTAACTGAAAAACTGACACAAGGCTAAATAATTCATAGCGTGGAGATTCTAGCTCGTGGTTACGCCAAAGTTGGGGTGGACCAAGTGGTCGATGGTTGGGATGACCTAAAACTGGAGGTACCTGGAGGTGACGGGGAAAGAATCTAGGAGAAGCCATCCACGGTTAAATTCTATGGTCCAAGCGCTACATAAGGATTCTACAACCAAATCCCCCGACCTTGGGATCATCTCCTCAGGGCTCAAGGGCAAGATCACCTACGCCATCTGCCAGGGCACCCTCTCCACTAGCTGACAGGGATCCTAGCATGAGTCCAGTAACTAATAGGGATTCTAGCATGAGTCTACGCTCTCCACCAGCTGACAGGGATCCTAGCATGAGTGCACCTTCCCCTGTTATGAGCAAGGCTACATGGCAAAAGATGCCCTTAGTTCCGCCTACAAAGAAGAAGCAGAAGAAGTAGAAGGAGAAGCAACTAGAGCTAAAGAAAGCTTACGATAAGACTGATGTGGAAATCGACGCACTAATGGATGCTGAGGTTAAAGCTCACTACGCACCAAAGCCTCCTATGAAGAAAGATCCACCACTTGATAAGGTTAAATTTCAGGCTTTCATTAGAGGCATAGAGTTGGAGGAAAAGCAAAAGTCAAAGAAACCACCGCTATCTGACTACGACCGCACAATAATGAAGGCTTTTCAGAAGAATAAGAAAAGTGGCTTAAGTATTCCACAGCTCGCAACCCAATCCAACCAATCGATTGCCCTGCTCCAGGTGCTTTCGGAGTTTGAAAAGAATTTGCTTTGATTCACCAATGATACAAATCTCACCATAGCTCAACTTCAAGGAGAGGATCACATCCCAAAGCAAGCTGGGGCTGGTAAATGGAAATTTGAGTTAGGGAAAGAGCTTGTGTGGGCATAGTTGGTGGACCGTCTTCCAACGAAGATGTACAAATTGCACCAATGGTACATGGAGGCTTCAGCCACCGGTTTACTCATGATAGAAGTTCGGATTGGAGATCAACATTATTTCCGTGGTGATGCCATTATAAATGTGTCACTCCAGGAACTTTATTTTCTTTACAATCAAGACGCACTTGACAAATCACTCATCAGTTCTATATCATGGACTCTCTGAGGAGACCAAGAAATCAATACACCGACCTCATAGACATGCTTAACAGAGCATGGGCTCGCTTCCGTCAACATCACTCATGTGAATTCAAGGAGCAACTTCATATCCACTCTGAATTCCCGGTATGTATTGAATTTGCACATCTCGTGTCACTTCCTAGAACACAACAAATATTTCATAACTTCTTTTGCCATATATATAATGTTTGAGATAGAATCTGGAGGAATAATTTATGTAATACTACGTATCTATGTTCATCCATAGCTTTGTAGGTCCCTAGCGTATAACTGACCATGAATTCATAGTACATATACAAATTTCTTAACAATAAATTAGTTCTAATTGTGCAGATCCATTGATCTAATATAATAACCTTTTCTAATGACATAGATTATGAACATGAAGGAAGAACTCGAGATGGAAAAAAATCAGGGCAATTCAAGAACAACTCAGTGGATTTCTTCTGAACGAGATATTAAATCTAGCGGGAGAGTTCCATAATGATGGATCAAATCCGTATCACCATCAGGACTCAGGTTCAGAATAGTTGATCCAAAATGTTGAACTTGGAGAATTGATGCAATGTAATATTATTCATATATGAGTATGCACAATATGTCTATGTATAATATTATCTCAAATGTAATAATATAGATTAAATACAACTTTATATATATTTTGTATTAGAACTAATATACATAAAGGAAACAAATACGAAATACTAATATAGAATAAAGAAATAGAAAAGAAAAAAGAATTTAGTCAGCCAATTTAGTACTGGTTGGTCTCCCCAAGCAATACCGGTTGCACAACCGGTACTAAAGGGGGTTTTGGATCCGATACTGAAGGCGCTTCCCCAGCAGTGACCTGAAACACCTGTGCCTAAGTGCGTGTGCGCAGAGTCGTAGAACTATCGTAGGTGGCTTCTTTACTATACTATATGCTTTTGCAGTAGTGCTAGTGTTTTGTTAAAAGTCCGTGAAACATTGCAATAAGAAGCAAACATCCAACTTTGTTCCGAGCCCAAAATTGTTCGCACATGTAGTAAGAATCATAAGTCCAGTTCCTAGACCCTAAGGATGTCAATACTACTGTATTTACTCAGGTCTAATGTGACCCAAGCTTAAACGCCACATTGGTTTCAGCTTTCAACACGTTTAGGCAAGTCAATTGGCCCCACTCCAAGATGAACCCATGATCAAGTCACTCCTCCAGCAGCCTAATTTGAGTCCGGCAGTCTCTAAAATTTCAGCCGCCACTAGTAGAGAACTCACCTTGCATACGCCCCATTTTGTCCCAGTTTAAAGTTGGCCTGGGACAAAAGGGGGCGCGCCACGGTAGGGTGAAATGGGGCGGAGTTTTAGTTCCGGTTGGTATTTCCAACCAGGACTAAAGCCCCCCTTGAGTCCCAGTTGTAATGGCTAGTTCCCAGCCACCGACGGCACCCCCCTTTTGTCCCGGTTGGAGCATCCAACCGGGACAAAAACACTAGCCTTTTGTCCTGGTTGGAGTTACCAACCCGGACAAAATATTTACTCCCAGTTGGTAATTCCAACCGGGACAAAAGGGTTGCGCTTTTGTCCCGATTGGTGGTTCCAACCGGGAGTAAACTTCAACCGGGATAAAAGGTGTTCCTTTCTGTCCTGATTGGAATTTTAGACCGGGATAAAAACTCATGCCCCATTAAATCCCAAGACAGAGGTCTTTCTTCCTCCTCCAACCCGAGCCAGTCCACTCCATCGAGACAGAGAGCTTCACCTCCTCTCCATGGCGTCGAAGCAAGCCTAGGGGAGGTGCTGCAAAAAAAAATTTCCTCATTTTCGTGGTGATTTCACTCATTCAAAGTGTTGTGAAGGTTATCTACTTCATCCTCTTGTTATGCTTTGTTTTATGCTTTAGAGAGGGAGAAAAATGAGTTTGCTTGTTAGAAAGAGGGAGAATGAAGAGGATTTGTATTTATACATGTTTTTGAGCTAGAATGTGATGGATAGTTTGCTTGTTATATACGATTTGTATTAATTAAAACAACTTGATGTGTAGAATGGAGATGGATAATTTATTTGCTAGAATGTGAAGTAGAAAATGGAGAGAATTTTGAGCTAGAATGTGAGGGAGAATGGACAGTAAATGTGAGGTAGAATGGAGAGGATTTCAATATTAATTATGAGGAAAAATTAGTATGTCATATGTGTCATATATAGTATATATCCTTGCAGCGGTTTACGAATGATGCTACCCTTATCTAGACGGTTTATCTTGTCAAATTCAATATGGTTTTTCAAATCCGTAATTGTTGAACTTGCATACTGTGTTCATCTCGGCGAGCATGTTCTCTGCTGAGTGGCAACGAACGTCAAGGAGGAGCTCGGATTCTACAAGGAAAAGTGGCAACGAACATCATGGAAGACCGTGTCCCCTTCCTTGTAGAATTGGAGCTCTTCCATGGTGAAGTACAGTCCCACCCGGTGGAGAAATGCTTGCCGAGATGCTCATGGTTTGCAAACTCAACAAGTTCTACAATGCTAAGGTATGAATTTTTGTACATAGAGATGGCTTCTGCTGCTGGAGGTAGTGACGATGGTGGGGGTGATCGTCGTTCTGCTCGCGGCAAGGGGAAAACCATAGTTGGCCCTCATGATAAGCTGAAGAAAATGAGCACGTGGGAGAAAGCAATGCTTCATTATTTGCAAAGATGTTATGAAGATGCTGTTGCGGCGGGTCAGGAACCTCCTTTTGGTGGTCGTTATGCTTCACCGCTAGTCCCGGGTGTTTCACGTTCACTTAGTACTATCGTTGCAGGAGGCACAAATAAACCACAGGATGAGGCTGGGTCAGAGGAACCTTCATCTTCACCACCCAAGAATGCTTAAAGTCCTCCTAGATAGTAATCAGTGGATGGTTTGTTGTAGTGTATCTTATTGTTTGGATCTGAAATTTAAATATGTGTATTTCTATCTATATCTAAGCTTTCAGCACCATTTGCACTACAAAGTTTGACATGCTTTCAATCATGAATAGCATGTAGATAAGTCGTAAAGCATATCAAATAACCATCAATAGGCACGTAAAGATGAATTTTGATGCAAAATGGAAATGACACACTTATTCACAACAAGAGAACCTAATATTTGTAATCATTGAGGGATGAAGAAATAATATATTTGAATTTTTAAAAAGACTATCATATAATCTAATATTTATTACGTTGGCAAGATATTAGAGACATGCATGCCAAAAATCATATTAAAATTAACTGTGTACAACAGAAATAAAAAAAGGAAAAAATGAGTAATCCATTTTCATGCGTAATCCATTTTCATGTGTAATCCATTTTCATGCGTAATACGATGCAGATGGACCGGCAATGCATGTATAATGCGGACAGATGGAGCAAGGAGTTTATTGATGGCTTGCATTATTTTCTCGAAGTGGCCAAAGCGAACAAGCTAGAGAATGGGTTCATATGTTGTCCATACTTCCAATGCAGTAACAAGAAGGACTATTCACAGGCTTCCTAGGGTTCACAGCTATTTGTTTAGATACGGTTTCATGCCTAACTATTTGGTTTAGACCAAGCACGATGAAAGAGGGGTTGTAATGGAAGACGACGAAGAGCAAGAGGGTGATGACAACATTCCGGACTGGGCTGCAGGCCAAGCTTTTGCAGATACTACAATGGGCGAGGCTGATGAAGATGAGTTTGTACAAGATGGCCCAACTGATGACCTTGGTCAGGTGCTATGGGATGCACACAGAGATTGCAAAACTGAGAAGGAAGCAGCCAAGTTGCAGCGCGTGATAAATGATCACAAAAAAATATTATACCCAAATTGCCAGCAGGGCCATAAAAAATTGCGTACTACACTAGAATTTATGCAATGGAAGACCAAAAATGGTGTGTCCGATAAGACATTTCAGGGGATATTAAAAATTGTCAAGAAGATTCTTCCCAAGAATAATGAATTGCCGTCCAGAACAAATGAAGCTAAATAGATTATTTGCCCTCTGGGATTGGAGGTTTAGAAGATACACGCATGCCCTAATGACTATATCTCTATCGTGGTGCTGAATACGAGAAATTGGATGCTTGTCCCATGTGTGAAGCGCTGCGGTATAAGATCTGGCGAGATGATCCTGGTGATGTCGAGGGGCAGCCTCCCAAGAAGAGAGTTCCCGCAAAGGTGATGTGGTATTTCCCTATAATACCACGCTTGTTCAGGAATAAGGCGAATGCTAAGTTGATGCGATGGCGCAAAGAAGAACGTAAACAAGATGAGATGCTGAGACACCCTGTTGATGGGGCCCAGTGAAGATCAATTGATAGAACATTCCCAGATTGAAAGTGATGCAAAGAACATAAGGTTTGGTTTAAGTACTGATAGATTCAATTCATTTGGTGAGTTGAGTAGTGGTCATAGTAATTGGACTGTGACCTTATGTATGTTCAACCTTCCTCCTTGGCTATGCATGAAGCGGAAGTTCATTATGATGCCGACGCTTATCCAAGGCCCAAAACAACCCGGCAATGACATTGACTTGTACCTAAGACCGTTGGTTGATGAACTTTTACAGCTCTGGAAGGAAGAAGCTGTACGTGTGTGGGATGAGGATAAACAAGAGATCTTTAACATACGAGCATTGTTGTATGTAACCATCAATGATTGGCCTGCACTGAGTAACATTTCGGGATAGACAAACAAGGGATATCGGCCCTGCACCTACTGTTTAGACGACACAGACAGCATGTGTTTGAAGCACTATAAGAAGGTCATCTATATGGGTCATCGTCGATTTCTCCCTGCTCACCACCAGCTGAGAAAGAGCGGGATGCATTTCCAGGGTCGCTAGACAATCGTAAAAACCTGCACACCGTAATGGAAAGCGTGTCTTTAAGATGATAAAGGATGTAAGGGTAGTCTTTGGAAAGGATTTTGGTAGCCAACCTATTACGAACGATGATAATGGATGTGCACCCATGTGGAAGAAGAAGTCAATATTTTGGGAGCTACCTTATTGGGAAATCCTAGAGGTCCGCAACGCAACAGACGTGATGCATCTAACGAAGAATATTTGCGTGAACGTGCTAGGCTTCATGGGTGTTTATGGGACCTCAAAAGATACATTGGAAGCACGATAGGACCTAAAAGCCATGGGGCAACGAGATGACCTACATCCGGAAAAGAAAGATAACGGACAACACTACTTACATCCTACTAGTTACATTCTCAGTAAGGAAGAGAAGGATAGCATGTTTGAATACTTGAATAGTATGAAGCTCCCGCCTAGGTACTCCTCGAATATAAAGGGAATAATAAATATGAAAGAAAAGAAATTCACAAATCTCAAGGCCCATGACTGCCACATGTTGATGATCCAGTTGCTTCCGGTTGCACTAAGGGGTGTTCTACCAGAGAATGTTCGATTGCCACTCATAAAGCTATACGCGTTTGTCAATGCGATTTCGCAGAAGGCAATCGACCCAACCAAACTAGCAAAGCTATAGAACGATGTGGTGTAATGTCTTGTCAACTTTGAGTTGGTATTTCCACCATCCTTCTTCAATATTATGACGCACCTCCTGGTTCACCTAGTAAAAGAGATTGGTATTCTTGTACCATTATACCTGCACAATATGTGGCCTTTCGAGAGGTTCATGTCTGTCCTAAAAAACTATGTTCTTAATCATGCCCGTCCAGAAGGAAGCATCACCAAGGGATATGGAACAGAGGGGGTGATCGAGTTTTGTGTTGATTTTATTAACTCAACTGACTCGATTGGGGTTCCAACTTCACGCCATGAGGGGAGGCTGCCGGGAATGGGCACTCTTGGAAGGAAATCAATTTTGAGCAATGATACTGATTTGTTCGATAAGGCACACTACACTATTCTGCAACAGTCATCCTTTGTGGCTCCGTATATCGAGCAGCACAGTCAGATGCTAGTATCCAAAAACCTGACGAAATCCGATGCCTGACTTACACATCGTCACATGGAAACTTTTCCCTCCTGGCTGCGCCAACAACTTATGGGTAGCTCGCTTGGTTAGCCATGGGACTTGCTAGCACAATCATGAAATTCCAAGGCTACAAGATAAATGGTTATACATTTTACACGAGAGCCCAGGACCAGAAAAGCACGAACCAGAATAGTGGTGTCCGCATAGATGCCATAGACAAAAATAGTAGCAAGGAGTCGTATTATGGTTTCATGGAGGAGATATGAGAACTCGAATACAGATCGCTGTACATCCCTCTATTTCATTGCAAATGGGTGAAGCTAACTGGCGTAACCAAAGATCAGTACGGAATGACAATAGTGGACCTGAGCAAGACTGGATACAGTGATGAACCATTCATACTTTCTAATGATGTGCATTAGGTTTTCTATGTGAAGGACATGTCTAGCAAACCCAAGAGAAATCCAGAACAGCCATGGGAGCTAAAGCGCCACATAGTTCTTTCAAGTAAAAGAAAGATCGTGGGAGTCGAGGACAAAATAGACCAATCATATGATTATGATTAATTTGATGGCATGCCTCCATTCACTGTTGAAGTTGACCCAAGCATCTTGCTATCCAAAGAAGAGGCTCCGTAATTACGCCGCGATCATGATCAAGGAACTTTCGTGAAGAAGAAGTTTTTT
This sequence comes from Setaria italica, assembly GCF_000263155.2. NCBI lineage: Eukaryota > Viridiplantae > Streptophyta > Magnoliopsida > Poales > Poaceae > Setaria > Setaria italica. Next base: position 17,141,856 of record NC_028453.1, read on the forward strand.
AATATTACATTGTAATGCGCTAAATTTGCTTCACCTTTATGTAAAGTTCTATGATTTCATATACTACTTGATATAATTTTTAATTTAACATATGTTTGATTTCATGTGTGTTTAAATTAGTTGAGGTTAAGGTTTATTCGATCAATATGAACAATATTAACCACATACATAAATTGAATTTTTTGCGTGTTGAAATTGTTTAATTGAATAATGTCTTGATGATAGTGATGCAGTAAAATAATTATTTTAGAAGCTAAAAGAACTGGTATAGAATTAATGACTCATTCAAACTTATTGTAAATACACTTGCTAATTTAATATATTTTTGCATGTTTAAAATATGTAAAGTTTTTATTTTTTGCATCCTAAAATCTAGTGAAAACATAAATAAAATCCATTTCCAAAAAATAGGCGGGAGACGAAAAATGGGAAAAGGCCCTTTTGTCCTGGGTGCCAATAGCAACAAGGACAAAAGCTCCCCCATATCCCGGTTGCAAACTCGAACCGGGATAAAAGGGTATTTTTTTTATTCCCGCCTTCGATTCCCGCCCGAAATGTACCCTTTTATCCCGGTTTCAGTTTGCAACGAGGATAAAAGGGCAGCCTTTTGTCCTGGTTGCTATTCGCACTTGGGACAAAATTCCCCTTTAGTTTCGGGTTTAATTACAAACCGGGATAAAAAGGGGCATAAAAGTAACAGTCATCTTCTACCCCCCACCCTTCAACACTTCAGCAAAATTTTCACCGCCACCAAGATCCACGCCCGTCCGCCTGCTCCGTCGCTGGTCACCGTTCTCCTCGTCGCCCGCTGCCCCGGCCGCCGTCGCCCGCTGCCCCAGGAGCCGTCGCTCGCTGCCCTGGCCGCCTCACTCATGCTCGTACCGCCGCCTCCTCCGTTGCGTCCCCTCATCGCCGCCGCCTCAATCGCGCCACCTTGTCGCTGCGTCCATCCTCGTCGCCACCTCCATCCCTGTCGTTGCCGCTGGCCTCCACCCTCGTCACCACCTCCATCCCCGTCATCACTGTCGGCCTCCGCCCTCATCTCTGCCGCCTCCATCCCCACCACCACCGGCCTCCTCTGCCCCAACCTCCTCGTCCCACGCATTACTACTCCGCCGCCCTAGCCGCCGTACGGCCCCCTCCCCCCGTCGCCACCGTAACCACCACCGGCCCTGGCTCCCGCACGTACGGTAGAACATCAATAGAAATTTGTAGAAAATCAGTAGATTAGTAAAAGATCAATAGGAAATTACTATTATTAGTTGAAACTCAATAGGAAATTACTATGATAAGTAGGAAATCAATATAATTTAGTTCAGATGCATAGTATAATTTTGTATATATTTTGTATAACTTTTAGAAATTACTATGCTATTAGAAATGATTCAAAAATTAGTAGAAATTTGTAGAAATTTGGTAGAAATTCTTACAAGTTACTAGAAATTTGTAGAAATTTGGTAGAAACACTTAGAAATTAGAAGAAATTTGGTAGAAATTCTGAAAATTAGTAGGAATTAGTAGAAATTTTCTAGAAATTCCAATAAATTAGTAGAAATTTGTATAAACACTTCAAATTTTGTAGAAATTCTTAGAAATTAGTAGAAATTTGTATAAACACTACAAATTTGGTAGAATTTAGTTGGAATTAGTAGAAATTTGTAGAAACACTTCAAATTTGGTAGGATTCATTCGAGACTTTCATGTATGGTTTCATGTTGTTCTATGATTTCATGTATATACCTTAACGTACATATAACTATGATTTCATGTAACACATTAAAGACATTTCATGTAATTAAGTTTCATTCAAGGCATTCTTGTGTATTTCTTATAAATTTTCATGTAAGTTTCATTTCATGTATAGTTTCATGTGTACATTTCAATCAGTTTGTTGTTTCTCATGGTTGTTCTATGATTTCATGAAAATACCTTAATGTACATGTAACTATGATTTCATGTGTGTTTAAGATCAACTCCAGCAGACCCTCTAAACAGAGTCCCTACTTCTAATAAGGAGGTTATGTAAAAAAAATGAAGTCCAGCAGGGCCCTTATTAGAGCCCCCATTTTGGGAAGGCCTCCAAATTCCCTCCCACACCCCCCTGGCCTGGAGGGTGCCTCCGCAACCCCCATCCACGGTTATTTTGGCAGCACAGACATTTTGCACGCTTCTTTTCCTCTGCGCACCTTTTCCTACTCCCCCGCCGCCGCCTCCACCTCCCGCGCACACACACACACCGGTGCCCATCGTCCACCCCCACTACTGCCTGGTCGTGCGTGGACATGGATCCACAGCGTCCTTGCCTCACGGTGCGCTCTCTCCTCTCCTCCATCTAGATGCCGTCCCTGCGTCTCCTCGTCAGCGACGCCCCTCAAGCAGGTGTCTTGATCTGTTGCCTCCCTCCCCAAGCTTACTTCTCCAGCAAGATCAGCAACTACAGCGAGAAGAGAAGGTCAGGTACCTATTGGTCCTTCGACTCTGTCCTCTTGTCCTTAATTTCGATTGCCTTGAACCTACCTCAGTTTAAGACATTCAGGGCTCTGTGCTGGGTCGTGTAGGTTCAGGTTTCTGTTGGAGTAGTTGAGGGAGCAAGAACTGTGCCCAGCTATTATTCTGGACAAAGTTCTGTATTCAAGAATCAATCTGTTGACTAGTAGAGTGATCTAGGTTAACCAATGGAGTAGTAGATGAATGGGTATAAATCCTTGTTTGTTGCTACTGAAACTGTTAATGATGCAAATGTACTTCCGTAAAGAACAGAAGTGATTGTATATAGGCCAGTTCTGAACTTGCACATACTTGTCATGACAACAAAGACATGATATGTTTGCGATTCCTAGTTATTTTCAACCAAGTTTGCATATATATGTTATGTTTCTCCATCAGAGGTTAATATCATTCCATTTTACTGATTGATTGTGATATATTAACAATCTGCTTCTATAATATCTTCTATTTCATTGTTTTCTTGTTGATCTAAGTGGACTCTTAGGAGGAGGAAGTTAGGAGAACCAGTTGATTCCTAGGAAATTAAGTGTTATAAGCTCTAAAACAGAACCAGTTGGTTCCTATGAAATTAAGTGTTATAAGCATATGTCAGGAGAGATTTACTGCAGCACATGATAGTTATTCAGTATTGTATGATTGTGCACTTTAAAATATTTGGCATTAATACAGTACTACAGTACAGTTCACCACTTCACGTTACATTATATTGAACTTTCTTAGCTGATGAACTGTGACTACCAGCATGCCAATCAAGTTCTGCATAATTAGTCAGCTTTTCCTTCCTATTTCAGAGCTTGTTCTGTTCTTTTGCAGACTTATATTCTTCCTTTGACCCATCAGATTGCACACATCAGTTGTTAGATCAGTTGTACCATTCATGATTATGATTCCTAGAGATTAGACCAAATGCATGTTCAAGCCTACACTAATTTGTTATGGTAGAAATATATAATGATGAAACTTGTATTGAAGGACTTTCATCGTTTATGATTCATAGAGTGCTTAGTGAACATTTCCTGTAGTTGTGGGCATGTATATCTTGAACAATAAACATGACTACATGACAAATAATAGGAAAGCTTTATTTTTTAGATGAATAGCAATTTTCTTATTTGAACATGACAATTTTTTTATTTGAACCTGTTTTCTTATTGGAACATGACAATTTTGCAATATTGTAGATGGTCTTCTCCGATGATGATGACCTCATTGTGATTCTTATGCTTGCCGACATGGACTATGAGAGACACAAGAAGAAGCATCATGGTTCAGTCCCGGGACGTGAGGTAGTTTCAAGGGACATGTCTAGTGGCAATCTGCGCATTGTAGCTGATTATTTTGCAGATCCTCCAATATACAATGCAACATTCTTCAGGAAGAGGTTCAGATTGTCAAGAGAACTCTTCTTGCATATTGTGGATGGTGTGGAGGCACATGATGACTACTTTAGGCAAAAATTAAATGCAACAGGTCTTCTCGGTGCCACGGCATTACAAAAGGTGTTTGGGTCATTTTGCATGTTGGCATATGATGTTCCAGCTAATTCAATGGATGAAGTTGTGAGGCTTGCTGAGAGCACCATGGTAGAGGCTTTTCACCACTTTGTGCAGGCTGTGGTTGAGGTGTTTGGGGAGCAGTACTTGAGGCCACCTACTATTGAGGACACTGCAAGATTGTTGGCCATTAACACTAAGAGGGAATGGCCTGGCATGCTCGGTTGCATCGATTGTATGCATTGGAGGTGGAAGAATTGCCCAACAGCTTGGAAAAGGCAGTATTCAGGGCATGTGGATGGGCCAACTATGATACTTGAAGCTGTTGCATCTAAGAATTTGTGGATTTGGCATTGTTTCTTTAGTCTACCGGGCTCTTTAAATGATATCAATGTCTTGCAGAGATCACCATTATTTCAAAGGCTAACTTCAGGGACTGTACCACCTATTGAGTATATGCTCAATGGTAACAAGTATACCATGGGATACTATCTACCCTTCTTGGGTGACTTTTGTGAAGAGCTATAGGAGTACACAAGGCAATAAGAAAGTCCATTTCACAAAAGAACAAGAAGCGGTGAGGAAGGATGTGGAGAGAGCATTTGGTGTTCTACAAGCACGCTTTGCCATGGTGAGGGGGCCTGCTAGATTTTGAGATAAGGACACTCTATTGTATATAATGACCACTGCTGTTATCATGCATAACATGATCATTGAAAATGAGAGAGATGAAAAAGAGGATTACAACTATGATCAAGATGGTGGTGAGGTACTGAGGCCGGAGGAGTACCAACGACGTGATCCCCTCATTCTTGAGGAGTTCCTCAAGATACATCAGGAGATTGAGGATAGACGTGTGCATGAGAGACTTCATGATGATCTTGTGGAGCATTTATGGGCACTTCATGGTTCTAGCTAGTATGATTATTTTTACTTTGACCATATTTAAATTTGAATTTAAATTGTCATGTTTGAAATTGTGATTTTGAATGTGGTTCATTGCTATGCTTTAGAAATATTTACATTTGAATTATAGTGGTGTGATATGAAGGGCACATATGGAGAAGATGTTGAAAATAGGAGGAAAAATAAATAGGGGTTAAGATTTAGAGGTCCTTGCTGGAGTTGAGTGTGGAAAATGAGCCCCTAAAAAATAGAGAGAGCCCCTATTTAGAAAGTAGGGGGCCTGATTTAGGGACCATTGTTGGAGTTGCTATAAAGTAGTTGAGATGGCAAATGATGAGACCGCAAGGTATCTAATGGAGCGGATTATTGCTAGTGATGCTAGTGGCTCCAACCTTCCCATAACATACACCGATGAAGAGGGTAACCAGGCAGACATGTTCCTCAACATGTCTGGCTATGGCAATGAAGAGCCCGAGCCGTAGCAAAACCTTGCCATGGCGGAAGTTTCCAGCGAGGTATATATCATTTCCAATGTTCTGCCCTATCTATAATGTCTTATTCGTTATTACTATGTACTAATTCAAGAATCTTGAACTGTTAGCCCTCTGGATCGATGAACTGTTAGAAGCCCCGAAGTCGTACAAGGTTGATGGATGAAAGGCTTGTCATCACGGAAGTCATAGAAGAAGGCAGGCCGCTTGCTCCCGAAAAAGTAGCAACAAAGTACATGAGTTAGATCGGGGTAATCGTAAGGGACAACGTGCCCATCAGCATCAGGGAATAAAAGGGCAAAAGTACTAATCCATACGCGCTCACGGATACAAAAAAGAATATGCTGTGGGAAGATGTCAAGAAACATTTCACATTTTCCAAAGGATATATTCAAAAGGATGTGAAAGTGTGGGCGCTGAAGAAGATGGCCACACAATTCCAGACATTCAAGAAGATGCTGGATGCCAACTACATTAAGAAGGGCCGAACCCCAGCTTTCGATGTGTGGCCAAAGTTGAGGGACCACTGGGAGGCATTTGTCAAATACAAGAGGAGTGAAGATAGTGTGAATAAGGTCAAGACCAACGCTACAAATGCTGGTCAGAAGGAGTACCATCATCATCTAGGGTGAGGTGGTTACGGCACAACAATTCCCAAATAGAAGAAGATGGAACAAGACCTGATCGATTAGGGTATCGTACCAGCAACTATTGAATGGCCCGATCAATCAAAAAATTAATATTACGTTCATGGAGGCTTCCTGAGCCAAGAGGATGGGACGCTGATCTTCAATGAGATAATACGTCACAAGGTTGAAAGGCTTATCAAGAACATTTAAGATGCTAAGGCTGGGAGGTTGAAGGTGGACCGAGAGAATGATGAACTCACATTGGCCCTCGGAAATCCCGAGGACCCAGGACGTTGTCGAGGGTTCGGGGTCATTCCATGGAAGTTTGCTTTCTGAGGCAACAGCGCCTCATACAGAAGCCGCAAGCGAAGAAAGGAACAGATCAAGGAGAGTTGGTGGTGCATGCTAGAATCCAAAGTGCATTCACAAGAAGTAAGAATGCAGCAGGAAATCAATCGTCGAGTGGCCCATGCAGTTGCGGAGTTGGCCCAATCTGGAACACTTCCGGATCCAAACTTTGCCAGCCCTTCTCAACGCCTCAGGAGCAGCTATGCTTCTACAGGGCTCCCAAATCCGCGGACGCTAAGATTACCCATGGACGAGCAACGGTTCACTGTGGATGCCATCACGCAACGCACCTCATGTGAGTTGCATACACCAGTCGATAACCTCACCATTAAGGTATACTTATACATAATATTTATGCAATCTTCTCAATTGATCTACGCCTCGGGATAGGAGTTTAATAACCTTGTTATCTCTACTATATGTATAGGTGGCGTACAAGAGTGCCTTACCAATCCTGGCAGGGCACACAAGCCATGGCATGGAGATTCCACCTGACTACGCCAGCGTCGGCCTAGAGCAGCTCGCTGATAGCCAATATGAAGGCCTAGAGCTCGACCTCCCGGGAGGTGATGGGGAAAGGACACTAGCAGATGCGCTCCATGGGATCATTGTATGGCGCAAATGCTACATCATCATCCCTAGCACGGAGGCATCTCCTCAGAGCTCAAGACCACTCCCCACAGATCCCTAGCAGCGACCATCTCGTCAAAGCTCAAGACCGTCATGTCTAGCACAACCTGCTCGAGGATCGTCATCACCACCAGGACCATCGCTTCTTGCTCGATCAAGGTCTCCATCTCCACCACATCCTGGTGGTGGGAGTGACGATGATGACAACAACACCCCTCCCCGATCACTGTCACCAGGACTGAGAGCATCCCCGAGCAAGGAACCTACAGCACCACTTAAGATGTTGCAACCACCGCCTCCCAAGCCAAGACAGAGAAAAAAGAAACCAAAAGAGCCTGAAGTGACTCATGAGGAACGCTAGGAGGCAATGACTCATGCGGAACGCTGGGCTGAAATCCAAGCAGAGGCCAAGGAGTGGTTCAAGAAACAGGTCCAAGAAAAAAAGGAAGGAAGATGGAGCCACCGCTAGTAGATCGAAGAGAATTAATTTCTTTTTTATTAGGATGCAAGAAGAAGCTAAGAACATGATACCACTACTATATCGAACTACGAACGGGCGTTAGTCAAGGCTGATGAGAGGAAAAAAAGGAAAGGAAAGTCGTCTTCCAGTGGTGCTGTCCATGACCTCAGGCATCTACCAGAAAAATACGCTAAAAAGATAGCAGCAATGCCCTTGGATCAACAAGCACAAATATTGAAATTCATGGAAGAAATAGGTATGGGACTTGATGAATGTCTAGGGCAAGTTGAGCTGCCAGCTGCGCTGCACCGCCAGTTGAACCAAGATGGACCTTTGAGCTAGGCAAACCTCTGGTAAGGCCTGAGTTGGTACGGAATCTATCAACAAAGATGTACGAATTCTATCAATGGTACATGAAGTTGTCCGCCGACTCGAGGGAGATGTTCAGCCTTAAGGTAAAACCGATAGATTTTTACGGCGAAGGCGAGAAAGTTCTGTGGCTAGAATTCAAGGATATATATGAAGTGTACCATCATGATACCTTGGGCGTCTCTCTGATCAGCGCCTGGGTTCTGTAAGTGTCCGTTTATCTACATATAAATTTTGGCTCATATCATTATTTTTTGTACGTCCGTCATCATACTAACTTCATCTTCCATTTTATGTAGGATACTAATTCAGACGTGCCGACGAGAAGCGTAACTCCATGTTGGCTTCATGGATCCATCCATAGTTAACCAAAAACAAATACAGGATGTGCCAGACAAAACCTTGGTGGAAGTATACAATTTCCTAAACAAACAAAAATTCAAGTATTTCATACTACTTCCATACAACTTCAAGTAAGTGTGTGTATACCGTCTATTTTCATTTTCTTTTTCCTTACCTGATTAACTTCAAGTTAGCTCTAATATATATGAACATTTACGTACGCAGCTTCTGGATCCTTATTATAATTGAGCGTGAAAGAAGCCACGTCACTATCTTCGATTCGGTGAGGAAAGATCCGGTGGAGTACCAAGACATGTAAGACATGCTAGACTTGTAATAATTCTGGACCTTTATCTCTATGCAAAAGTTCGTTTCCTAAATTTTTACCTAACACTATATCATTCATTATTTTAATCCGCAGCGCATGGAGATAATTCATCAGGACACACAAAGGTCCATTCAAAGAAAAATTTACATGGAACACAGATTTCCTGGTACGTATGAAGTTTGCATATTTTATACATTCTATAACGCGAATATTTCATAACTTGTTCTTTTCCCCACTGAAGTGCCTAAGACAGGAACCCGGGAATAATCTATGTAGCTACTACGTCTGTGAGCACATGCACAGTTTTGTGGGACCCAAGGGAAAGACGCCGCCGCACAACTATAAAGTACGTAAAATAAACTATAAATAGTTAATTATTTTCTACCTCCTTATATTTAATTGTTTGTGTAAAATTCACATGTTTCCAAATTATAGATGTTAAATATTCAACAGGGACTCTTGTAGAAGGAAAGAGTAGTGGCAATATGTGAAGGTCTCATTGGATTCCTGGTGGACGAGGTGGTAAATTCACAAGGAGAATTTTATTATGATGGATGAAAATTAGACGCTTTGAGCAACACCTCGACGGGAAGATCATAGATAGTTTGATTTGTATAACGCTAAGATTTGTATAGTATGCTAAGTATTGTATATATAGTAATTGTATAAATACATGTTTGATTTGTTTAAATACTAGTTTGATTTTATTATAAAAAAGTCTCAACTATTAAAGGTTAACTAAAGGGTTACGTGCGTGATGCATGAAATTACAGGCGCCATGCAGGCGCATGCATGGAGCGCGCTTGAAATTTCAAGCAGGACTTTAGTCCCGATTGGAAAACCCAACCGGGACTAAAGAGGGTCCTGTACTCCTGGTTGGTAAAGAGCCCCGGGACTAAAGACTCCCCCTTTCGTCTCGATTGGTTTATCCCAGATGGATTTTTGGGAGATTTGCTCCCTACCAACCGGGACTAAAGGTCTTTTTTCCACAAGTGCACAGTTAATGCTGAGACAAATGCATCCACATGCTTTCTACATGCACTCAGTGCTAAACATGGGAAAGGGGACGCCCGGCAAAGATGGTCAGGCTCAGGCATGCTGCCGTGTCCACGTAATAGGCAGGTAGCATCCTCGTCACGTATGGTATGGTGTGGTTGTGTGGCCAACTCGCCCTCATTCCAGCCGACGGGGCAGAGCCGGAGAGGCCGAGCTATGCCATGCGAAGATGGCATGCCGTGGCAATGCACACCACCATTACCAGCATGGGCGTACGGTGTGGCCCTGCACATAACACTGCGCCTTGCCCAAAATATAGAGACATGGCCTGCTGAAGCAGTGACGCTGACGCATCATGAGGCATGGGACTATGGGAGATCAATGGGCCATGCCGTGCCTTGAGATACCGTACCAGTATCTCGACGCTTCCGTAGCAAAAAATTAGCATCCTGCCCAAAGCTGCCCACAATCCTGGCGCTGTGAGACCGGGAGTACGTGGACAACTAGGAACAATTTCGTACGAGGGGTGCTTGATACCAGTGCTAAACTTTAGCATGTGTCACATCAAACGTTCGGATGCTAATTAGAAGGACTAAATATGAGCTAATTATAAAACTAATTGCAGAACTTTTAAGCTAATTTGGAAGATGAATCTATTAAGGCTAATTAATCCATCATTAGCAAATGGTTACTGTAGCACCATATTGTCAAACTATGGACTAATTAGGTTTAATAGATTTTGTCTCGCGAATTAGACTCCATCTGTGCAATTGGTTTAATTAGCCTATGTTTATTCTAATTAGTATCCAAACATCCGATGTGATAGGTGCTAAACTTTAGGACGTGGGAGCCAAACAAGCCCTCAACTAGAAAGCTCCTACCTCCCATTTTTTTATACCAATAAAGTTTAAGTATGAATTTGCATCGGTTATATCCATCTTGAAAAAATACTTCATCGGTCCCGGATTCCCAAATTATATGACATTTTAGTTTTTTTAATTTTAGTTTTTTTAATTTATAGATTTTGTGATGCACTTTGTTATGTGTAGATACATAGTAAAAGTTATAAATTTAGAAAAACTAAAAAATTTGGAACAGAGAGAGTAGTATAAAATAACTCAAATTGGCTAGAGCCTTGTAGTTAATTAATTTTACTTTAGGTTTCTGTATGCTTCTTTTTCCTTGTGTTAAACTCTTTGTATTCCATCTTTGTTTTTTTGTTAATCCGATTATACAGTCACTAGGGCCTTACGTCTCATGTTTCCCAAAAAAGTTTTATTATGTGGTGTGCCCCCGATCGGCAAGCAATACGCCAATACGATGTCTCATCTATTTCGGGAGTCAGCAATATGATGATATCTACGCTATGCAGCTGAGATTAGCCATATTTAAACAATTCCCGGATGGTTTTTTATTGTTTGTCATTTTTTTTCTCTTTACATGTTGCAGCACCATCTTTCATAGCAAATGCACGGTTATAAAAATAAGGTTTTTAAATAGCTCGGTCTCGTGACGCTGTCGAGTGATCAGTCAGGGATGAGCAATGAACCAGTAGTCTGTGATGTGTGCATATCTTGACTAAGAAAATTAACCAGGAGCAGCGATGTGTTCTGTAGCCGCCATGTCCAGGCTTTTGGTTCACGCTGACCCAGCCCGAGACCCGTGAGAGAATCAACACGGGTGGCTGCTCAACTACAATCTATACCCAAGAGCGCAACCAGCTATGATTTTGAATTTGTTCAATATGTTAAGCCAGTCAACTGCGCCCACTGCAAGGCAAGTACTCCAGGAAGGATGGTGCAAGCTGACCAAAACAAAAGGTCTCTGATCCTTTTTTTTCGGCTAACATGTCTTATCACGTTTTTCATTGAGGAAGAAGAAACTCAAACCATACAACATCCCCGGGACAAACTAATCTGACCACATCTATCTCATCTTATCACCAGCTGCAAAATTTAGGTCAATTCACGCGTAATATAGTCTCAAGTTACAGGTGCAAATTTGATAGGAAACATATTTAGAATGACGAGGACATGATACCCATGCATAACGATCATGTTTGGCACATGATATAGAGGGGAAGGAGGCCAGCAAGGGTATCCAAGTCAAGAAGGAGGCTCGAGGCTAATTTGGTTCAAGTCCCCGAGGTGGAGGCCCAAAGCAACTCAAGTTCAAGCCTGTCTCGGAGTCCAGCAGCACGTACTAAAAACGACACCCAGGTCGCATACGGTGTCCGTTTTGGGTGTTCTTTATATGGATGGAAACAAAATTTCATGGAGCTTCCAATGGAACCAATGTCACCTTAAAACTCAACCGGAGTCAATGGAAATTGTCGAAACAAGTGGACATTCAGAATCTGTCAGGGTGCTGCGTCACCGTCTTTTGGGCCATTGGCCCGTGTATCGTGTTGGAGCCCATAGGGGCGCGTCCAGGGGGGTCTCCACGATCTAACCGTCATAAATTCAGTAGCCGTTGCCACATTAGGGTTTAGGTTTTGTTTAGTTCTAGTTTTCCATCGAGAAACTGAGATTGATTCATTGTAACTGTGGTGACAAATCCGTTTACAGTGATCCAGGGACCCTGTTCTTGTTCTCCTCGCCTGTGACGATTAGTCCATTCGAATCAAGAGGTCGAACCCCATATTTTATCTTTGCTTCATCCATACTTGCAATTTCAGATTGCGTGTTTTACCGTTCTTGCTTGTTCTCTTCGATTCGCTTGCAGAGAAAGCCTTCTCGGCGAGGTCAATCAAGTTGTGCTTGGTTGATAACCAATAGAGCAGCGGTGTAGCGGTTGCAAGGATTCGAATCGTGTCTAATTAGAAGCCCGGATCGTCAATGTCGAATCTCCACCCAATCGAATTTATCACTACCTTTTGGAAGATCAGGCCAGTGCTACATCATAGAAGGTTTTTTATCAACTAGCACGTCGCCTACCATGCTGAAAGAATAGCACCTGTTAAATCCTGAAATAAATCTAGGAAAATACTAGCACCGATACCGAGTCGAGCACTCAAATTCAGATGGGTAGGTTCCACCATAAGGAACCTTTCACACAAAATTTCTACATCGATATGGTTATGTGCAAAATTAGTAAAGAATGGATAAGTAGCTTGCATGATCAAAGTTTGTCAAGCCATTGATAGCAAGGTGCTTATAATGACTTCACCAACTTGAAAATTTTGCGCACGTGTATTTATAGAGGTGGGTGTGCTCACGGACACCTTACATATTTAAACACAAAGTTCCATCATATCACTTTTCCATCTTCTCTTGAATTAAAAAGCATGCAATTTTATGAAAAGTATTGTGGGGTACATCGTACATGAATTTTATGAAAAATCTTACTATTACTAATTGAAAACTCCTTTTGAAGGTTTCACGTGAACCTACCTTGGATCTTAGGTGGACATTATAGAAAGAGTGAGAAATTCAAGAAATTCTCTTAAAAAATGCAAACGTGTAGCCATCAATTCCGCAGACTCAAATCATCATAGCCATTGGATCTATTTTGCTTTCTAAAAAAATTTAATCTAATTGTCTGCATGTTCATTGTATAGAAATATCCAAAAGTAATCTAATATATGATTCTAAACCACCTATTTTTACCATTATTGGGAGGAAGTGATGAAAAGTACTGATTTTCATGTTAAACATAATGTGTGTATGGAAGTGCGATGCAAAGTGAAAAAAAGTATGTATGTGGATGAAAAAATGTATAGATTAATTACTAATTAAAAGTTAATCATACGGGATAAAGATAAGTAAATAGCTATATGAGTATTGTGTTAGATTATTAAATAAATGAGAGAGCCGTAAGCAAATAATTTTGATTATTAGTTAGGGTCTAATATAACGCCTCTTAAAATTGTTGATCCGTGTGAAAGATAGACTAGTGCAACTAATTGGTAGGTAGATGCGAGTCCGGTTTATGATTGTACCAAGGGGAACCCTTTTGGTGATTGAGAGAGGTCCAGGAAAATTCTGAAAGAACACCATGAAAAATCGAAAGTGCCTCCTGGAAGCAGGGGGTCCGGTTTGCCATCACTTGCATACTGAACATATCACATCACTGCAGGTCGTTCATGCTCCGTAAGATATCATTCAGAAGGAAAGTCGCCGAAAGACGATGACACTGCACTTTGGAATCTTTGTAGTACGTTGGTAGGTACAGATCACAGATGTTTCTTAGCGTTAGGATAATTTAGATTCATCGTGCGCGCATACCAAACTCGCAATGATGCACGTGTTTGGTGAAGTGCATGACAGCTGATTCGGTCGCCAACAAACCTAATCTATAGGAGCTAACGCCTGTGGAGTTCGGCCACTGACCATCAGGTTGTGTATCCTCGCTGATCCGAGGAATTTTGACTTGAAATAGATGTCGCTAGACGAGCAACGAGAGAAATAGATGTTTCATGTTTGAGTCGTTGTCTTTGAAGCAGATCAGGTTAGTGTGTAGTTGGCGATTTATCGGTCTCATTTCTGAAAACAAAAAAAAAAGGTATAACTCTTCAGAAAGTTAGAGATGTAAAAGAAAGCTAAACACGAACAGTAATAACATTACCACTTCATTTCGTTTGCTGAAGCCTTCTTAAAAAACTGAGGGATTCGGTCTGCTCTCATTTGCTAAGTGAAAGCGATATGGTGTCGTGGAGCTTCCGTGAGACTCAGGCCTTAACCAGTTACAGTCAAGTTCCAAACACGACGCGGTATATATGTGCACTCTACATCAAGTTAGTTGGAGCCTTCCCCAGCAATTAAAAGATTTGGTCTGATTCTTTTCCTAGGGTAAAAGTGTAAAACGATCGGGTCTCTGATGACGCCAGGAAATTAGAATTTATCCTGCAAATGAGAACATCTCAGCGCCAACGTTATACTAACGCAATCCTATATACATACTAGCAGTCTAGCAATAATGCAATATTTCCATGTCGCCGGTACGTACGAAGAGGAAAGCCAGGGCACTTGAAAGGACACGTAGGCTAATCAATCCTGAGAGGTCAGGATTCAGAAAGCCACCAGGTGCCTTGTGCCTTAACACCTTACCACGTACAGGTACCATATTTCCACGCCTTCTTGTTGGTGGAAAGAGCCAGTTTTGCACGTCAGACCGGGGGCCTGACGTACGTGACAGGGACGAGAGGGAATGCACGGCATGCGTTTTCTGGTACACGTTCACTGCCCGCTGCCGATCTCGCTAAAGGTCAGGGTCACACTCCGATCCGCCGCCATTGTGGCTCCAGCCGAAATATTATATATAGTAATTATTTTAAAGCCCTTTCATTAGTCAAGCGAAACACCGGATCGTTTTGTCGAACCTCCCTTCTCGTGCAACTTCGCCGGCGAGGATCGAGCCGACTTGTCACTGTCGTCAGTCGTCGCACACACAAAACACCCCCTTGGGGAGTGTTTGGTTCATTGCCCATTAACTACCACCTCCGAGCTGCTTGTTTGACTTGTCCACCCGCCACTCCACCGCCGGCTATATATGGCGCCAAGCCAAACGGCCACCGAGAGCCAAAAGCACAGACGAGGCCACTTCCTCTTCTTCCTTCCTCCACAGCAGAGCCAAGAAGAAGCACGAGGGGTCAGGGAATCCAACCAAGCCCAGGAAGATGGGTGCGACGCTCCTGCAGGCGGTGGCGGCGCTGGTGGGCCGGCTGCAGCGGGCGGCGCGGAGGATGGCTGCCGGCGCCGGAGGGGCCGGCAAAGGGTCGCCGCCTCGCGCCGTCGTGGCGCCGTGGAAGAAGACGTTCTCGCTGGCGCCGTCGGGGAAGGCGGCCAGGGAGGCCGAGGCCGGGGTGTGGAGGAAGGAGATCCTCATGGGTGAGCGCTGCCAGCCGCTCGACTTCTCCGGGGTCATCTACTACGACGCCGAGGGCCGCCGCCTCGCGCAACCGCCGCCGCCCAGGTCGCCCATGCGCAGCCCGCTCCCGGCCTCGCCCAGGCTCGCCGCCAACGCCTGCACCTACTAGCTACTCCGTATTAGGCTTGGATCGGAGGGGTTGGGGGCTCAGCGTTCTTTGCTCTTGCCTGCAACGCGTTGGCCGCAAGACGGCGAGCTTGCTCTGTTTTAGTTGGGGATGAGGCAGAGTGTGTGTCTGCTGGGGGATTGTAGCTGTACCTGTACATGATCCTGGTGTTCCTCTTCTTCTTCTCTTTTTCTTTCTGTTTTTCATTGGTGTTGTAATCATAGAATATGCAATAGCTCGTTTGAGGATTATATTGTCCGGTTTGCATCTTTTCACTCAGCTCATCAGTAAGGCAACACATTTTCTCACATACATGATGCAGTTTGTAGAAGACCCTAGCTCCCAAGTTTGTATATTCGTGCCGGATTGATGGGCATGGGTTTTTTGACTTTGTTGGGCATGGGTACTACATACGTACAACAAAATTTTCTATTCAGTGGTCCTTTCATTAAGAGGTATTTGGACCGTGTCACAATTTTTGTTCAGCAAGGAAAGAAAAATTCAGCAAAACTCTGCTGTCTGCTGACATTTCAGCCATCCATTTGATTCAAGCGAACGTAGTAGTGTTCACACCCATACCATGGCGTGACTTTTTTATTTGTTAGGTTATGACAATATATATTGATGCAAACTGGTAAGTCAACTGCGACACATTTAAGGGACGCTAGCCTCTAGTGATTCATGATGCTGATCGCTAGAATTTGTACAAACAGAATGGCGAATAAGACAGGCAGGACCAGTGATCTTGTGTTGTTCTAGTTTTATTGTTCTTTTATTTCCTTTTTAATGGGTGCTGCTATTGTATTTTCAGGCTATGCAACTATGCAATGCCAATTGAGGCTAATACTGTTTATCAGTTTGTTCTGCGGAAGTTATCTTAGTAACTTGACGCATACCGCCCACTTGAACCTCAATTCCATTAGAAATGTCCGAGAACAATCCGTGCAAACATCTCTTTGATCATGTCAATTTCAAAACGTATCATTTCACTTGATGATGTAATCTTCATAATAACGTTCTGAATTTAGATATTTTTAGGTGGATTATTGATGGGCAGATATTTTAGAATAATCCGCATGTTTGCTCTTTTCTCACGTACATTGAAGAGAGAACAGTTGTATATGCAAATGCGTTTTCAAGTTTAGGTGATTTCGCACTACGGTGAGTCTGATTTATGACAACAGTGAGTCTTATATCAAGGAAGTCTCTTATCTTTTTGTTAAAAAAACAAACAGAATGTTGGGGAATAGAACTTCGCGATGCACCCCCACCCTTCTCCCTAACGATTTCTAACTCGTATGACTCACTTAAGTGAGGGGTTTTTGACTTCGCAGGTATGGATCGTGGCCACGGAGCCCTAACTTCACGGGAAGTGTCCCAGTGGCTGTGGAGTGAAGGATCGACGACCGAAGTCAGACGTCATGGCCCATTCGTTTCTCGGTGCTCGATAGGGTTCACTTCATCGGTGAGGAGGAGCGAAGTGCTTTTTTACAAAGACAAGAGGAGGGGTGTAGAGGACTTTGCGAAGAGAGTTCACTTTAGGCTTATCTGTAAAGTGATGAGTTGTAAAGGATGTAATAAACATGGTGTAATGTTATCATAATAGCCCCGAATATCTTTCGAATAAAGTTGTTAGGGGCATTATGTTGTAAAATGTAAAAATTACAACCTATAAATAGGGACGTGATGAATAGAAGAGGACAGGTTTTGGACAGAGGGAGAGTACCATTTTTTCTCCCGAAGTCACTTCCACTCTCTGTTTGTTTCCGTAGTTCTTTCACTTGGATTGTTTGGCTCTCGTTTTCAGGTGATGGTATCATGCAGAATGATTCAGCATGAATTTAGCATCGACACCTTATGATCCTTATTATGACAAATATCCCATGTATGTGCTTGTAATGAAATTTTAAAAAAAAAGCGACATGTGTAAATGTTTTTATTCTAACAGTGATCGATGGAACCAGAACTATAAATATTAAAACAAACGAAACAAAATAATGTAATTCATTGTACAAGAATTGAAGCCACAATTAAGGTTATGAGCGTACACAACTTTAAATCCGCTTGCCCCATGATGTTTCAATAAAATTGCAGGCAACACTCGGAAGCAAAAGTACACTTTCCTAGAGCAATCCATATATCTAAGCAAGACTGCCATCATGAGCATACAGAGGCATCATGGTGGGATCCATGAATCCAAAAAGTCACGGCACAGCCCAGCAGATCCGGAATTAAATCGCCACAAAAATTAGATAGGAATCCTCAAAGCAGCACTATTAGCATTGACATGCCAATTTTCGTCCCCGATATCCCAGTCTTCATGATAACCATTTAAAATCGATCTGTTTATCAATTGCACACAGTTATGAATTGTTGCAAGCTGCCAATCTCAACAAGTCAGGAGTGCCTAACTTGAACAGAAGAGTTCCCTGCACTGACAGATTTGGTGAAGCTACTCATGGACAAGCATAAGCCTAAGCCTATCTTTATAGATGCTAATGTTGAGTATTACTTGTGGTTCAAGCTCTACCTTGCAACCAACCAACTGCAGATGAATGACCAACCAAGCGTTTAGGTGCTCATCGTGTACATGATCCTTATCTTGACAAGATCACATCAGTCAGATCAAAATTTGGCTCGGAACATGATCAGGGGAAGTCCCTCAAGCAAACATTGATCGCAAATGTACTGGCTTTTCCTTGGAAGGACGATGAAACCAACCCCTTGTTTACTTCACCCCCAACTCCCAACTTTGACACTATGCAAAAAGAAGATTCCCCATCACATCAAACTTGCGGTACATGCATGGAGTACTAAATGTAGACGAAATTAAAAACTAATTGCACAGTTTTGTTGTACTTTGCAAGACGAATCTTTTGAGCCTAATTAGTCAATATTTGGATAATAATTCACAAATACAAACGAAACGCTACAATGTGCTACAGTGCTGTAACAGTAATTTGGCACCTCCCAATTTTGCCAACTAAACAAGGCCCAAATGGGGAACAGCTAAGAGAGCACGAAACACCTTGTACCAAGAAGGTTGCCACATGGACACATGGTTGTTTTGTACTTTTCTGACTTCTGATGAACCATGCTGGGATCACATTTTCGCAACCTGGTGGCAGTGCATTTTTTTTTACAACCTAGGTGATATTGTTACTTATTTTCATTTTCCCATGCGAGCAAATGTTTTCGATTCTATAGTCGCCACAACATTCCTTGGAGGTAAATAATCGCCCTTGGAGGTTAATAATCGCCAACGGCATTATTGGGAACTACTCCCTCTGTCCCATATTATATCTACTAGATGCATAGTAAAAATGTATGAATCTAGAAAACCTAGAACAACCTAGAACAACCTATAGTTTGGGATGGAGGAAGTAGCTACCTGAGTTATAACGATTGCAGCTGATTGTTCATTTGTTCACAGTGGCCCATCGGAGAGCGAGAAGTGTCAATGAAAATTCACGAAAAAGGGTACGTACGAATTGAAGATGAGGAATAACAAGTGAGCAACCACCAAACATTTCCGGCTTGCATATGCCATGAGTGAGTAGAGAATACAACAGCATCGTCCTTGGCCGCAGCCCGCAGGTGTCATTGGGATCGTGTTATTAGTGTTACTAAGAGGCACTAGTCGCTACCACACCTACTGTACCCGTGGCAGCATGGGTTAGCCATGGAGAGCCGCAAGGAGTCAAGCACATCGGCCCTGGACAAATTTCTTTGTGTTACATGTGTACTGACATGTAAACACATCAGCCCTGGAAAAATTCCGTTGCAGAAGTTTCTTAATATCCACCTCAGCTAGTAATAGTGTCACACCATCCTTGATAAACTAGTCATCCTAACAGTAAGATCAACAAAGGCATAACTTTTGGAAGTATATCAAGTGCAAATTATCATGGAGGCAATCATATTCATGGTTCATCAAAAAACAGTTAGGGAAATCTACAATTTTTACCAAATGCCATGTCACCTCCACCTTATCAAGCATCTAACTTTCAGTTTTGCACACAAGGTTTTTTGTATCTGTTTGTTGCCTGTATATCATATAGAAATATAGGACCAATATCTCAGTCCATCACCATCGCATATTACATATCTACTAGGAGTATAATCTAGGAAGCAAGCAATTCAAAACCGTGGCAATGAAGACATTTGTTTTGTTTGTTACTGATATGTTCAACAGGCAATCATAACAATTCGGAATAAAGGTCCATAGGATATTTGATCCATGAGGGATTAAGGTAATAATGGGCCTATAGCTTGTAAGCTCATTAGTGTGCTCTATAAATATGAGCGGAAATCCTATCCATCTTCTGGAAGAAATTTTTCAACTTACCTTCCACTGTTTGTGATTGGTGCAAACTCCAACTAACGGGTGAGATCGGAGCTGAACTGGAGAATACCGTGACCATGCATGTGATCTCATTTTTCTCTCAAACCGTAAATGCATTTTGAATCCTGTTTATACTACTGTGTTCCTGAGTGTTAATGTAACACAATGAGATCCAATATAACTATGTTTCATTGTATTTTTAAAAATCAACATTTTAGATGAACTATCTTAACATTTTTTAACGTAAAAAAGTTGATAAACGTCAAAAAATGTTGAGCCAAAAAATGTTGGTGAATGTAAAAAAAGTTGAAGCATGTTTAAAAATATTGAGCAAAAATGTTGGTGAACATAAAAAAAGTTAAAGAAAAATGTTGGTACATGTAAAAAAATGTTGGTCAACTAAAAATGTTGGTTGCAATTAAGATAATTTTTTTAAAAAATCTTGATGAATGTCAACAAATGTTGATGGATGTCTAAAAATGTTAAAGAGAAATGTTGTACATGGGCTATTATGGGCTTTAAATATGCGTTGCTTATCTATCTTCTAGTTATAAGGGGTGGCTCTAGGGACGCACCATTCCACCACGCCACAACCCTAGCCGCCACCTCCTCTTGGCCTGACCCCGAGACCCCAGCCAAGCGCGTGGTGCTAGCACACTGGCACACGACGTTCCCTCCCCATACGTGTGTACTCCATAGAGGTGCTGCTGCTGTGCAGATCAGCTACGGCGGCGCGAGGTGGTTGCTGGGGCGAGGATGAGGAGGAGATGATCATGATCGACTACTTCCTCTACACAGACGCGCATCTACGTTGGACCGGCTACTCCAACTCTTCTTCCGCTACGCTCCACGTCTAGTGGTAACAATCCACTCTGTACTCCATTTCAAATTCCAATTCGACGAGAATAGATGCTAGATTGGAATTAGCCTGTCCAGCGACTTTGCCTCGGACTCCGATGCAGTTGCACACCGAGTCACTGATTCGATGGGAGAATAGTGTTCTTGTCTTGTAGAGTAGATTGATCTTGATGAGGTCCTTCAAGCTCGCCCGATGATCTCGAAGATCACCCTACCTAGCGTGCCAGATGTTGGCGTTTTATACCCGGAAACCTACCGAGGGGTATTCCAAGGTAATAGATTGGTTGGTGGGGGATCACCAGAACTGAAACTAGAAGGTAAAAGCGAAGACACAAGACACAGATTTATACAGGTTCGGGCCGCTAGAGTAGCGTAATACCCTACGTCCTGTTTAGGGTGTTGTATATTGCGCCCTGCACTTGGGTGTTGTTTGGTGTTGAGGATTTGGTCCTCTTGGTTAAGGTTGATCCTGAGGTGGTTCTCTATCTGCCGATCTAGAGACCCCTACCCTCATTTATATACTCCAGGGGGCGGGATTACTAGTCGGTTATAAGGAGGAGTCCTAGTAGGATTACATGGTATGAGTTCTAGTAGGATTACAGAGGAATCTTAGTAGGAGCCCTTCTTCTTCCTTCCTTGCGGGACTGAGGATCTATCCCCGACACCTCTGCAAAAACATGATCGATCAAGTTCTTTATCGAGGTTGAGAATAATTGTTTATCCTATCCAAAGCCCAAAAAGATTTATTCATACCACCATAAGCGGGGTTGATGCTTTGAATTGATTTAAGATCGCTCTGTCTTGGTTTGCTTTAATTCTAAGCAATTATCATATCCTTTTACCATTTCTGATTGCTAGCCTCATCAATATTCAGTAATGAGAGTTCTCCACTGGAACAATCATATTTTCTACTGAATTCCTAAACCCGAACCAAATATTTCTCAAATTTTATTATCTATTCCTTGAACACAACCCAATTCACAAAGATTTGTTCCATTTCTGATCAAGCTTTATGAAAAATAAGGAAAGATACGCGATAAGAAAGCTTCACCAGAAGGAAGAACTAGAGGAGCGGAAAGGAGAGGCCAAACCGATCGGCTTGGTCCCCTCCAAGCCGATCGGCCTGAGGTCTCCTTGCCTTGTTTTTTCGTGCAGTTAATTTTTGGAAAGCCTCTTGAAGGATCTAAAACTAATTTTTATGGTGTGGTGTTCAGAGAAAGTTCAGAGAAGAGATGAAAAACAAAGAAAGAAAGAAAGAAGGAAAGAAAGAGAAAAAGTATTGAGAGAAGGAAACATAAATAATAGAGAAAGGAAGAAAGAAATAAGACGAGAGCTTTTACTGTCATGAAGATCAAGAAAAGTGCAAAGAAAGATGACCTTGTTTACGGAATGGATTTTCTTTTCCAACCATGTGCAATCCAATAACGAGGACATCATTTGTGCCTCAGAGTCATTATTTTTATTTTCCTTTGCACATGTCCACCATTCTATATCTTCTCTTCCTTGAAAACCTCACATTATGTGGATATTCTTATGATCATTGGTTCGGAAGGTAGGCGACTGTTAGAGAGTTTTCTTAATTCGATAATAGAAGTGTCAGCTCTAGCTAGCCATACCCAAGCTCCCCTATATAATTGAGTGACTTTTGAGGGATGAGAGCTTGCAAGAAAATAGGATAGCTACCTTTTTAATTGAGTGACATGTAAGCACTTGGAAAAGAGTTCCTGTTTCAATTTATGTTGTAGGGTGTTTTATGACAAAAGAAAAAAAAACCCTCCAAAGAGAGTCAGAAAGTAAGTGTAGTTGATTTTTGAAGTTACTTAGTTCTGAATAAAAGTTGTGGGGAATTTTTGCTTACATAAAC
This sequence comes from Setaria italica, assembly GCF_000263155.2. Classification (NCBI taxonomy): domain Eukaryota; kingdom Viridiplantae; phylum Streptophyta; class Magnoliopsida; order Poales; family Poaceae; genus Setaria; species Setaria italica. Next base: position 17,164,397 of record NC_028453.1, read on the forward strand.
CTTTGAACACCCATACTTGATTATCTTTTCTGCTCCTCTAATCTTTTGTTTGAAGGCTAGGTACTTGACTCGCTTGCTCAGGTTTGGTTCAAGATCTTTGTTCAACCCTGCTGGAGAAGTTTATAGTCACCTTACTTGCTCGAGGATGAGCAAGAGCTAAGCATGGGGGGCTTTTTGACGCTCATTATTTACACACTTTTAGTGTTATTTAACTAGTATTTTCATGCTTATTCTCATACTAACCTACCACTTGACACCTGAATAAACCCATTATCACATATGTATTGTATTTTGGAGTGTATTGCATTATGACAGGAAATACGACATAATCAAGGGGGGCTTACATAAAGTGCTTAATGAATATTTGGTCATGGGTCATCAAGAAAAGCCAGCATGAGGAAGGAGAGGATCGGGAGGGCCAGAAAGGGCCAGGGCCGATCGGCCTAGGACCCTCTGGGCCAATCAGCCTTGCCCATTCTTGGGCCCAGTCAGCCTCCCATTTCTTCAGCGTGATGTCCATGATATCTCTAGGGTTTTCCATCAACCATTAACCTAGAGCCGCCGCCTATTGGAGACAGAGAGAGAGGGAGGGAGGGAGGAGGAAATACCACAAAAATACCATCCATCGCCGCCACAAAGAGGAAAAATGGACATAAGATTGGATCTACAAGAAGTCACGTGAAGCAGAGCACCAGAGGAGGGGAAAACCTCCCAACTCAATCTTATCATATACAAAGAACCTTCGGTTACATAGATTAGTGCTTAGTTAAGCATGCAAATCTACTTATTCCACGGATTGATAAACCTTGGGGGGCTACTCTAAGGGAAGAGCTACAACTGATCCGTGCACTTGCGGTTCACAAATTGGTATGCTAACTGCCGTCAACATAAGGCAAACAAAGGATAACCCCTAGCCTAGACACCATGTCTACGCTATTGATTACTACTGCAGTCTAACTATATTTGGCACCCCGTAGCAAACCACAACACTCTGTATAAATACAGAGCGACAAACCCGAAAGTAAAGAGATCTGATCTCACTTAGATATAAGTACTACTAGCGTATACTGTATCAAGGTCTCAAGGAATACATAAGAGCATACAAGCCTATACTATGATAGCAAGAGTATATGACTAGCATACGAGCAAGCCAAGCATATAAACATAGCAAGGATCATAGACTACTCATGCATATAAGAACCAAGTATAACATTACAGAAGGAACCACGAATACTAACTTACCATACTCCGAAGGAAGCCAGCATCCGTAGAGGTACAAGTTAGGAGGAAAGTGCCGACACCCTGGAGCTCCTCTCAAACTACCCCTCACTCTCTCCCTACTCTAAGCACTAGCTAGGTAGCGCTCCGCCTTTGCAGTGAAGTTCTAACTTTACTCTTGAGTAGTGTTTCTCCAAGTGGTGGTGTGTCCTCAAATGAGGCCCCCTTCTACTATTTATAGAGTGGAGGTGCCTTGGGAGAGTGGAGATGCTCCAAGCATCTCAAGGGAATCTGTTGGCGCTAGAAATCGGCTGATCGAATTCCCAGCGTTGGACACACGACCCGGGAGAATCTACTTAGCTCCTGTTCGGGTGATCGCCCTGGTGCGGTTCGCGCGGTGTGCCAGCCAATCTGACCTGTTGATTGGCAAGGAAAGAAACGTGTCAGATCCCAGAGGTTGCGATCGGCTAAGGTTCCAATCTCGAGATAGCTTATCAGCGAATTGGCCGATTTGCCGTAATAAGGAAATCGCCTATAATGCAACCGATTACCGGGCAGCGTCAATAAAGAAGACTGCTGGAGTAATGTAAACAACGCTTACAGCAACAACACTAGGAATAGATCTAAATCGGCTATGCGTAAAATAATAGATTGAATAACGAAGCACAAGAAAGCCGAAAGCTCCAATTACTAGCTAGATAACTGGTGATAAAACCAGAACAACAGATAAAACCTAGAATTCTAGTGAATATCGATAACTGGTGAATAAATCTAAACGAAATGACAGCGATGCGCCCGAAGTTAAAGCTTAGATATTACTCGGTAAACGGAACTTACAGAATAAACCGGAGGTCAAGTTGATGCAGCCCAGCCAACTCGTATGAACTCGTGAAAAAGAAGAAAAGTATTAGCGAAGTCGCCTGCTCGAAAGTAAGTACGAGGAAATAGTAGTTGGTTGTATTGATTTGATGATGATTACAGATCTACAAGGGTGGCTATTTATAGCCTGTTACAAATGACTCCTTAACCGACTAGAACTCTATCTCTAATTTTAAATGAAAACGAATATTTACAAGTACGATTCGTACTGGAGTTGATCATCATGCTTTCACGGGCTGACTCCCTTTTTATCTTCATAATCCACTTTAAGCCCATACCGGCCCAATTGTTCCAGCCTCCTAATCGGCCGATTTCTACCAACTCCAACCAGCAAGGGACAGCCGATTGCTGCCCACATGTCGGGGGCTCCGACTTCTCCGACCCTGGGACCTAAGGTCGGGCGAGGCGGAATTCCTCCCTCGGATGGTTGGGCGCATCTGACCCCAGGACTCAGGGGTCGGGCGAGGCGGAGCTGCACCCCTAAAGGGCGATCGGCCGATCCTTGACTGTAGCACCAATCGGCTGATTTCCAACCATGACCTCTGTGTCTTGCCGCATCTCTTGATTTCTTCCTTTCGTGACGCCGATTTCATACGTGTCAAAATCTGGCATCAACACATGCCCCCCAGTTTCGGAGTAAAACATAGTCTTTACTTCGAAATTCTTTTCAACTTCCCTTCCGAAACAAACGCATTGAAAATATCCTTCCGTTTCGCGGTATCTAGCCTGATGATTGCAATCTTTTCAAAATGGGCGCCCACGACAACCACTACCCCCGAAAAAATCAAAATGCCGGCATGGTAAAAATTCTGCTTTTACCCCTTCTCAGACCACCTTTAAATATCAGCACGTCCCGTACTCCCCTTACGAGCTCACGTCTTCCTTCTTTAGCGCACGGGCCTTCTTCTTCCTCCGGCGCCTTCCTTAGCTTCCAACTTTTTCCCCGGTGTCTCCTTCCACCTACATTCCCCCTTTCCTCTCCAATGGCGGCACCTTCAGGCACTTCACCACCGCCCGAAACCCCAGAAATGGCCCCACCAGCGGAAGCTCCAGCGGCAATGGCGGCGGCTCCATCGACGGGAGAAGGAGCTCCATCAGCGGGAGTTGGGGCTTCAACCGAAATCCCATCGGTGGCTTCTGCATCTGCAGCTCTATCGGCGATCCCGCCAACTATGATGAGCTTCATCCCGGAGGTCATTACCAAAACTTTCCTTAATAATGCATTTACTTTTAGATCCGTTCTTACTCCCGCACCCTCTTTTTCCTTTTTTAGGCGGTTAGGCATCAGATTACCATTCGTCTCACAGAAACTCCCAGCCTTATCTGTCTTGGTCCCATGGGAAACCCTGATCCAACTGACCTAATCAACCTGGAAACCCATAGGATCCCTTTTAAGCAATCAACCATGGACTTAGATCACTAGACACGGCCTTCTTGATGATGTGGCTAGAGAAATATTTTTTCTGTGGGAGAGCAGCCGGTCCTTCTACCAACACACAGGCTCTAGCTGAGGCATTATTGACAGGGGCCTTCGTTCCCCTTGGAAAGCACCTACTGGGAGCAGCCTATCATATGCTCCACCAAATTGGCGTTAAACTATCCCAAGGGGAGTCGATTGGAAACCCCGGTGGGCCTTGGTGGTTTATCAACTTGTGGCTTAACCTATACATGCACAAGATCTCTCAGCAGCGAGTGGAGCACATGACTTTCCCCAATATCGAATCGCAGAAAATCCCACCGTCCGACGCCGATGTATGTCCTTCGGCGAAGCGGCATCAGCCTTTTCTGGTTGCTCGTACTCTGCTACCAAGGTGGTCGAATACTTCAGGAGTTTTTATAATGGCTTCAGTGAAGACGCAACCAGCTGGTTCCCTTATCAGAGGGATGACCCAATCTTTGAGCTTCCTTCTTGTTTTGACTCAACCACTGGCTGATTCGATGAAAACCTCACAGATGAATTAATCAAGCCGGGAATCTTATCGGCAAACTTCTTCTCGGGGAAAGATGCTCCTACTTATGAGTTCTACAACCCCTCCGTCGCAGCACGGCAATTCAGCCTAGGTCAATTGCCGATTTACGCATACTTCGCCGGCCGAGAAAAGTTCAGAGATGAACTCACCAAGGGTCTTGATTATAACCGGCTGCGAGATCGGATTCCAGACTCCAGTCCCATAGATCTGAATGGTTGGATAGTAGCCCCTTTCGCCGTTCAGCAATTCAAGCTATGGTGGGCCGAATGGAAATAGTACCTGTTCTGCGCTTCTGCATCGATATACTGCAACCTCCTGGACCCAGCCAACATCGATCCAAACGCCGAGGTACTCTTCTTTTTCCTAGCCGATTTTCATTTCCCCTTATTTCTTACACATATATACTAACTCTTGCTGTTGACCCAGTCTGAAAGCCACGCTCCCCCAAAACGCAGCCGGAGTGGTCGGCCGATAGAGGACCGTTATCCATACACAACATTCCCCCTCATCGGTTATCATGCCCCTTCTGTAGATGACATCGCCGGCCGAGCGAAGCAGGCGCAGAAGAAGGTTGTCAAGAAGACCAGTCGCTGAGTGCGTGCCCGTACAGAATCGGCCAATCCACCCATGATTACATCGGTAGAAACTTCGGCCGTGCCGACCCTTCCAACTGCTGAAGAGGTAGACATTCAAGTCGCCACAGACTACCCTTGTGAACCCTCAGCAATCGGCAGTAACCCAAGCAGCTAATGAAATGCCAGCGCTCCCTCCTGCTGAGGTATACAATCCTTCAACCCGATCTTCTAGTATTTGGATGACACTCTTACTAACTTTGACACAGGTTACCGGTACATTAAGCGCATTGCCTGATCAACCATTGGCCACCCTTCAAGAAGTTGGCCCGAGCAGAGCGTCGATTGTCGTTGAATCATCTTCTTCTGACGAGCCAATGGTACCAGTCCTAGGGTCGAGGGTGACGGTCTTGCAAATGCAGATGGAAGAAATCCGTTTTAAAGAGGTAAGAGATCTCCCACCCTTGATTGGCCGATTTGCTACTACCATCGGCTGACTTGTTCTCTTTTCATTTACTATTTTACAGGAACAAGACACCCCTAATAACAGCCTCTTCTCGTTTGTGGTCGCACTTTCTGATGACGAGGAAGTTGCTTCCTGTCAGGTCACTTTGAGCTCCGTCCCTGACGACGTCCGTGCCAAGCTTGAAGGCATACGATCCCTTCTTCAAGAGGACATCGGCCGATTGGTAGAAGATGCCTCGCCGAGTCGGCAGCTCTTTGGTGACGTCAGCGGGCGAGTACCAGAGGAGGCAGAAGAAGCCTTGGTGCCGGCCGCGTATATTGAGTCAATGCGGATTCCGATCTTCAGGGCTCTGCGTCACATGGCCGATCGCGCCAAACTGACCAAGACTCGTGAAGAAGAAGATTCATACAAGCGTCAGGCTCAAGAGGTACATCAACGGATTCATTTTCTGGAGGACTCCCGTCCCGGACTCGTTGGCACGATAGACCACCTCAAGCGCCGAAGAGCAGAACTTGCCAAGGAGATGGAGCAAGTGACCAAGGAAATAGCCGCCGAAGAGAAGAGGCTCCAGGAGCTCCCCTCCGTTATCGCCGATTTGAAGAGGGAAAGGCATCATCTGGCTCACGAAGCCCTTAGACTCCACCGCCACATGTCAGAAGTCCCGGGGTCGGCAGAAGATGACCAACGGGTTGTGGACTCGGCCGATCAGATCCGACGTCAAGCAATTGCGGCCATCAATGCTCTTTTGGGCGATCTGTAAAAGTACTGGTAGTTTTGTATGAACATTAATGCCTCTTTTGACCGTCCTTCGTGACACCCCCTTATTTATTGCCCTTTTTACTTCCGATGGGACGCGTCTTACCAAACATCCACGCTTTCTCTTCTTATAAATGCCAGTCTTGGTCTTGCCTTTGAGAGCGCCCGTTCCACTTGATTCCTTTTCCCTGACTTGTTTTTTGTCGGAGCGTTCTGCGGTCATGTCTTCTTCATCTTCTTCCTTTTCCTCTGTTAACCAGGTAAGAGATCTGCCTCCGCCTCATTTTAGTTCGATTCCTCTGAAACACCTCATCTTAGGCGGTTATATGCTGTCTCTTTTCCCAGCCACGGCGCCTTAGTCCTGAACTCGAACGAGCCATCGGGCTTGTATATTCTGACAAACCATTATCGCAAGAAGATAAGGACCTAATCAGGGCTCACTGTGAAGAACTCAAAGAACATGTCCCCGCCGACATCCAACGGATCTGGGACTTCCTCGACGGTAACAACCATAGGCGACCTCGAGTTGACAGAAGCCACCCGCTTCCTCGTCAGGTTGCCTTTGAAGATGCCGCGGCAGGGACATCGCGCCCGGCAATGGACCGGAGTCATCTTCTTCGTCGTCAAGTTGAAGCGGAGGCCGCGATGCAAGACATAGAAGAACGACACATTTGTCTTCTGATAGAACTAGGCCGGGTTGAGAGAGAACTCAAGAAAAGGCGTGGTTGATTATTTTTTGCTCTAAGGGCGACTTGTACTGCGTCGGCCGTGTAACCCATCATCCGTACCGAATAATAAATCGGCCGATTTGGACGATTATGTTTTCTCTTTAGGCGATTTTCTCTTGTATCGGCTGTGTGTTTGTTTATCATATTCTGCGGTCGATCCTTATGCCCCGACCCATATACTAGGGTAATACCTTTTCAAGGATCTCCCGTTCAAAGCCCTAGTAAACTCTTCTCCTTCGATCGTTTCCACAATGTAAGCGTTTCCCGGAGCACACCGGCTGATTTTATACGGCCCTTCCCACGTAGGAGACCACTTACCGAATTTAGGATCCTTTGACCCGATCGGCAGCACTAACTTCCATACCAGGTCCCCCGGAGAGAACTGCTTAACCTTGACCTTCTTATCATACCATCTTGCCACCTTCTTCTTGTTTTCTTCGATACTGATCAACGCTCTCAATTGTTGGCCCGCCAAGTCATCAAGTTCCCTTTTCATGAGTGAGGAGTAATCATCGGCCATCAGCTGATCTTGGAGTGATGTGCGTCTCGATCCTATCCGCAATTCCCACGGCAGTACTGCCTCGTGACCGTACACCAACTGATAAGGAGACATCTTGGTGGCCCCGTGGCAAGCCATCCTGTATGCCCATAGAGCCTCGGTGAGGCATAAATGCCACTTTTTCGGCTGTTCTTCTATCTTCCTCTTGATTAACTTAATTATCCCTTTATTGGAAGATTCGGCCTGACCATTAGCTTGGGCATAGTACAACGAGGAGTTTAGCAGTTTGATTCCCATATCGGCCGTGAACTCTTCGAATTCCCCTGATGTAAACATCGTTCCTTGATCGGTTGTGATAGTCTGGGGAATGCCGAAACGGTAGACGATATGGTCCCTTACGAAATCAACCATGGCGGCCGATGTTACGGCCTTTAGCGGAATCGCCTCCACCCATTTGGTGAAATAATCTGTGGCTACTAGAATGAATTTATGCCCTTTGCTTGACGGAGGATAAACTTGTCCGATGAGGTCTATTCCCCATCCTCTGAACGGCCATGGTTTGATAATAGGATTCATGGCCGATGCGGGCGCACGCTGTACATTCCCGTATTTCTGACAATCTTGGCATCCTTTATAATATTTGAAGCAGTCTTCAAGAATTGTCGGCCAGTAGTATCCATTATTCCTAATCATCCATTTCATCTTATGTGCCGATTGGTGGGCTCCACATACTCCTTCGTGGATTTCTCCCATCAGAGTTTTTGCCTCCTCTGTTCCTAGGCATTTGAGCAGAACACCATCAATCATCCGGTAGAACAAGTCGTCTTCTAGTAGCACATATTTTGTGGCCTGAAATCGTATCCGCCAATCCACTTTCTTAGATGGATCTTTCAGGTAATCGGCGATCTCTTTTCGCCAGTCGTCGGCCGCGAGCTCTAGAGCCATAGCGCCCTAAATCGGCCGGTATCCGGATGCATGTTGGGCAAGCCTGTTGGCATCCTCGTTATGATTCCTAGGGATGTGCTCAATAACCGCGGACTTGAACTCTTTCAGAAGTTGAAGGCAATCCTCGTAATAAATCCTTAATACATCATCCTTGCATTCAGACCTTCCTGTTAATTGGTCCACGATAAGCATGGAATCCCCAAAAATCTCGACGGTGTCGGCCTTGATTTCCCTCAATAATTGTAACCCCTTCAACACAGCTCGGTACTCTGCTTGGTTGTTAGTGGTGGATGCTTCTATCGGCAGAGAGAAATCATAGCTTGCCCCCCGAGGCGATATGAGAACGATGCCGATTCCTGATCCGGCCCCACATGATGAACCGTCAAAATATAAGGTCCACGGCACTGGTTCCACGAAGGTAGTCTCTGGTCCGCAGTGCTGGGCAACAAAATCGGCCATAACCTGACCCTTGACGGCCTTTGCCAATTCATATCGTAGATCGAATTCCGATAAGGCCAAGATCCATTTTCCAATTCGTCCTTTCAAGATCGGCAATGATAGCATGTATTTTACCACGTCGTCTTTGCATACGACTATACATTATGCCGATAACAAATAGTGCCTGAGTTTGGTGCATGAGAAGTAAAGGCATAGGCATAGCCGCTCTACTGGGGGATACCTTGTTTCGGCGTCCAGAAGTCTTCTGCTGACATAATATATTACCCGTTCCTTCCCCTCGAACTCTTGGACCAGAGCCGACCTGATAGCTCGTTCATCGGCTGATAAATATAGTTTAAACGGCTTACCAGTTTGAGGTGGGACTAATACTGGTGACGAAACCAAGTACTGCTTGATATCTTCTGGTGCCTTGCGTTGCTCTTCTCCCCATACGAACTCTTGGTCGGGTTTCAACTTTAACAATGGTGTGAAGGCTTGGATATGCCCGGATAGATTAGATATGAATCTTCTGATGAAATTTACCTTACCGATTAGGGACTGCAACTCAGTCTTATTTTGCGGGGCCACGACTTTATCGATGGCCGCTATGGTCTTCCGGTTGATTTCTATCCCACGTTCGTGAACCATGAATCCCAAGAATTGTCCGGCGGACACGCCGAAAGCACACTTGTTCGGGTTCATCTTCAACCCATGTTTCTTTGTGCATTCCAGTACCTGCCGCAAATCAGTTAGATGTTCCTGGTGTCCTTTTGATTTGACTACGACATCATCGATGTAAATTTCCACCAGGATGCCGATAAGTTTGTGAAATATGTAATTCATGGCTCGCTGATACGTAGCACCGGCGTTCTTCAAACCGAAAGTCATTACCACCCACTCGAATAAACCAAGGTGACCCGGGCATCTGAAGGCTGTTTTGGATATTTCTTCTTCGGCCATTAGTATCTAATTATACCCAGCGTTTCCATCCATGAAACTAATAACTTTGTGCCTCGCGGCGGCATCTATCAGCACATCAGCCGTCGGCATTGGGTATCCGTCCATTGGCGTGGCCTGATTGATATTCCTGAAATCGACGCATACGCGGAGCTTTCCGTTCTTCTTGTATACGGGTACAATGTTGGAGATCCATTCGGCATAACGGCATTGCCGAATAAATTTTGCTTCGATTAGCCTCGTTATTTCGGACTTTATATCAGGTAGGATTTTAGGATTACACCGCCGTGCAGGCTGCTGATACGGCCGATATCCCAGCTTTATGGGTAACCGATGTTCGACAAAAGATCGGTCTAATCCGGGCATCTCATGGTATTCCCAAGCAAAGCAATCCATAAACTCTCTTAATAGATTTGTCAATTTACATTTAAATTCCGGATCCAAATTTGCACTAATATACGTCGGCCTTGGCTTGGTGCCATCGCCTAAATCTATCATTTCTAATGAATCGGCCGACGTGAACCCGTGTCCTAGCTTTCCATGTTCTCGGGCGAACTGATCCATTTAGTCTGAATCTTCGGAGCCGACTGCTCGGATCGGCTATAGGCCAAAATCGGACACCTTCAGGAAATCAGTGTCCCATATCCTCTCGGATATGCACTTGACATTCTCGCAGCTCCATTGCTGCGTATCGGCTGCCGCGACGCTGTATGCGGAATCGGCGGTGACCACCTCGATGTTGTCACCAACCCACTGTACGAGGCATTGGTGCATCGTAGACGGGATGCAGCAATTTGCGTGTATCCAGTCTCGGCCGAGTAGCATGTTGTAGGACCCTTTGCCATTAATAATAAAGAAAGTAGTAGGAAGGGTCTTACTACCGATGGTGAGGTCGACGCAGAGTGCACCGCGGGTGGGAGACACGTTGCCTTCGAAGTCCTTGAGCATCATGTCTGTCCTAGTCAGGTCGTCATCACTCTTCCCTAGCTTCCGGAACATGGCGTATGGCATGATGTTAACAGCATCTCCTCCGTCTACTAGCAATCTGGTGATGGGTCGACCGTTGACATGCCCCTTGAGGAACAATGCCTAAGGGGTTCTCATCTGATACCCAAGCATCGGCCATCTCTTCAAGTCGATCGTGAACGCTGACCTTGTTTTCTGATTGGCTGTGCCGATTGAACTTGCCCCCCATCTTATCGTTTCGTCCGCGCCTGTCCTCCAACCGATCATACCGGTCACCTCTGCCCCCCAGCCGATCATGCACTGGAGGGCGCCGGTCTTCTTGTTCGCGCCAATTCCTGCTGATCGGCTCTGGTCTTCCATCTCTGGAGCGAGACCTCCTGAATGGCCGATTATTACGATACGGGCCGTTGCACTCAGGGTAATTATCGGCCGACGGCAACCTAAGGTTGCTTTCCCAGCAGTGGATGAAGAATGGGCATCGCCAGTGATCTTCATGTCACCGCATCGCCTCTTCCCGGGATCTTGAGCGTTCCTGCTACCGTTGATACTTGTCGAGCAAAAATTTGGAAGTGACAGGCCTGCGTGGTTCTTCTGATCCGTCGTATTCATCCTCCATCCGCCATTTTCCCTTGACGTCTTCGGGCGTCGCTTGATTTCTGGGGTCCACGGCGCCGCTTTTCTTAGCCGATTCAGATGTCAGCACCTTGGCTTGGAGCGAATTCTTCCCTGTGTCAACCATGTTGGTGGGGAAGGGGTGCTGGTCGATCTTCATCGGCTTGGCCGGCTTTGTCGGGACCTCAAATTTTAGCCTGCCTTGTTCGATGGCCGACTGTATTTGCTGTCGGAAGATTTTGCATTCATTTGTATCGTGGGAGGTGGCGTTATGCCACTTGCAATATTTCATCTTCTTCAACTGTTGGGCCGACGGGATCGTATGGTATGGTGAGAGCTTGATCTGTCCTTCCTGGAGGAGTAAATCGAAAATTTTATCGGCCTTCGATGTGTCGAAACCGAATACTTTCGGCTCCTTTTTCCCGAACGGACACGATATCGGCTTTTTTCCTTTAACCCACTCCGCCAGGCCGATCTCTATTTCTTCTTCGGATTCAACCTTCTCTAAGTACGCCACCTTTTTCTGGAAGTACCTTCGTGGATCAAAGGGGCACACCTCCTGGCCAGACAAATGATGTACAATTTGGCTCAAGCTCTCAAACTCCTGTGACGCATATTTCTCTCTGATATGGGGCAGGAGACCCTGGAAGGCTATGTCGGCCAATTGTGCATTAGTCAGGGCCAGGGAGTAGCATTTGTTCCTGATCTCCCTGAACCTCTGCACATACGAGGATACCGGCTCATCACTTCTCTGTCTGAGGCTGGTTAAATCAGAAAGCTTCATCTCATGGACCCCCGCGTAGAAATAGTTGTGAAACTGCCTCTCTAAGTCAGCCCATGTAATTATTGAGTTGGGTGGCAGTGTAGCGAACCATTGGAAGGCCGACCCGGACAGGGATGACGAGAAAAGGTGCACTCATAGAGCATCTTGCGCTGCTGCTTCTCCGCATTGGATGATGAATCTGTTCACGTGCTCTATAGTTGAGGTGTCATCCAGTCCCGAAAACTTGGTGAAATCGGGAACTTTGTACCGATGGGGAAACGGCAGTAAGTCATAAGTAGGCGGGTATGGTGTCTTGTAAGTGTAGGTATGCATCTTCGGTTTTAAACCGAATTGCTCTTGAATCACCTCCGCTATGCGTGCCATCCAATCTGGTTGTTGCTGATGGACTATCGGCTGGGGAACCGGCACGTGTTGGTAGACCGGTGGCGGGATAACCGGGTGGTGGGTGAGAACGTGGGGCGCTTGATGTGACGTGGCTGGTTGCGTAGTCGGGATCGGCTGTCTGAGTGAACCGATGGCTTCATCATATAGCACGATCGGCGCAACGCCCCGAAGTGCTTCTGTTGTTTCTGCCCCCCTGCTCATCTCCGGCACGATGGACTGATATTGTGGCATCATCGGCCGCACAGCCGATTGGAAAAGTGCTTGGGTTGGAATGCTTCCATAGCTGGCCGATTGATCTTGGACGGCCGACGCCGATGGTGCCCCCCAAGGCATTGAATTCGAAGGAGACAACTACTCGGAGGACAACGGAACGGACTGCGGCTGGAGATACGGCGCGCTATTAGGCCCCAGAGGGATTGATGATGAGGAGGTGCCGGGACCTCCAATTGGAGCCTGGATTGGCTGAGGAGCCGAGTAGGGTGTATTTGAATAACTCCTGGTCGGGGCCATGATAGGTGGAGCATATGCCGGCCCCTGGTACCCTTGCTATACGCCGTTGGCCAAGGAGCTAATGACGGCATTGTATACCGTATTACAAATCACCGGAGATTGATCAATGAAAGCCTGATAGACAGATTGTTGAACCATCTCGAACATCTTGCCCGAGTCATCGGCGATTGTGATCTGGCGGGGAGTTGGAAACGGAGTCTTTTTGACAGTTTCTCCGCTCCTGCTACGACTGAAGGATTGCAGACATGTCTTCCGGTAGTATGCCATCTGCTTTTCCAATTCTTCCTTCTCATCGTCCCTGAGGTCTGCTTCCGTCACCTCGATGACGTTGTCCTCCGAGACTTCGGCAGCTTTTGACATACTGGCGGTTGTATTTGTCCCACCGGGCGTGCCAAAAGTGTGGTGGTGCTAGAAATCGGCTGATCGAATTCCCAGCGTCGGACACACGACCCGGGAGAATCTGCTTAGCTCCTGTTCGGGTGATCGCCCTGGTGCGGTTCGCGCGGCGTGCCAGCCAATCTGACATGTTGATTGGCAAGGAAAGAAACGTGTCAGATCCCAGAGGTTGTGATCGGCTAAGGTTCTGATCTCAAGATAGCTTATCAGCGAATCGGCCGATTTGCCGTAATAAGGAAATCGGCTATAATGCAACCGATTACCGAGCAGCGTCAATAAAGAAGACTGCTGGAGTAATCTAAACAAGCTTACAGCAACAACACTAGGAATAGATCTAAATCGGCTATGCATAAAATAATAGATTGAATAACAAAGCAAAAGAAAGCCGAAAGCTCCAATTCCTACCTAGATAACTGGTGATAAAACTAGAACAACAGGTAAAACCTAGAATTCTAGTGAATATTGATAACTGGTGAATAAATCTAAACGAAACGACAGCGATGCGCCCGAAGTTAAAGCTTAGATATTACTCGGTAAACGGAACTTACAGAATCAACCGGAGGTCAAGTTGATGCAGCCCAGCCAACTCGTATGAACTCGTGAAAAAGAAGAAAAGTATTGGCAAAGTCGCCTGCTCCAAAGTAAGTATGAGGAAATAGTAGTTGGTTGTATTGATTTGATGATGATTACAGATCTACAAGAGTGGCTATTTATAGCCTGTTACAAACGACTCCTTAACCGACTAGAACTCTATCTCTAATTTTAAACGAAAACGAATATTTACAAGTATGATTCGTACTGGAGTTGATCATCATGCTTTCACGGGCTGACTCCCTTTTTGTCTTCATAATCCACTTTAAGCCCATACCGGCCCAATTGCTCTAGCCTCCTAATCGGCCGATTTCTACCAACTCCAACCAGCAAGGGACAGCCGATTGCGGCCCACATGTCGGGGGCTCCGACTTCTCCGACCCTGGGACCTAAGGTCGGGTGAGGCGGAATTCCTCCCTCGGATGGTCGGGCGCATCCGACCCCAGGACTCAGGGGTCGGGCGAGGCGGAGCTGCACCCCTAAAGGGTAATTGGCCGATCCTTGACTGTAGCACCAATCGGCCGATTTCCAACCGTGACCTCCTTGCCTTGCCGCATCTCCTGATTTCTTCCTTTCCTAACGCCGATTTCATACGTGTCAAAATCTGGCGTCAATAGAATCTTAAAGGAATATTCTCATCCAACTCTTCTCCTTGTGCCACCTAGCAGGATCCAAGGCTTTGAGGCAGTAACTCCTATTGAAACGGTCATAACTGCTTTAGGAAGTCACCTGTTGTTGACACGTCAAAGATGGGCACGACAGGGGCCATGGCCAGTTCGGTCGAGCCCCTGTTGCCGCCTTTTGCACCGCCCTTCATTTGGGACGCTGCCTGGTAGGCTCTAAAGTTGGTGTAGGGTGTGTGAGCCAAATTAAGGTGGTTTACCCCCTTATGTGGGCCCATGGATCTATGTGCTCTTCCCTGATTGGCTGGAGTTGTGTTTCTTTGGCTCTTGGGTATGTTTTCTCCTCATTTATAAGGATAAGTCACCTACATACAAATATTAACTAACACTTGTGGAAATGGTTAGAAATAAACCCATACCACTAGGTTTATGCTGATCTTTCCGGTGTTTATGCAGGAGTTGATGGCCTAGAATTGGTACTTAAGAGCCGTCAACAGCCCACCAGGGGTCGGCCGAACCGTTGGTTCAGCCGAACTAGGCCCAATGGCTCCTGGGCCCCACCGACTCCAATGGCTCCTAGTCGTTGCCTTTGGTCGGTTCCCAATGACCTGGCTACTTTGCTCTATAAATGGAGGCCAAGAGGTGGGTGTTGATCATCCATTCAACATTTCACTCACTCACTTCCTCTCCTCTCCTGGCTCTCGGGTTTCCATTGAGTTTTTGCTCAAATTCAAGTGTAAGAAACCTCTCTCTCTCAATCTCTTTGCTGCAAGAATCAAACCAACATTGGAGGAGCAACTCACGGGTAAAAGTTCATATTGATCTTCCGCTAACGTAACTTGTGTGCAAGTTGTGTTTGTTCGTCCTCCATCCACCATGAAAGGGATGGGATGGAAGTTCTCTGGCGTTTTCAGAAAGGTGACAGGATCAAGCTCAAGCCACACCCACAGAAGTGCAAGCAAGCACCACTCCGACAACTACAGGCCAAGCCCAATATGGGAGGAGGATGTGCCATAAGAAGAGCACTCTGGACCGCAAGCCATGGAGGTGGAAGTACAACCTCTCGACCTACACGGTGATTAGAAATTTCAAGCCTACACCCTCATCAAGGACTAAGTCTTCGCCCACACACAAGCATTCGACTCAGAGCTCCTTGAGAGCACATGTATGGATGTCAAATTTGCTAATGTTTGGCATACAATTGGATGGAATCATTTCATGCCCATTTCTAAGGAAGGTTCTCGCCTCCTCACCATCCAATTCTTATGCACATTGCAAGAAGCAGATGATGGTATATCCTTCTGTTTCTTCTTAAGGAAATACCAACTTTCTTGGATGAACCTTATTCTGCTTCTTGGTTTCCATAGAAAATGCATAGTCAACTTTGACAAAACTGTCCGCGATTTTAATCACCATTCCTTTTGGGCAAGGATTTCTGATCAAGTTGTTGTGGGCAAATTTTCTCCTCGCTGCAATGAGATTCATAATCCTACTTTGAGGTTGATGCATAAATGGCTTGCTTTATCGCTTTTTCCTAGGGAAGATGTTAGGCCTATTCGTAATGATGAGCCTAAAATTCTCTTTGCCATGGTTATGAAAATTAGAGATTCTCCTGTTAAGCCTATGATTGCTTAGTGGTTAGAACATTTCAAGATGACTAGTCCTATTGAGTGCACATCTTTAATTATTTGCATTGCTTCAAAAGTCGGGGCATTATAAGGCATTTCTGTTCCTTTCATTCAAACACCCCGCACTATCTTTGATGAAGCATATCTTGTTCAAGGTCACACTCTTAAGCATGATGAAGACCAGTCTCTTGTATTCTTCTTCCCTGGCTATACAAATGAAATCCCATTACCTAACCTAGGAGTTTATTTGTATAAGTGTTAGGAGCTAACCCTTCCTCTTGTACCACAAGTGGAAGATCGCTGGAGTAATGTCTCTGGCAGGGTAACTCAGAGCAGGTCCAGGAATGAAGCCACTACCTCACAGTACCAGCCCCGACAATCCCAACACTGCATGCAATAGATGTACCAGGCAGGGTGGGTTTCAGCTAGGCAGATGCCAAGGTTTGCACCCAGGTATCATCCAGGTTGGGACCAATCTCCACAACCGGATGAAGCCGGAGGCTCAGGCTGGCAAAAGCGTAAGCAGCACGGAGTGGAAGCGAGGACCATACGGACATCACACCTCCTCCAGCTCTAGTAGTTTGCCTCCAGTGTTTAGTGCACGCTGATCCTTTTCAGCAAGGTGACACCGTGACCTCACGGACCTCAGCCGCCAAATTAACAATCTCGACATCTGGACAGGTGAAATTCAAAACACTCTTAACACACATGTCCAGGGCTTCGCCACATGGCAGCAGTAGGTCAACACACAGTTCAACGCCATCAACACTTCGCTGCAACAAAGCCACAATGACCTAAAGGTCTACTTCTACTCCTAGGAGTACAACCCCCATCCAGACCAGTGAGCAAAGAGCAAACTTGGGGAAGGACACCCCCAAGAGAGATAACTTGTATCTTGTACCCTTTCATTTCCTATTTCTTCATTTAAAAAATCTGCATATGACAAAAAGGACGTACATATTTACTTGCTTTCATATGTATAGTAAGAATGTTTTAGTTCTTCCTTATTGAGATGATGAATAGTTGCTCTACCCTATTTCCTTCTTGTGCCTAGTTTACAACTTACTAATCTCCCAAGTTTTGAGTTTGTTGGCTATCATTCATCCTAGAAGCTTGAATCTTGTGGGTTGCGAGTGCATGATCTAAGTCTAAGTTGTTCCATGATATGACATGGTACAATAGAGTATGCTATGATCTTGTTCCAAGTGAAACTTGACGTCTGAAGTTTTATTTTCAAAACCATAAAAATAATAAAGTTTCTCAACGATGATGATATGTCCTACCAAAGCCATATGATGTTACATAGCACAAACCGTGCACATATGCTACTTTTTATCACATTGAGCATTGTCAAATTGTTGTGACCCTTGAGAGGTTCTCGTCATACTTTCATGATCAAGATCACGTACACTCCACATATTTGTCATGCTGACTTCTACACTGGAAGTTACACAAAAACATGTCTTCCATCCACATAAATATACTCCATCCCTATGACATGGCTCCCCTCTATTCATCATGCAAAAGATATGGGCTATGCAAAAAGAAGAAAAAAGAGAAAAGAAATAAATATCCATGCTCAAATAGCATGAGAGGGAAAAAAAGAGAAAGAGAGATAAAAGAGAAAAATAAAAGAAGGAAAAAGGAAGAAAGATAGCCCATATCCCAAAAAGAAATAAAAGAGGGAGTCATGCAAAATGGAGTTCAAATAAATTCCACAAAAAATTCCACACACATGCACTTCATGATCAGATTGTATGTCTTGCACCTCCTCGGATCAGTACTTTGACTTTGCAAAATTATGTGATGCAAGTATGCCTCATTTCATATCCTACCCAAAACCCCACAAAAAGCCTTTTAATAGTAGGATGAAATGAGGCAATCTTATGCCTTGGTTAGAACTATACACATTCAGCGGTCGAGAGCATCATATGACGAACTTGTTTTACATTTCAAAAACTTACCAAAAACCTCCAGAAAGATAGTTGAACAAGGAGTAAGTGAATGGTAACTTAGCTTTATATAACCATTCTATCTTGCAACCGCCCCAAGATAAGGAAAAAGCCAAAAGCCCCATGGGACTAAGGTAAAAAGGGTGGACAATGCCAACTTATTCAATTCAAGAAAGACTCCTTTGTTGTACACATGGTACATGGAAGAAAGAAGGCGTTGTAGCAACTCTTAATCAACAACCTAAGTCTTAGCTTTTGCTCAGCATGAGCAAAGGGCAAGCTTGGGGGAGTTTGTTGACGGTCCTTATGATAGAAATCCGCCAGCCACACTACTCAAAGAATAAAGGAAAACTAATATTTCTTACTCACATATTTGTTATCAATAACCTAGTTCCACATGTATTGTCAAATAAGTAATTTCAGGGATACAAGTCTGTACAAGAGAGGAAACATTCGCAAATGTGAACGAAACACATAGAAGGACACTTAATGTATACACGATGGATTAGAGGACCCACATGCTAGAGCAAACCAACCTAATCCAGCATGGGTCCACGAGGAAAATGACCCAAGGCCCACTAGGCAGCCCACCACACAAAGGCGGTGGCAAGGTGGCCCAGCACAGGGTCGGCCGAACTTGGACAGGCGCCCCACGTCCTCATCCTCCATGTGGCGGTCTCTAGTTGACTCCCAAAGGCAGTGGAGGAAGATTCCTCAAAGATGCCTTTCGGGAACCGCCCCTACACAGCTATAAAGAGAGGAGGAGGAGCCCCCTCTCACACACACCACACTTGAAGCCTCTCTCCCTCTCTCTCTTGTTACTCTTATAATCCTTAGGTTAGTGGAGCTAGGCTAGAGCTGAATTCTTGTAGTGCTAAGCTAGACTTTGGGTCGGTTGGGGACGTAACCTCCGACTCTCGGTATGGCTTTGTACTCGACTTGTCGGTATTCTATCTATAAAGAGTATGGTTGTTATGCTATTTCAGTAGTATGCTATGCCATGACTTGTGCTTTATTATGTTATACTCATATTCTTAGGTTGAATCTATGTTATTGCATCGATTCGTTGTGCCTTCGGGCTTGCTCTAGTTCTATGTCCATCGGTCATCATGGTCGGGGTTCCAGATGGGCTAGAGTAGTGATCACGTACATGAGCTTGGTGCTCGAGCACATTGGGATCCATCGAATATGATTATGCCCCATAGTCTGAGGAGTAGGCGGTAAGTGGTGACAGCCTTGTCCATCTCTTGTACTTCCCCACATTCGGGTATGGTGTAGGAGTTTTCGAAAGATACCTAGCCTTGGCAGATCAGGGATGGGTATTCTCCCCATAATATTGTATGCCTAGAGTTAGCTCTAATCATATGCTTGTATGACCCTTGCTAGTATAGATAGTTGCCACTAGGACCTCTTATATGTCTTGCTCCCGCTAACCTTAGGCTTATTCTTTTATTATTTATTCTTGAGATTTTCTTGTGTGCGTGTGCTACATTACCCTCAAATACTTATCATGGCTTACCACTCTATGAACTTTGGTCTATTACTTAAGCTTATGATCCTGGATATGTATCCGATAAATCCTTTTACACCAATGCCATCCCTTGGGAAAATATAAATAATGATACCCTGAATACTCTCTGGGTGAAATGCTACAACGGTATATCTGTGCACCTACGGATTTATTTGTAACATTAAGAAAGACCAACAACAACCCAGAGAAAGACGAAGGCCAACGAGCCCAAAAAGGGCCTAGGCCAATTGGCCTAATGGAGCCCAAGCCGATCGGCCCAGGGTCCTTAGGGCCTCGATCATGCTCATTCTTGGTGAGCACTCCTCCAAGAAGACTTAGGGGATAAGTTTCACAAGACATGGCAAGTTCACTTTAGGATCAAAGATGGAAGCAAGCAGGACTTCGGAAAGATATCAAGATCCATCCTTATCCCGAGGCTATTGATGTGCTAGGCCCGCATGCAAGTAAAAATAAGTTTTCAGAACGTCAGATGAGACTTGCGTTGGAGATGAAGTTGGAAGCGAGGGGATAAAAGGAAGGGTTGACCCGATCAGCTTGGACCCACCCACGCCGATCGGCCCAGGGTGTTCCCTCGCCCGTTCGCCTTCCAATTTCTACCATGGGTCCTCTAGACTATAAATACCCCAATTTTTCATCGAGTACCGACATTGGAGTTTTCTTATTCCAATCTATAAAGCTTCTAGGTTGCATAGGGTGTTCTTGTAGTCATGGTGACTAGATTTGCATGCCTGATCTATCATAACAGCTAGACATGTGCTTTATGTTCATGCCCTTAGACTGCTTGCGCTGATAGGTAGGAACGTGACAGGATCTAATATCGTGTAAGGTGGGGGTTTCGGGAGTCAGACCGGAGGTGGTGGTTTAAAGATGCTTTGAATGAGAACCATGTGTTTTCTTGCCATCTATCTAGAACTACAATAGATGCATAGTCTAGACTTTGTTCTAGATGAGTTACCTCTTGTTCATATCTGCTCATATTTCGTATCAATTCGTATCTATCCATGTCTATTCACAATCACTGTGCAACTAGAATCATGTTTCCGATGCTTAGTTAGTCTAGATGCTATGACTTTGTTTCCACGGATTGATAAACTTTGGTGGAATACTCTAGGAAAAAAGCTACAATTGATCCGTGCACTTGCGGTTCACAAATTGGCGTACTAATTGCAGTCAACATCGGGCCCAGAGCTAACCCCACCGCAGGGGAGCCTAGAGCTCGCACTGTTGCCGCGGCCTCAAAGAAAAGAGAGGAGAGGCAAAAGAGGGAGCCAAGGGTGGATTTCGGAAGGTTTGGGAAGGAGCGGTAGTAGGTGGATCTACGAATTGGCGAGAGGAGGGGAAAAAGAGGTGAAGGGGGAGGACGCGGCTGGGTAGGGTTTCGGAATAGATGGGATATTTATTTGAAGCGTGGATCATCTCAGCCATTAAATTCGATATAATGGTTAACGGTGTTTCACTTTCACGGGCCAAAGTAGTTAGATGGGCCGAAATAAGTCTTGTCTCAGTAGACTTCACTGTTTAATGTTTCTCGTTTTTACTATTTTAAAGCACCTTGTGAACTAACTTGCAAAATAGTATATCTTGTATATACCAACTTACTTTTTAAATGTTAAAGACTATATCTAAGTTTGTCGTGTGTGAGTTTCAATAATTTTTTAATTGATTTGCTATTTTTTGTAGTTTAAATGGTATCAAAAGTAATTTCAAATTGAACATTGTGTATCTCAAATAATATTTAAATAATTGCATAAAAATATATTTAGACTCATATGTTGCATTATAGCCTACATCCCAGAGATAGACGAAGGATTCAATTGTTTGTTAGGGATAATTTAACCTTCTATCTAAAACCTACCACAAAAATAATTGTAAAAAATGTATAAATTTGCTCAGGAAATTCCACAAATTATCATGGCAATATATTTTGGGTACATAAGCTTGTCATAAAAAATTTGAATCATTCTAATAAAGTTGGACAATACCTTGCTCACAAAAAGATACATCTTTCACATAGTTTCGTATAACTCAACTCAAACATTGATGTTTTAGTACTTTAAAACATTTGCAAACTCATATGCATCTCAAATTTGAACACAACCTTATGTTTACCTTAATATTAGAAAAGGTGAAGTTAAATTAGTAATTCTTGTGCAAGTTTTTTTCTATTTTGTACTTGGAAGGAAGAAGACAAGGGATATAAATAAGATCCATGAAATAACAATTTACATAAAAAATGCCATTATAGAAAAGAGGGTGACTTTAGAAAAATTTAAAAAAACCCATAAGATTTGGATAACGCAAGATGGAGAAATACCAGCTACAAATTTTGATTCTAGATTAAAAAAGAAAGATCAACTATTCATGTGTTCTTCATCCCAAATGAGTTGATCATTATCACTTTTATATAAAAGGATTTGCTTCAGATTTTCAAAACAATGTAGGAGCTCAGTGGTGCATTTATGTCAACCTTGGTTATCAGATAGTCCCACGTTTGAATCCCGTTTTGAGCAGCAGTTCTTCTCTCTTTTGTATTTTAACCCCCACCAGGTCTAGTGGGTTGGTCAAAATGGTTGCATGCGGATTGCTCGAGGGCGATCCGTGGTGTCGCTGTTGGGCCATTCACGCACTGACATGTGGTGACCAGTGGCTGGATGCCTTTTGTGTCCTGGTGCACTGCCATGCTGACAAGACATGGGCCGAAGCTTATATAAAATCAAATGCAACCGCTTGACACAAATTAAGAGGTGGGTCTCAGCTATACTGCTAGGGTCTTGTTTAGTTGCCAAAGTTTGGAGGTGCCAAATTACTGTTACAGCACTGTAGCACACTGTAGCGTTTCGTTTGTATTTATGAATTATTGTCCAAACATTGACTAATTAGGCTCAAAAGATTCGTCTCGCAAAGTACAACAAAACTGTGCAATTAGTTTTTAATTTCATCTACATTTAGTACTCCATGCATGTACCGCAAGTTTGATGTGATGGGGAATCTTCTTTTTGCATAGTGTCAAAGTTGGGAGTTGATAATTTCGTCTACATTTAGTACTCCATGCATGTACCGCAAGTTTGATGTGATGAGGAATCTTCTTTTTATATAGTGTTAAAGTTGGTAGTTGAGGGTGAACTAAACAGGAATAGGTCTCGGGCTTGATTGTCCTGTCCGTCACTTTTTTGGGGTTAAGATTTTCGATGACCCCTAGGACCTGACGCGTGAACCCTTGCTGACTTGACTGATGAGGTGGCTGCCAGCAACAATTTTTTGGGGTTAAGAATTCCTGTGGACCCAGGACCTGACACATGGGCTCATGCTGACTTAGATGAGGTGGCCACCAGCAACAAACACAAATATATTCATATAAAATTGCGGAATACCAAAGCTAATCACAAATAGAGTAATAGCTCAATGGTAAACTTGCATACAACCTGTTCTAAAGGTTTTTAGGTTACGAACCTTGTGGCATCTCTTTTTTTTTAATTTTTGGTTTAAAATAATTATGCCCTACCTAACAGGTCGGTCCATGCTGACTGGACCTTAATTTGTTAATCATAACGAATTTACTAAAATGTCACTAATTTGTGGGCCGAATTGTGACAAATTTTATAAAATGTCACAGTTTTGTGCTTGAATATCCACCACTACAGATCCGTGATGGAAAATAGAAAAACATCATAGATGGTGTACCGTTAGTGATATTCTATTTGAATATGTCTCGAAAAATTCATTATAGATTAATACGTTTCTTGTAGTAAGCGCACTGATGCTACATCAATCCATCAGAATCCTTTGGCAGCATCAATCCATCAGAATCCTTTAGCCTCTGCAGCTAAGACCAAAGGTCGAGCCATACAGACAGCATATCCTCCTGAATGCATGCACATATGGTGAAGGCTGTGTTCAGTTAGAGATTGTAAAACTTCTTTTATAAGATCTAGTTGATTCAAACAGGATAACTTATAGTCCAGCTTGTTGGGGAAACCACCTTTGAAATCCCATTCGGAGGAAGAAGTCCTTTCGACACTAACCATGACAGCTAGTTTGCTTTGTGTCGAGCTCTGAGTGCAAGGAAGAACAAGGAGGTGATGAAGAGCTCTTAGGCGTATGAGGGCTCCTTGGGACAAAACAATGGGTGACCAGCCCGCATGACTTTGAGGAGAGACGGCATCTGACTCGTCCCTGCCAGGGTTTGTCCTCGGAGGAAAGGCGCGGAGTGGCTCAGCGAAGATCACCTCGACTTCCGAAGATGAACATGCATTGAAAGATCATGTTGTCTGCCACGTGGATTGAAAGGACTGTTCAAGGAGCTAGCTGGAGAAGTCCTTACGAAGGTCGTATTTCCCATTGTACTCTGGAATATTCATGGAATCTAGCCTTGGCTAACGGTAAATTGTAATTGTACTTGTAGCGATTGATCTCCCTATAAATAGTGGAGCCACTGTAACTGATGGGACAGTTGGTCCAAAATTAATGAAACCTACTTGCGCTTATTGTTCTTTACTGTTCGGTATTGAAAGTTCTCATTGCGCATTCATTTTGGACTGTTGGAAGGTTAGGATAGACACGCACTAAATCGGCTTCCTCTGAGGGGGGACCTTGCCCCTTCGGAGCGAATACTTCCGGCTGTTGTGACGGAGTCCACTTCGGCACCATCCTCCACCAACAGTTTTGGCGCCTGGTGGTAGTCTCGCGACTACATGGCTCTAGCGAAGAAGAAGGCATCGACTGGACTTGTGACCAAGGGGGCCATCGTTAGTTACCTGGACGCTGAGGGAATAGAAGAAGAAGATGTTGAAATTGAGCACACTGCCGATGGGGACCTGGAAGTACGCCTGGTGGGTCTTGGGGTCGCAGCAGAAGATACCGCGGCCCTGAGGTGTATTGAAGCCGTAGTGGCCGAAGCAGCAGGTAGAGCATAGCAAGCCGCAGCGGCCATTCCATCAACTTCGTAGGGGTGTATGAGGCAATCAAAGCAAAAAGCTGTAACAACATCTGGTTTTGCCAAAGCACAAGAGCTGAGGCAGCATGCAGAGCAGAGGTATAGAGCGCTACATAATCGAATCGCTTAAAAGAAGAAGCAATTGGCTGAGGCGATGCAACATGAAGCAGAGGAACCTTTGAAGCCCATGTCCGAGGCACAACTATGGCAGTCCATCCAAGAGATGCAAGCTAGAATGAATGAGATGCAGCAACACAATTACGTTCCTGAAGAGCAAAACCAATTCCCTCGTCCTCATGCAAGAATGCAGCCGAGGGCACATCATAAGTACATGTTAACACCTACCACTCCATTAACTTTGGAATTGGAGGAAACCCCATGGCCTCCTAGGTTTAACGCAATGACCCTGCCACAATACGATGGTGAATCCGACCCGAATAAGTTTTGCATGAAATACGAAGCGATCATAGAATCCAATGGGGGTGATTCAACAACGAAAGCAAAAGCCTTCGTGCTGGCTTTGAAAGGACCTACACAATAGTGGTACACGAACATTCTAAAGGGACAGATAACCTCATGGTTCCAGCTTCGGAACAGACTGTGGTCTAGTTTCAAGGGGATGCAAATAGAGGAGCTCAACTCCAATGACTTCGTGCACACTTGTATCTAGGGGAAGAAGGAAACTTTGCAGGCTTACATGCATAGAGTTGATAGAATGAAAGCTAGAGCTCCGAGGGTGTCCGAGGACAGCATAATTGATGCCGCAATAGGAAGCTTGAAGGTAGGACCCTGCCAGGATCTCTTGGATAGGCAACAGCCAAACACTGTCCAGGAGTTGTTCAAAGTGATGCAAGAATACTGCAAATCAGATAAGGGATGAAGGTCGAGAATCGATAACCTCGTCGCCCAAAAGAAGCAAAGACAAATGCATAATCAGTGGGGGCATCAGAGGCCGTGGCAAAATGATGCTCCAAAGCAGTAGGGGAGACTAATTAGCAATGTCACCGGGGGACCAAATGAAGGACCAAGTCAAAGCTTTAATTACAACCGAGGGGGTGGCACGAGCAACAAAGGAGGACGAGGAGGACGAGGAGGCAGAGGCTAGCAACAGATGTATTATTGTTGGCTTCATGGCAAGAACAAAGGGCACCACCCGCATCAGTGTGCTGCCATTATACAAAAGAAGAAGGAGTATGAGGATGAGCAGAAAGGGGCTTCGGTAGGAAACACAGTAAATCATGTCACAACCATCAGGCAAATGCAAGTGCCAAAGCCCTTTGTATTGTTGGGATACGAGGTAGGCTACGTTAGCACAAAACAAAATTTTCTACTGTGTAAATCAGAAAAACTGTTGTATATGGATCACGGGATTACCACTCAACCCACAGGTGTGGAAGTTGTAGAATCGCGTCGGGGCAGCAAAGTCGATCAGCGTAGTCGAACACATCAACGTTGAGCAGCTCCTCAGCAGCTCGTCCACGTACAGCGAGATCCTCCTCGTACCGTGGCTTGTCGGCGGCTCGTCGGCGGCTCGTCATGGCTCGTCCAAGTGCTGCAAGTGCAACACCACCAAGGTATCCACATGTGCAGGGAGGAAGCGTCGCAAGTTGGACTGCTAGGTCCGCGAGTTGCAACAGGGCGAGGGCGTGGGAGGTGCGGCTGCTATGCTTTGACCAAAAAGAGGGTCAAACCCTAGGGCTCCCCACCCCTCTATTTATAGGGGTTCCTGATGGGCCTCTGGGTCCGAGGCCCATTAGTACTCCTAAACCTGATCCAATTTGGATCTCATCCGAATTGGGCTTCCAGCCCCTTAAGTGTGTGACCCTATAGGTTCGGGTACGTATAGACATGGCCAGAGTACTCCTACTCAGCCCAATAGTCGGTAGCAGCTTCTAGCAAGACGTGCCAACTCCTATACGCACACGAAGATCATATCAGACAAACCGTCACAACATCACGTACATGCTATTCCCTTTGCCTCACAATATTTGGTCTAGCTCCAAGCCAACCACTCTTTCTCGATGCTGTGATTTGGAATCCCTTTGTAGGTTAACTCTTAACCTTACGTAGCATGGCCATGCATTTCCGGATCCGATCACTCGAGGGGCCCAGAGATATCTCTCACAAATAGAGAGGGGCAAATTGCATCTTGACTGACCATGCCTCATAGCATGCTTCTTGACAAACCCGAAAGCTACCTTTTTAACTACCCTGTTATAGTGTAGCGTTTGATAGCCCCTAAGTAAGTCGATCCACATCTTGAGTACATGCGACACTCTTAGTTCTAAGGACAAAGCGTACATGTTGTGTAAAGAGAGAACTATGTAACTCGTGTTGGGTCAGTCCTAGCACATGTCTCCACATACACCTAATTATTAGTTTGACATCTCCATGTCCATGACTTGTGAAACATAGTCATCAACTAATACATGTACTAGTCTAATATTCATGTGTATCCTCACATGAACTCCGACTAGGGACAACTTTAGAATAACCATACAAGTAAAGAGTTTCACATACAATTCACATAATTGCAAATCAATTCAAGTAGCCTTTAATGGATATTCAAGGAACACAATATAAATCATGGATACAAATGGAATATCATCATCTTAATGATTACCTCTAGGGCATACCTCCAACAGTCTCCCACTTGCACTAGAGTCAATCTAGAAGGTATCTAATACTCATAGCTCTTACATGCGCATCATGCTTAGCCTGCGGGAGTGGTTTTGTCAAAGGATCAGAAATATTCAGATCCGTGTGTATTTTGCATATCTTGATCTCACCCCGGTTAACAAAGTCTCGAATGAGATGAAATCGCCGCATTACGTGTTTGTTCTTCTGGTGGTTCCTTGGCTCCTGTGCTTGCGCAATTGCCCCATTGTTATCACAGTAGAGATTCAATGGGCTGGACACATTCGGGAACACACCAAGCTCAATAAGGAAATTCCTTATCCAAACACCCTCCTTCACGGCTTCCGAAGCCACGATGTACTCGACTTCTGTTGTAGAATCAGCCACCGTCTCCTGCTTGGAACTCTTCCAGCTAACAGCACCACCGTTTAGCGTGAACACAAATCCTGATTGTGACTTTGAATCGTCTCCGTCGGTTTGGAAACTAGTATCGGTGTAACCTGTTACAACGAGCTCCTCCTCACCTCCATAGACGAGGAACATATCTTTAGTCCTTCTGAAGTACTTAAGAATGTTTTTCACAGCCATCCAGTGACTCTCACATGGATGAGACTGTTGTCTGCTTGTCATACTTAGCGCATATGAAACATCTGGGCGAGTACTTATCATTGCATACATGATAGATCCAATAGCTGAAGCATACGACACTCTACTCATGCGATCCCGCTCATTAGCAGTCGAAGGACACTGAGTCTTGCTAAGGTGTATGCCATGTGACATAGGCAAGAACCCTTTCTTCGCCTCTTCCATGTTGAACCATTTCAACACTTTGTCAATGTAAGTATCTTGGCGTAATCTTATAAGCCTTCTTGATCTATCTCTATAGATTTTGATGCTCAGAATATATGCTGCGTCCCCTAAGTCCTTCATCGAAAAACTATTTTTCAGTGAAGTCTTTATGGACTCAAGCATAGGAATGTTGTTTCCAATCAGTAATATGTCATCCACATATAAGATTAGAAATACTACAGAGCTCCCACTAACCTTCTTATAAACACAAGACTCTTCTTCGTTCTTAATGAAGCCAAACCCTTTGACCACTTCATCAAAATGAATGTTCCAACTCCTAGATGCTTGCTTCGATCCATAAATGGATCTCTAAAGCTTGCATACCTTTCCAGCATTTTTCGGATCGATAAAACCCTTGGGTTGTATCATATACACGTCCTCAGTTAGGTTTCCATTTAGGAAAACTATCTTGACATCCATCTGACATATCTCATAATCGAAATATGCAGCTATAGCTAGAATAATTCGAATGGACTTAAGCATCACTACTGGCGAGAAGGTCTCGTCATAGTCAACTCCTTGAACTTGTTGAAAACCTTTTGCGACAAGTCGTGCTTTATAGATGTGAATATTTCCATCCATGTCCTTTTTCTTCTTATAGATCCACTTGGACTCTATGGCTTTAACACCATCAGGCGGGTCAACCAAGTTCCAAACTTGATTGTCTCCCATGGACTCTATTTCGGATTGCATGGCACTCTACCATTTTTCGAAGTCTGGGTCCATCACTGCTTCTGCATATGTCGCAGGCTCATCATTGTCCAACAATAATATTTCCCGTATTTCGCGGAGCCTTGCCGACCTTCGTGGTTGTGGCGGTGCTTCTCTTGCCATGGGCATCTCAACTTGTTCTGCTACGTTAGCATCACTTGTTGACTCTTGCCCGATTGGCTCATCCCGAATTTCTTCAAGATGCACTGTCTTTCCACTCTTCTCCCCTTTCAGAAACTCTTTCTCTAGGAAAACACCGTTCCGAGCGACAAACACTTTGCCCTCTGATCAGTTGTAGAAATAGTATCCTAAAGTTTCCTTTGGATATCCCACGAAAATGCACTTATCTGACTTGGGTGTAATCTTGTCCGACTGAAGTCACTTGACAAATACTTCACATCCCCAAATCTTTAGAAAAAACAAACTGGGAGTCTTTCCAGTCCACATCTCATATGGTGTCTTAACTACGGATTTAGACGGTACCCTATTAAGTGTGAAAGCTACTATTTCTAGAGCGTATCCCCAAAATGATAACGATAGGTCCAACTGGCTCATCATTGATTGAACCATGTCTAACAAAGTTCGATTACGTCACTCGGATACACCGTTTCTCTAAGGTGTTCCAGGCGGCGTAAGCTGTGGAACAATTCCGCAACTCTTTACATGATTGCTAAATTCGTGGCTCAAATACTCGCCTCCATGATCAGATTGCAAGGCCTTAATTTTCTTGCCACGCTGATTTTCAACTTCTTATGAAATTCCTTGAACTTTTCAAAGGTTTTAGACTTGTGCCTCATTAAGTAGACATATCCATATCTACTAAAATCATCAGTAAAAGTTATGAAGTATTGGTACCCTCCTCTGGCTGTCGTGCTCATTAGTCCGCATACATCGGTATGTACGAGTTCCAACAAGTCTAATGCTCTCTCAGGAAAACCTGTGAAAGGTGCCTTGGTCATCTTGCCTAGTAAGCAAGCCTCACATGTCTCGTATGATTCAAAATCAGACGAAGTTAAAAGTCCATCAGTATGGAACTTCTTCATGCGTTTCTCACTTATATGACCCAAACGACAATGTCACATGTAGGTAGTACTCAAATCATTAGGCCGAGGCCTTTTAGCGCTTATGTTACAGACAGGTGAACCATCAAGATTTAAAACAAACAATCCATTCACAATGGGTGCAAAAGCCACAAACATATCATTCTTAGAGATCACACAACCATTGTTTTCACCCGCAAAAGAATAACCATCCTTCATCAAGCATGAAGGAGACAAAATGTTTTGACTTAAACTAGGAACGAAATAACAATTATTCAACTCTAGAAAAAATCGTGACAGGAGGTGGAGTTGCATCGTCCCGATGGTCAATGCAGCAACTCTTGCATTATTCCCCACGCGGAAATCAACTTCTCCTCTTTCCACGCTTCTATTTCTTATCATTCCCTGTATCGAATTGCAAATGTGAGCAACCGATCTGGTATTTGATACCCAAGAATTAATAATTGTATCAATGAGAAATATGTTGTCTATAACATTAATCACAAGCGTACCTATGGTGGAAGTACTCTTACTTCCGCCATTCTTCAACGAAGCTAGGTACTGCTTGCAATTTCTCTTCCAGTGACCAGGTTCGTGATAATAAAAGCACTCTTTGTCTGGAGCAGGTCCAGCTTTAACCTTGGGCACTGGGTTTGGCTTGGAAATTCCAGCCTTGCCCTTCTTCTTCCAAGAATTGCCCATCTTCTTAAAGCTAGGCTTGTTCTGTACAGCCATCACATGGCTGCTACTAGCGCTTTTCTTAATGTCAACCTCTGCTGTTTTAAGCATGCCACATAGTTCATTCAGATCCTTCTTCGTCACATGCATATGGCAGTTCGAGATGAAGCTCCCATAGTTAGGTGAAAGAGACGAAAGAATAAAGTCAATGGCCAACTTTTTGCCCATTGGGAAGCCTAGCTTCTTCAATCGCTGAGTTTAACCAACCATCTTGATCACGTGTGGTCCTACTACTGTACCTTCTGCTAGCTTGCACTCCAGAAAGGCCTTGGACACATTGAATGTTTCAGTCCTGGCCTGTGTCTAGAACATATCCTTGAGTGCCATGATCATATCATGCGCCTCATAATTTGTTTCGAACTACATCTGCAGCTCGGGTTCCATGCAAGCAAGCATAAGGCAGCTTACCTCAAGATTAGCATCAAATGCTTTCTTGTAAGCGGCCTTAACGGCAGTAGGTGTATCATCAGCAGATACTTATGGTAATAGGGTGTCTAGAACATCTTCCTTTTTATCAGGCCTGAGAACAATTCTCAAGTTACGGATCCAATCCGAGTAGTTTGTTCCATTCAACTTGTCCTTCTCAAGGACCGAACGCAAAGCAAACGGTGTGGTGTTGCTATGTGTCATTTAATCTACAACAAAAGTAATACAAAATACACTAAGACAAACATATCCATGACAGAGTAAATCACATTAAACTATTTAACAGAATCTACTCCCACTAAAATTAATATCCCTCTATTGATACTTAGTGATTCAGGATCCACAACTAACAAGTCTACTAGTAAGCTTTAGCATCACCGCTAGCAGGAAAGGTAGATCGGTAAGCAAACATCTTGCTAATCATATCACATACGACTCTTGTTGTTGGGTGATATCTCCATGTCTCGGTGCCCAACCTTTACGCCCCAAGATCCTTAACCGTTAAGATAACCTTGTTAAGCAAACCAACCCTTATGCGTGTAAGTGTCCGACATGAACCCGTCTAGTCAAGGAAAACTAGTGGCACCCTAATTTCATAGACCCACTACCAATTGTACAAGACATGGGACAGTGCAAGTTTTAGTTAGGAGGGCATACAAACTTAAACTTTGTGAGGGATCATTCTACTTCTAACATCACATTATGCAGGAATTAATACATAAAGAATAGCATTCACACAGTTGTGACACAGTATGACCCGTTTTCTTATGGTGATCTCCATCTCCATAGAACCTGTTCACCATGGTGATCTCTGTCTCCATGTTCCATGTGCGCCATCCTCCTAGTGATGAGTCCTCCAAGAACTAGAACATGCTATTACACCTAATAGCTAGTAATGTAGATTACATAATTGCTTGGATCATCACAGATTGGTACGCAGACCATTAAATACATTAAGTTGACAACACATATGGCTCCAGCCGTGTTGCCGTACGCGTGACACGTAGGTCACGAATGAGTTACACACATGCATCACATACACAAGGGGCCATACCGATCACAAAATCATAGCATCCTACAAAACAGAGTTAGACGTTCTAATGTTCCAAACTTCAACGGCCCGAAACTCCATCTTCCAAGACAAATTTGGGAAATCTGATTTCGCCGAAAAAGGCAAAACCGTAGAATTTTATGTGTAACTTTTTCTATAGATCAATTTTCATATAAAATTCGCCTCGATCCAAGATCGTACCAAAAAGTTACGACTGTTTTACCAAAGCACACGCATACATCAAAAATTCCGACCCGGTAGTAGATCCAATCTACTATTGCGCATCACATGCACCTGGCATATGAACCTGGGTTTCAATTCGATCAATCACATTGATCTTCGCTCGCTACAGCTGGCATTACGTGTATCACTTAACTCCGATGGTGGAAATTCGACTGGTAGGAGTATGTCGTTACACGACCATTGCAGAAAGAACACGAAACCATGTCATAGATCAATCTGAAAACTCGCATATCTCCATATGCACACATCCCGAATCCATAACAAAATAGCTATGGCTCTGATACCACTGTTGGATACGAGGTAGGATACGCTAGTGTAAAACAAAATTTTCTACCGCGTAAACCAGGAAAACTGTCGTATATGAATCACGGGATTACCACTCGACGCATAGGTGCAGAAGTTGCAGAATCGCGTTGGGGTAGCAAAGTCGATCAGTATAGTCGAGTACATCGACGTCGAGCAGCTCCTCAGTAGCTCGTCCACGTACAGCGAGATCCTCCTCATGCCACGGCTCGTCGTGGTTCGTCGGCGGCTCGTCGTGGCTCGTCCAAGTGCTACAAGTGCAACACCTCCAAGGTATCCACACGTGCAAGGAGGAAGCATCGCAAGCCGGACTGCTAGGTCCACGAGTTGCAACATGGCAAGGGTGAGGGAGGCGCAGTGTCCATGCTTCGGCCAAAAAGAGGGTCAAACCCTAGGGCGCCCCCACCCCTCTATTTATAGGGGTTCCTGATGGGCCTCTAGGTCCGAGGCCCATTAGTACTCCTAAACCTGATCCAATTCCGATCTCATTCGAATTGGGCTTTTAGCCCCTTAAGTGTGTGACACTATAGGTTCGAGTACGTATAGACATGGTCAGTAGCGGCCTCTAGCAAGACGTGCCAACTCCTATACGCACACGAAGATCATATCAGACGAACCATCATAACATCACGTACATGCTATTCCATTTGCCTCATGATATTTGGTCTAGCTCCAAGCCAACCACTCTTTCTCGATGCTATGATTCGGAATCTCTTTGTAGATTAACTCTTAACCTTACGTAGCATGGCCATGCATTTCCGGATCCGATCACTCGAGGGGCCCAAAGATATCTCTCTCAAATAGAGATGGGCACATTCCATCTTGACGAACCATGGCTCATAGCATGCTTCTTGACAAACCCAAAAGCTACCTTTTTAACTATCCTGTTACGGTGTAGAGTTTGATAACCCCTAAGTAAGTCGATCCACATCTTAAGTACATGCGACAATCTCAGGTCTAAGGACAAAGCGTACATGTTGTGTAAAGAGAGAACTATGTAACTCATGTTGGGTCAGTCCTAGCACATGTTTCCACATATGCCTACATTATTAGTTTGACATCTCCATGTCCATGACTTGTGAAACATAGTCATCAACTAGTACATATACTAGTCTAATATTCATGTGTGTCCTCAAATGAACTTCGACTAGGGACAACTTTAGAATAACCATACAAGTAAAGAGTTTCACATACAATTTACATAATTGCAAATCAATTCATGTAGCCTTTAATGGATATTCAAGGAACACAATATAAATCATGGATACAAATGGGATATCATCATCTCTATGATTTCCTCTAGGGCATACCTCCAACACGTATGTCCACCTCATCCCTTCATGATGCAGCCATTCCTACCACAGCAAGTATTCCATCCATCTGCACCATAGCTACCACCACCACCGCCACCGCTGCCACCACCGCAATTAACTCACCCTTCGGTACTTGTGTCGACCTAGGCAAACAGTATGGGGTTACCAGGGCACAAACCTGCCAACTACCACTTACCAGCAAAGCCCAAAATGGAGAATAACTCTTCGTCTCATGAAGGGCCTTCGGAGCAAGGGGGACCCCTCGGGATGATAAACATCATCTATGCCATCTCCGGAGGGTCAAATGAACCAGTCCACACCATTAAGAAACAAAGGCAGCAGTATCACCGAGGAGTGAATCACATAGGCATAGGGAAGTATTTCCATTTGGCATGGTCGCATGTCCCAATCTCTTTCACTACAGCAGATGTTAGACTGCAGCACTATCCCCACAATGACCCCTTCGTCATCAGAGCAAACATTGGAAAAAACACAGCATACTTTTTTGGTAATGATGTGGGACGAATACTCGTAGAATATGACAGTTCGGCAGATATGCTAACATGGAAATGTTTCACAGAGATGAAGTTCACAAAGCAAGACTTGCAGAAAGCAGACCATCCTCTGTATGGCTTCAACAATAAGGGAATTGAAGCTCTGGGCAAAATTAATGTCAATGTTACCTTCGGAGCAGGATCGATGATGAGAATGGAGGTCATCACATTTGATGTCATTGACTTTTACTACCCATACAATGCCATCTTTGGCAGAAATACAATAAACAAATTTGCAGCGGTCATTCACCAAGGGTACATGCTGATGAAGATACCAACAATGGTCGGAGTGCTCTCAGTTTATGGGAATTAGGACAATGCACGAAAACCAGAAAGAAACACATCAATCTTGAATAGACAGGTCCATGTCATTGACGAAGGGCAAGATGAAGAACAGGCCTTCGAAGCAGAGAAGTTAGTCTAAAAGCAGATGCGGCAGTCGATGAAGTATGCTGAGCAGGAGAGAATGGAAGCCTTAGACCACACGAAGACTGTCCCGTCGTGCAAAGATGTCCCAGACAAAATAGTAATAATTGGGAAAGAAATGGAAGAACAGGAAGAAAAACATCTCTTGGAATTCCTGAGAAATAATCAAGACATGTTTGCATGGTCCGCTAGCGATTTGAGAGGTGTCGATAGGAGTGTGATTGAGCACCAATTGAACATAGATCTGAAGGTGAAGCCCAGAATACAAAGGCAAAGACCAATGTTACATGACTGACGAAGGGCAGCAGAGGCAGAAGTGCAAAAATTGTTGGATGCTGGCATCATAAGAGAAGTACATTATCCAATTTGGGTTTCGAATGTAGTCCTGGTTCCAAAGAATAACGGCAAAATGAGAATGTGCATCAACTTCACAGAATTGAACAAGGCTTGTTCGAAGGACCCATATCCATTGCCAAGAATTGGCATATTGATTGATTAGGCACTGCCTGCGAAATGTTGAGCCTCCTAGATTGTTTTTTGGGATATCACCAAGTCTACATGTGAAGGACAGACGAGGGCAAAACTGGTTTCACTACACCCTTCGAAGTCTTCTGCTTCGTAAGAATGCTGAGGGTCTCAAAAACGCAAGGCCAACATTCCACAGAATGATGAAAATTATCCTCGGAACGCAGATAAATAGGAAAGCTTCAGCTTACGTTGAGGACGTGGTAATAATGAGTGTCAAAGACAGTGGGCCTGTTCGCTTTAGCTTATAAGCCGGCTGAAAAGCTGAAACGGCTGATTTGTTGTGAGAGGAAAACACTGTTTGATGGCTGATAAGCCGGCTGAATAAGCTGAAGCGAACAGGCCCAGTGACCATATCATTGATCTTCGGGAGACATTCTCCAACATGAGAAAATACGGGTTAAAATTGATCCTAGAAAAATGCATCTTCGGCGTACGAAAGGGAAAGCTGCTAGGATGTATGGTCTCCAAGTGAGGCATGCAAGCAAATTAAGAAAAAATCAAAGCAATACCAAGAATGCGTCCTCCGAGGTCCAGAAAGGAAGTCTAGAAATTGATAGGAAGAATCGCATCGCTCAACAGATTCATCTCAAAGGCAGCAGAACAAAGTTTGCCATTTTTTAGAGTCCTCAGAACAATTAGTGATTTCCAGTGGGGTCCGGAGCAACAAAAAGCTTTCGAAGAACTGAGGGATTATCTGGAGAAGCTTGCCATCATGACAAGCCCCTCTCCAAAGGTAGAATTATTATTGTACATTGCGGCAACTGATACAGCTCTTAGTGCAGTACTAGTGGAAGAACGAAGGGTGGAAGACAAGCAAACGCAGTTGCCCATCTATTACATCTCCGGAACCCTAAGTGGTTCGAAGCTATTCTACACAAAAATGGAGAAAATGGTGTATGCAGTGGTAATGGCAAAACGCAAGCTTCGGGACATGCTTGAAAATAGAGATTCAATAGAAGTGTTGGGGATCGCCAAAACCTAAACACCCTCAAGCGTTGTCTACAGCATAAGAAACCCTTTGACCTCACAAGTTCTACATCAAGTATAAAGAGGTGCGAGGCTTTCTAGCCTCGCGAGTTCCAAACTGAGAAGTAAAACTCAGTTACTCTCGAACGTCATGAGCAGGTCTCAACAGTAACCTCACAAGTTGCATGTCGGCACAAGGAAAGCGGAACCTCTTTAACCTTGCACGCTCTATGGAGGTACCTCTAATAGTAAATCTTGAATCCTCGCATCACCTCTACTCCTGGAAGGACTCGAGGGCAGTGATTGACAACAATAATGGCTAACTCCCACTGGGTTAACCCTTGAGTGTTCGGAGTCGATTCCGGACACCGAGCTTTTATCTTTTTACTCTTTACTCAGGAATGATGCTTGGAGAAGAACAATGTGAGGTTAAGACCTCTCAACAAGACTCAACGAAGCAGGCGCCTTGACGCTGGTCGTTCGTCTCGGATCGCGGATGAAGCCTTAAGGCTGGACGTGTTCCTTAATAACCTTTATGTATAGCATATCCTAGGAATGTAGTGGTTGAGTAAGGACATTTTTGGCAAAATATCATCTGCCAGTTCAGGGTCCCAGAGAGCTAACAGTGGATAACGAAAAACAACTCGATTGTAATGATTTCAAGGAATTCTATGCAAGAATGGGAACCAAGGTAAAATTTGCCTTAGTATATCACCCCAGTGCAATGGAGCTGTAGAAAGTGCAAACGGCATAATCTTTTTGAGCATTAAAAAATGCCTGTATGACCAAAAGAAATGTAAATGGATAGATGAACTCCCAAAGGTCATCTGGTCTCACAACACCACAACCTCAAGAGCAACGGGCTTTACACCCTTCTAGCTTTTGTACGGTTCTGAGGCAATGACACCTGAAGAAATTAAGAACGAAAGCTTAATAGTGCTCAAGATCGAGGCTTCCTTAGATAATGAGAAGATTAATAAATACATGACAGAGCTTGATATACTCCAAGAAGCAGAAAACCTTGACAAGTATCAACAAGAAACAAAAAAATGGAGGGATAGGAAAGTAGTGAAAAAAGAAATCAAGGTGGGAGATCTAGTTATCAAAAAGAGAAAGAACTAGGAGAACCTTGGGAAGTTACAAGAAACTTGGGAAAGGCCATATGTTGTCACTCAAAGCAACAAGCTAGGATGCTTTTACCTCGCAGATCAGCTTGGAGCAGAGTTACCACATTCTTGGAACGTGGATAACTTGCGCAAATATTACCCATAGTCGCCACACTTGTAAAAGCCTTCGGCCTATGAATCTATAAACAATGTCGAGGGTAGAAAATTTAGTTTCTCACATTTACTTTCCTGCAAACGGACCGTACCCTTTTCCTTGCTAGGGGGCTCCACGCTGGAGACAAGGTTTTTAACGAGGCAGATCCATGTAAACTTTTTACATTCTAATGAAGTACAATTCCCCCTTACCTTATGTTTGTCAAGCCTCGAATGGGCTATCACATTGCATTTCCACGCAAGCAAGACTTGCATTTCTGTGCAAGGTAAAACAAAAAGCAACAACAAGTTGCGGCAAAACCTCACATTTCCATGCGATGAAAAACTTGTGTTTCTGCGCAAGCATTGGGCAAAGACAACAACAAGTTGCAACGAAACCTTGCATTTCCGTGCGACAAAAAACTTGCGTTTCTGCGCAAGCATTGGGAAAAAACAACAAGTTGCAGGACCAATTTGACTTTTCGAATACCTCAAACCTTGCATTTCTGCACAAGCATTGGACAAAAGCAACAACAAGTTGCAGCACCAATTTTACTTTTTGAATACCTCGAACCTTGTGTTTCCATGCAAGCAAAACATCACATATCTGCGTGGCAAAAAACAAGTTGTGTTTCTATGCAATCTCTAGCCAGAAGCAACAACAAGTTGTGGCATCAGCTTTACATGATTAGCGTTTATCCAAAATTTTATCTAACCTCGCAGGTCTACAAGCTTTATGATCGAAGCAACCAAGAGTTGCGATTTCGACCTAACTTTTCATCCAATCTTTTAAGTCCACAAAACTCGGAACAAGTTTTTGTCAACTTATCATTAGAATACTTGAATACAGAAACTTTAATAAAAATTACATCAAAAGATAAAAGTTCCGAGGATGACCTAATCACGGATCCAAATGGCATCAACCAACACAATTCACACAAAAGGAATGAAAGGGGGTTGAAAATTATGCAAAAAAAAAGGTTTTTCATCTGTTTGTGTGAAAATTATGCTAAAGCAACAGATCAATAACCCCCTTGAGGCTAATCAAAATTTCACACGCCAAAAACCATGTTAAACAAGCATGCTCGATCTTTAATAGCTACGAGAAAAATCTTCGCAAAAAGGAATAGGGGTGACATTTTTCCAAAGGAAAAACAACATTTATTCCTATATGCTATGAGTTTTGTTACAAGTCAGAATAACAATTCTGTCACATGACCAGGTTTCGACCCTCGAAACTCTGCAGCATCACACGCATAGGAGGAATCAAACTCGTGGCTTTATGGGCCAAGGGGCTCAAACTTCACCCTCGAAACTTTAGGTGTTACTTCTTCCATAGCACCAAGTCCATAACCTCGCGGGAGTTAAAATAGCGACCCAACATAAAGCTTTTCACGGAAAAATGTTCACAGCAAAAGCACCAGAAATAGGGAAAACTAGCGTCTGGATGAAAAGCGCGAAAGAGATGCCAAGCTTGACCACTGGCAATAACGTTTTCACGATGAAATCGAATAGTAAAGACATCCTGCGCAGGTTAAGGTACAAACAACAAATGTTTTAGTTCCTGAGCCTACGTTATACATCCAATTAAATCTAGGGTCGAGCCTATGCCTCTTGTTGCTCTGAACCTCCAGTTCCATCCTTTTCCCTTAACTCCTCTTCCTTGGCCCGATCAAAACAATACCAATAAGAAAATAACCATGCAAGATGCAAAATATAAAGCAAGAGAGAAAAGTGCAAACCTTCGCAAGATGATCACGGGCAACTAGTTTCGCATAATCACGTCCGGAAGCCACCCAAAATTGCTGCAAGAAATTCTTCTTTGCAATTTTCACATTCTTTGACATCTCTTGTGCATCGAGCTCCAAGGCTAAGGGAAACTGATAGCTACATGCCCCGAATTTCAGAAAGTCTGAGCACCCTCCACCCTCAAGCAACTTTAGCATACCCTCAAAACACAAGGAGGCCGCAGAATCGCTAGCTCCCACAATAACTAAGAGCAAGGATTCAAATTCTTGATCCATCGAGTCAAACATTTCCTTGGCACCCTTATCAACAGGGAAAGGAAGGGGCTTCGCCCCAAACTCCGCCATAGCAAGCTTATATCCCTCATGAATTTGTGCAAATCGGGTTTTCAACACTTGCTATGCACCATCAATGAAACCTTTCTGATCCTTGAGACTTTTACCTAGTGTATGGATCATTGTATCTTTCCCAGCGCAAGCTTTTTTCAAAGACGCAATGCACATTGAATCTTTCTCAATCATGCTAAGCAACTTCTCCAGAACCCTAAGGTTGTCTTGAGAGTTCTTCTCCAAGGTTTCCACCTTCTGGACAAGGTCACTGCACGTTTTCACAAGAAGATCCTTGTTCTTCTTCAACTCAGTATTTTCCTCAAACATTGAGGCTTTGAGATCATCTAAAACGGAGTTCTCCTTTTTCCTCAAACCTCGCAACCTCAGCCTCAAGCTCAAGAACCCTAGCACTGCTGCTAAGTGCAGCCCTCTCCTTCTCCTGAAGCCTATCAATTGCAATCCTTCCAGCAATCACAGCCTAAAAAATGAAAAACAAGTAAAAACTGAGAAAAAGCCCGGAATACCAAACAACAAAAACCTTAATAGTTAAAAAAATAATACCTTATAACCAAGGGTAGCCGTTATCCTCGCCAAGTGACCAGGGTCATAACAGTGCAACGACTTCTCATATTTTGTCAAAATAATGAGCATCCTATAAGCAAGTTAGTAAATAAAAATCAAAAAACAAAAGACATTACCAAAAGTACTAACCCTCAGGATCAAAAGAACTGCCTCGAGTATCGCTTTGAACAAAAGACTTAACCCTCGTAGGAGCTTGAGGATTTTTCTCTTTGTCCTTAGCAAGCTCGCCCTCTTCAAGAACCTCGGAAGAAACGCTCATCTTAGACTTGCCCTTCAGAAAGGTTTCCGTCGTCTCACCTACAACCCAAAGTAAGTCCCTCGATCCCCATAGTAGTGGAGGATTGAATGGATCGTCATCCTCACCTAACCTGGGCACATGGACAGCTAGCAACTACTCGTTAATGTTCGTACCAAAAGCCTTGTTGTAGTCTAGCACTACCTGAGGTGGATCAACACCCTCGGGCAAAGGATCTACATGCAAAAGGTACGAAGGTTCATGATACGGTTCTCCAGCTCCACCAATAGTGCTTTGCAAATCCATCAAAAATTCAGAAGAAGCCCCACTAACATCATCAAAACTAGGACCAGCCAGACTTGTACCTTTCACGTCTGCTGCAATAGGAAGGGCAGCACCAGCAACATCCAAGGTTTCTCGAGCACTCTTGGGTCGCGAATCTTTCTTAGCAAAAACACCACGAGCCCTATCCTCGAGCAAACCCTGAAAGTCATCGTCCAAGAAACCAACCTCGTTGTCTTCATCTTCCAGAGCATTAACTATTCTCACTCCAGTTTTGTTGCCAACCTTTTTAAATTTAGCCTGGCTAAGGCTGACATAACCTCAGGCTCCCGTATCGTGGGTTCAGAACTCTTGACAACCTTGAGCCTTTTGCTAGAAGAGCTTAACAGCTGATCACTAGAAGAACCTTGACCAAGTAGGATCTTTTTCTTGAGAGCCTCGAGGCCAAGAGTTTTGGATTTTTTTAACAATCACGACCACTAGCAAAGTAGCTAAATCTTGAATTTTCTTCTTCCTCTTCTTCCCCTTCCCTCCGTTTCCACCAACATCAACAGAACCAGA
The DNA here is from genome assembly GCF_000263155.2 of Setaria italica. Taxonomy (NCBI): domain Eukaryota; kingdom Viridiplantae; phylum Streptophyta; class Magnoliopsida; order Poales; family Poaceae; genus Setaria; species Setaria italica. Next base: position 17,205,514 of record NC_028453.1, read on the forward strand.
AGCACCAGCCTCGCAGATCCGCTTCGAGGGTTTACGAGGCTTGACTTGAGGCTCTACTTCTAGTCCCATCTCAGAAAGTACACGGTTCACTCGACACCATGTGTAACAGTCTTGCGAGCCGACAGATATTCGCTCCCGTGACAAGACCCCAGGATATCAACAACACTTCTCTCAACCTCATCAACAAAAAGACCAGCATTCACCGCCTCCAACAAGCTCAAACAAAAATCAGAAGCCTCAGACATGTCAACCTTGACATAAAACCAGTAAGCAAGCCAATCATCGTCCCATCTATTCTTCTGAGCTATAGCCTCACAAGGATTGGGTTTCGGCACAAGCTCTTCGCCGGGAGGCCTCGCCACGTCCTTGGGAAAGTAGCCGTTGTTGACATAAAAGTCTATTGTGTTCTGGGAAACCAGCGAACGGCCAAAGCGAAGTGTTGGCGCAAAAGTTTCCTTGCCAGTCATGAGCTCCAAAGGATCAGCCTCGATGTTGGTCAGATCCTCTCCACTATCAGTATCAGAAGAAATCTCTAGATGTTGAGGATCCTCAAGATCCTCTTGATGTTGAGAACCCTCGCACTCCTATCGCTCAGGAGTGTCCCCACGCAGCCTCGCTTGCTCTTTCAGCTCTTCAGGAGTCATTAATCTCGCAGTTTCAATAGTATGAGCAAGCTGGATAACATACAAAAATAAATCAAATAACAAGTGAAAGAGCAAAAGTAGAAAAGAATGAAAGAGAAGGATAGGAATAATACCCTCAAAGCTAGAGGAGATCAATTAAAGGAGCAGAAAAACACGAATCTCAAAGCAATAAAATGGCAGCAAACAAGTTCTCAGCAAAGCCGTGAGGACAACTTCAAGCAACCCATACGTCCACCTTTCATAGGGGACTTAGCAGGTGTGAAGGAACACCTCGAACCACGATCTAAATTCAAAACGGCACCCAATTAGAAAGTGACAGGTTAGGCGTCAACAGTCAGCGTTGGCTCATTTCTTCTCCGACGCTCGAGGGTGACGTTATGTTTTAGGTGAGTGATCTCAGAGTTGCGGGTTCGGCCTGTCAGAGTCGACCCTCGCCCACACGGTGCTACTGTTAGGGATCACCAAAACCTTAACACCCTCCAGCGTTGTCCACAACATAAGAAACCCTTTGACCTCGCAAGTTCTACATCAAGTGTAAAGAGGCGTGGAGGCTTTCTAGCATCGTGAGCTTTAAATTGAGAAGTTAAACTCAGTTATCCTCGAACGTCGTTAGCAAGTCTCAAGACTAACCTCGCAAGTTGCACGTCGGCAGCAAGGAAAGTGGAACCCCTTTAACCTCGCATGCTCTATGGAGGCACCTCTAATAGTAAACCTCATATCCTTCCATCACATCTGCTCCTGGAAGGACTCGAGGGCAATGATTGACAACAATAATGGCTAACTCCCACTGGGTTAACCCTCGAGTGTTCGGAGTTGGTTCCGGACACTGAGCTACAACCATATTGGCATCTTTTGACTCCAAGGTGAAACAATTCTTTATCATAATTATATGTGATACATTTGATGAATTGATGCTGCACCATGATGTGTATTCGTTGTCAATTTCAGAAATACATACATGGATCAAAAATAGTGTTAAACACACATGGAAGGCATGGAGGACCAAAGAAGTAGATTGGGGGCCAAGTCCAAGTATTCCTAACGTCCTCCACCAGGCCACCACGTCACTTTTGGCCCAAGGAAAGAAAGAGATCCAATCCAACACGTTTTGGTGCTGGATTCGGACTACAGTTCTGGCCCAACTTGCAACGACCGCCACAACCTCATCCGGACTCCGTTTTAGGCGTTCAAGTACTCCTTGGAATCCTTATGAAATCTATTTTCATATGGATCTAGACTCATATCGATATCTATTCGGAGTCGGCCGCAAGGATCGAAATACTACCGAGAGGTTTTCTGTCCACAGGTGCTGCGTCGCCCTATTTTGGCCCGATGGGCCGTGTATCAAGTTGGGTCCATTAGGGACGTGTCCTAGGGTTGGAGCACGACCCCAACACCCCCCTGGTCATCCTCCTAGGTATTAATAAGGATTAGAGCCGCCACGAACAGATTGGGTTTTGTTTAGATCAAGTTTAGCTCTCGCTACTTGCCTGTAAGCGCGCGTGCTGGATCAGCCGCCCGTCTTGCTGTCTTCGGAACCCCACCGTATTGAGATTGAGTTGGAAACCTTCATCTTCATCTAGTAAATTCAGTACTTGTTATACTTGTTCTTGCTAGTTCTTCGATTGCTTGCATGACGAGTGCCCTAGTGGCCGGGTGACGCGCTCTACAAGATCGCGGCAGCCATTGGAGGTGGTGTATCGGTTGCTAAGGCGCAGCTTGGAAGGCTGTAGTCGGGCCGTGAACGTCGTCTCCATCCAACAATCGAGTTATCCACGCCTCTCTCATCGAAAGATCGGGAATCAACCCTAGCGGGTTCATATCAGTTGGTATCAGAGCAAGGTTTATCGGTGAGAGACTTCTAGTTCTTTGCTGTTTTTAATTTCCTATAGTCCAGAAAAAGCCAAAAAATTAGTAGATTAGTTTACTCGCAATCCTATAAACCCTTTGAGCCTTTGCTAGCACTCCTTAGTTAGGGCTTGTTGAGTTTTTGGTTGCATCGGTTGTGTCGAGTTGCTGGTCTTAGTTTTAGTCCTTTAGAGTTTCGAGTTCTTGTCACGTTCTAGTCACAGCCGTGTGCTACCATATAAAACCTTTTGTTGGCTGAATCTGAATACATATTTGTGCTCAAGTCCGAGTAGGACTCCGAGTTTGTTTAAGACCGAATCCCGCGTGGTGCTGAGTTCGAGTTGGAATCGGTTTGGAGTCTGAATTGACAGCTGCCTTGTTGCTATCTTGAGTCCAAATCTGATTTCTATCGTTTTGGCAAAAGTTTGTGTGGTGTGTGACTCTTGTGAAGTCCTTTTGTTCATATAATCAGATTTGAGGATCCCCTGAAAAAAAAAGAAGAAGAAAAAACAGAAAAAAAAAGAAGAAAAGAAAGACAAAAAAAAATAGGAAGAAAAGGGGCTGTTCGTTGTGCTTCCCTATTGTTTTCCGGTGGTGTGTTGTGACTTCCTTTGTGTCCAGGCTCGCGTCTCTAGCATGGTCTAGGCTAGGACCAGCACAGTACCACCGTTGAACTATTATTCAACTTGCTTTTGTGACTAACGTGGTGCTAGTATATTTCCTTGCTTAAGCCCACCTACAGCTCTACATATTCGACTACAGCTTGACAGGTTTTTTGTTGCTGCGGCACCGATACACTTCACTCCACGGTTGTAGACTTGTTGGTTGCCGTCACCTCCTGTTTGGCTTGATAAGAACTTGTAAGGGCTTGTTTTTACAAGTTGAGTTTGAGAGAATTACAACCGACACATCCTAGTAGTTGACAGGAGGATACATATTATTTTTGTGTTTCTTGTTTTCTACTAATCATGGCAGGTGATACGGAGATTTTTGAGCTGTTGAAACTAGACTCTCATATTCAAGATGTCATTCAACAATTGCCGTTATATGATGGTAAGTTTGATCCTAAAGCTTACATTGATTGGGAGCTAAAAGTAGATAATGAATTTGATGAGCATGACTTGTCCGAGAAACAAAAGATTTATATTGCCTCTAATGTTTTGACTGGATTTGCTTTGCTAGAATGGAAACACATTTGTAGGCACAACAAAGTTCTAGAATCTTGGGAAGACTTTAAATTTCTTTTTAGAGATGCATTCATTCCTGAATATTATGCTGATTATTTGCTTGCTAAATTAGACAACTTGAGGCAAGGTAGTAGGACTGTAAAAGAATACTTCCATGATTTTAAAATTTGTATCATGTATGGTGGATTAGATGAGTGCATGGAAGATGTTATGTGTAGGTTCATGAGAGGGCTCAATTCTGAAATTCAAACCTTGTTGCTAAGCAAATCATACATACATATTGGTCAATTGTTTTGCCTTGCTCTCAATGTTGAAAAGGAGATTCTTTTATCTGTGAATACTTGCAAGAATGATGTGACCCATTATATCCAAAATTTGTCCACTCTCCATGCTAATGAAGAGCAACAAATAGTGGAACCCATTGCTGATTTTCCTTTGTCACAAAATGAATTACTTGCTGTTCCTTGTGATAAAGAGGACTTGTGTGCTGATGATTCTTTTACTCCTATACCACAAGTAGTGAATAAGTGTGATACTTTTGGTTTGGAATCATACAAATGTGCTGAAGATAAGCTTTTTCATCCTATTACTTGTGCACAAGATGAACTGAATTTGCTATCCTCTTTAAATACTTTGGGTTACATTGAATTTGATGTTTTGTGTAATCTAAATTGTCTAAAAGAGAAACTTCAATTTGGTTCTGGTTTGCCAAGTTTTAATCATTGTTCGCTTCATGCAATTGGCAAATATGATAGCAAAGGAGAATATTTGGTGCATAAAGTTTATGTTTGCTTCACTCTGAAATATCCTTTTGGGCTACAATACCATGATCAAATAGAGGGCTGCACTAACACTAATAATGTCTTGCAAAGTTTTTCTAGTTTTTCCCATATGCAACAGGGTAAGACCAAAGAAGGGGAGCATTACTGGTTGTGGCCATGCAGCATGGCCGTCGCTCCGTGCTCCAACATCAAAACAAGCACCTTAGAATGCCACTGGAGCAAGTCGAGGACGACTTGCAGCCAAGAAGGGGAGAATGATGAGGACATCACATGCTTGGATACAACCATATTGGCATCTTTTGACTCCAAGGTGAAACAATTCTTTATCATAATTATATGTGATACATTTGATGAATTGATGCTGCACCATGATGTGTATTCGTTGTCAATTTCAGAAATACATACATGGATCAAAAATAGTGTTAAACACACATGGAAGGCATGGAGGACCAAAGAAGTAGATTGGGGGCCAAGTCCAAGTATTCCTAACATCCTCCACCAGGCCACCACGTCACTTTTGGCCCAAGGAAAGAAAGAGATCCAATCCAACACGTTTTGGTGCTGGATTCGGACTACAGTTCTGGCCCAACTTGCAACGACCGCCACAACCTCATCCGGACTCCGTTTTAGGCGTTCAAGTACTCCTTGGAATCCTTATGAAATCTATTTTCATATGGATCTAGACTCATATCGATATCTATTCGGAGTCGGCCGCAAGGATCGAAATACTACCGAGAGGTTTTCTGTCCACAGGTGCTGCGTCGCCCTATTTTGGCCCGATGGGCCGTGTATCAAGTTGGGTCCATTAGGGACGTGTCCTAGGGTTGGAGCACGACCCCAACACCCCCCTGGTCATCCTCCTAGGTATTAATAAGGATTAGAGCCGCCACGAACAGATTGGGTTTTGTTTAGATCAAGTTTAGCTCTCGCTACTTGCCTGTAAGCGCGCGTGCTGGATCAGCCGCCCGTCTTGCTGTCTTCGGAACCCCACCGTATTGAGATTGAGTTGGAAACCTTCATCTTCATCTAGTAAATTCAGTACTTGTTATACTTGTTCTTGCTAGTTCTTCGATTGCTTGCATGACGAGTGCCCTAGTGGCCGGGTGACGCGCTCTACAAGATCGCGGCAGCCATTGGAGGTGGTGTATCGGTTGCTAAGGCGCAGCTTGGAAGGCTGTAGTCGGGCCGTGAATGTCGTCTCCATCCAACAATCGAGTTATCCACGCCTCTCTCATCGAAAGATCGGGAATCAACCCTAGCGGGTTCATATCACCTTTCATAGGGGACTTAGCAGGTGTGAAGGAACACCTCGAACCACGATCTAAATTCAAAACGGCACCCAATTAGAAAGTGACAGGTTAGGCGTCAACAGTCAGCGTTGGCTCGTTTCTTCTCCGACGCTCGAGGGTGACGTTATGTTTTAGGTGAGCGATCTCAGAGTCGTGGGTTCGGCTTGTCAGAGTCGACCCTCGCCCACACGGTGCTACTGTTAGGGATCACCAAAACCTTAACACCCTCCAGCGTTGTCCACAACATAAGAAACCCTTTGACCTCGCAAGTTCTACATCAAGTGTAAAGAGGCGTGGAGGCTTTCTAGCATCGTGAGCTTTAAATTGAGAAGTTAAACTCAGTTATCCTCGAACGTCGTTAGCAAGTCTCAAGACTAACCTCGCAAGTTGCACGTCGGCAGCAAGGAAAGTGGAACCCCTTTAACCTCGCACGCTCTATGGAGGCACCTCTAATAGTAAATCTCATATCCTTCCATCACATCTGCTCCTGGAAGGACTCGAGGGCAATGATTGACAACAATAATGGCTAACTCCCACTGGGTTAACCCTCGAGTGTTCGGAGTTGGTTCCGGACACTGAGCTTTTATCTTTTTACTCTTTACTCAGGAATGATGCTCGAAGAAGAACTATGCGAGGTGCCTCGAGCCTAGACGATCAGCTTAAAATGAAAAGTCTCGAGGTTAGAGGGTGGAAGGCGTGAGAAATGTGACCACGTGGAAAAGTTCAATTTGTATACATATTCCTTAATGACCTTTATGTACGGCATATCCTAGGAATGTAGTGGTTGAGTAAAAATATTTTTGGAATGTGTTGACGCCAGATTTTGACACTTATGGAATCGGCGTCAAGGAAGGAGAGGGCTGGATGATGCAGCAGATTGAAAGGTTACGATTGGGAATCGGCCGATTGGTGCTACAGTTTGGGATCGGCCGATTGACGCTACAGTGTTTTTGCAGACGGAGTTGGTGGAGATCAATTGATTGAAAGGCTGGAGCGATTGGGCCAATATGGGCTTAAAGTGGATCAGAGAAAGAAGATGGAGGAACATTGGCCCGCGGGAATACAATAACCAACTCCAATACGTATTGTACTTGTAAATATTCATTTTCGTTTAAAATTAGAGATAGATCCTAGTCGGTTAGGAAATTGGTTGTAATAGGCTATAAATAGCCATCTTTAGAGATTTGTAAACAACACATCAATCAATACAACAATCTACTATTTACTCGTACTTTACTTTTAAGTCGGCGACTTCGCCAAATACTTTTCTTTCTTTCACGAGTTCGTACGGGGTTGGCAGGGCTGCATCGATACGATCTCTGGCCGATTCTGTAAGCTCCCATCTATCGAGGAATATCTAAGCTTTAGC
>NC_028453.1:17212911-17321448 GCF_000263155.2 Setaria italica
TTTAAGTAGTTTCTTAACAATCGCTACGTGATCGTCAGCTGTATTGTAGCTGATTATCTTTTTATAGCAAATCGGCCGATTCGCTCCTCGAGATCAAAACTTTAGCCGATCGAAATCCCTGGAAATTTGACACGTTTTCTTCCTTGCCAATCAACAGGTTAGATTGGCTAGCACGCCGTGCGAACCGCACCAGGGCAATCACCCGAACAGGAGTTAAGCAGATTCGTCCGGGTCATGTGTCCGACGCTGAGGGTCAATCGGCTGACTTTTAGCGCCAACAGAATGTAAAGTAGGTCATTGATCACTACAAAAGGGGAGCCCTACCCCGTTGTAAAGGAAGATCAGTTTTTCCAATCATGAATATTGTTCCCATTGTATCTTTAGATCTGTTCGGTGTCAAATTCCTTTGAGACCAACAAGAAGAATGGGGAAGTGGGCCATAGAGCTGGCTGAACATGTCATTAACTTTGTTCTGAGTGCCATAAAATCACAAGTATTGGCAGACTTCATCACAGACTAAACGCCTGCATCATCACAGAGTGAAGGCACAATCACCGAACCAGTGTGGGAGGTCTAGTGTGATGGAGCCTATTGTCATGGAGGAACAGCGGCTTCGGTAGTTTTGAATCCACCATCGGGCATCAAGCTAAGATATGCATTGAGATTGAATTGTGACAATTGTACCAACAATGTAGCAGAATACGAGGGGTTGCTATTAGCCCTTCAAAAGGCAAGGGCAGTAGGGGCACAAAGGGTTGTGATACTAATAGACTTAGAATTGATATCGGGTCACGTGGACAAATCTTACAAGGTAAAAAACCTAGATATGGCACAGTATCTTAAAGTTGTCCGAAGCATGGAAAAATATTTCCTTGGATTCATAGTGAAATGTTTGCCGAGGGGCTATAACAAAATAACAAGGAGGCTGACATCATCGCAAAAGCAGCAGCAGCAAAAGCCCCATTACCTCCGATTGTGTTCTATAAGACTTCATCACACAAGTCAATCAACACATAAGAACAGCCTATCAAGTTTGTGAATGCGATACACAGCGAAGATTGGAGGGCGCCAATAATTGCCTTCCTCAATAGTTATTACAAACTAGAGGATGAGAAAAGTGGGAAAAGGTTGGCCTTTCAGGCAAGAAATTATTGCATGAGGGGGGGAACTTGTATAGAAAGGGCGCGTGTGCTCCATTATTAAAATGCATTGCCATTGACCAAGCTAAAGAATTATTGCAAGAAATACACAACGGAATGTGCTCACATCATATGGGCACAAGAGCGCTGGTCAGCAAGGCATTCAGGCAAGGTTTCTATTGGCCTTTAACAGTAGTAGATGCGCACGAAGTAGTTCGGAAGTACAGTAACCCTTTAACAGTAGTAGATGCGCACGAAGTAGTTCGGAACTACAGTAACTGCTAGTGGATACCTCTGATTTGGCCTTTGCCACAATGGGGCATCGACATAGTGGGGCCACTACCTACTGCACAAGGAAATTTATCTTACACTATCGTTGCAGTAGAGTACTTCTCCAAGTGGATTGAGGCAAAGCAAGTACAAAACATAACCTCCGGAACAATCCAAAAGTTTTTTTTGGCAGAACATCATCTGTCGCTTCAGAGTACCTTATGAGATAACAGTTGACAATGCGAAGCAATTCGACAGTTCGATTTCAAAGAGTTTTGTCGCGAGCCGGGCACGAAGTTATGTTTCTCATCAGTATATCACCAACAATCGAATGGGGCAGTGGAAAGAGCAAATGGAATCATATTCGCAAGCATCAAGAAAAACATAACAGACCTCCCGAGGGAAAAATGGGTAGATAAGTTGCCGAGGGTCATCTGGTCCAACAATACGAAGGACTCAAGAACAACATAGTTCTCATCATTGAAGTTGTTATACAGAGAAGAAGCAATGACAGCAGAGGAAGTAAAGCTAGGGTCCTGGAGGATAGAACAAGAACTGAAGCAGGAGGACATTGGAGCATCAGTTGATAATATTGAAGATCTAAGAATGCAAGCATCAGAGAATCTTAATTATTACCAGGAAAAAATGAAGAGGTGGTTGTGGCGGAACCACCTCGGATTAGCTTGATTAATCAGAGTTTAGCCGCCTAACATGCGACACTCCTGATTAACTTGAGCTAACACGAAGCGCCGTCGGACTTCATCCGATTTAACCACTTAAACAGGATCGAGTTCAGCAAACCCACACGAAGGTGAGCGGTTATAGAGAATACAATGAGTCCACGGATTTTAAACAAGTTTTACTCATTTTGGTTCCACCACAAAATCCAACATTAGGGTTTACAAACAAAGATCAACAGAGAAAGCTAGCGGAAGACTTCGTCGGGGTCGGACGTCCGGGCGAGGCCAGCCAGAACATCACTGAGTCCTCTCCTCGCCGTCCGAGGAGGGGTCCCACTCGACCGTCCAGCCTGGCGGAAGCTGGGGCGGCCAAGCGCCAACAAGGGAGGGGTCGCGAACTGCAACTTTACCTGAAAAACAGGAGCCACAACAAGGCTGAGCTACTAAGCTCAACAAGACTTAACCGGGGAGGAGCCAACTACTCTTCCAACTAGACATGCAAGGCTTCTTGGCTGAGGGGTTTGTTTTGCCAAAAGCACTAAGTAACCTATTTTCAAGTTTTAGCTCCGGTTCTAGATTTACTTACCAGTCTAGGTTGTGCAACCTATTCTAAGCAAACATCGAGCCAAACAAGTGTGTAGATAAAAACAACAACCTTGCCATCATCAGATTCCTCATTTACTCAGGGTGACATAGCGATCAAGTAATCTCAAACTGTGAGAGGCAGACGAATCGATTCGAGTTCTTTAACCATGCATGGTGAACCTAGCCCCACGACATCCGCGCACCCGGAGGTCGCTTCCTGTGTCGGCCTTCCCCATCGATCCCCTAACCCGTGTCGGGCCCATTTCCTTTGGTGCAAGGTTCCACAGACCCGGTCTCTGCCGTTCTGTGACCACGCTTTGCCACCACGTGCGACAACCAGCAGGGGAAACTCCATTCCAAGAACAATGGGGCAACCGCTCACGTCTAGGTTCAATCAGGTACTAGGCTTCCTCATCCCATACTAAGTATGAGGCTAGTACTTTCAAACACTTGATCACGAACACCACCACTGTCGGGCCTTAGCAAGTTTTCATAGACAGACGGGGCGACCATCCGACCACCAAAGTGTTACCAACCCTGCCCCGTCCATCGTCCTTATAGTTGTAACAGGAGAGTAAACATGCAACTCCTACAACTCGCGAGGGACAGGAGATCACTCGGCTTTTACCGTCTCCTATTTAAGCAATGCAGCTACTCGGTCCAACAGCTAGTGCTCATATCAAGGGTTACTAAGTCATGTATCTAGGGTTTCACACAACTCCTAAACGTAAATGCACAAACATGCTATTCGGAAGGCATGTGCAAGTTTGGCAAAAACACGTAGGATTTTCATGCAACCGGGGCTTGCCTGCAAACAAAGAGGGCGGAAACTGCTCGACTTCGGGGGCGGCTTCGACTTCAGCGGGCAGGAACTCGGCTACAGCTTCTTCTTCGGGCACCGGGTGCAGCTCGTAGAAGCCGTCAGCGAGATGCAACTCTACACGAATGCAATGCAGGGGTTAGCTTAAACGTTTAAGTCGACAGCAACACTGGCTCTCTTGAGCCTAGAAACTCGCGACAAGGAGCAGGAGGTTAAGGCTGTTTGAGAGAGCTGATGATGATCATGAGGTAAGGGAGGAAGGAAGCTAGTGGTCTGATCCTTGAACTAGAGGATGTGATAACTGGGATCCTCAGACGGAAGCGCTGAAGGGTTCCCATGTTTTACACTTACACCCTCAAGTTGAAGAAAAAGATCACAGCCAAGCCCTCGGGCGAGGCGGACAAGGGTCGGCGAACAGACAGGGTCGGACGAGATGGAACTGGGGTCGGGCGGATAGGAGGGGTCGGTCGAGGCGGACTTAGGGTCGGCACTCACCTTCTTCCTGAAAGGAAAGCTTGGGGTCGGGAAGAGGCCGACTTGGGCGCGGAACTAAAGCTTCGATCAGGGACTAAGATTGGCGATACTCCGGCGGCGGCGCTGCTTCTTGCGGATCACAAGAGAGCTCTACGCAGCACAAGGAGCACGCTGTTGGTGACTTGGATGAACTGAGAAGGAACTGGGAGATGAACTTTTCAAGAACTGGGTGGGTGGCGCTAGAAGCTTGAGCAGGGAGCTAGAGGAAACTAAGGGCAACAAAGGCGGAGGGAACTCCGGCGACAGGGGCATTCCTTTTATAGCTACTGGAGCAGAGGAACGGAAACGTCGCGGAGAGAGAGAAGGGGAGCGACGCGAAGGCCGGGGAGAAGCAATGGAGTGCTCTGCCGTGGCGGCGATTGAGCAAACCGGACGGTGCTGCAGAACTCCGGGGGTGACGCCAGCGATCATTGCGCTACTTCGTCAGGGCGGCGTAGGCGCGGGTAGACCGGTGGTTGGGATTTGGCGGAGAGCGGGCGTCGCCGTGCGGAAAAAGTGATAGAAGCGACCGGTTAAACGGCGCTAGAATCAAGGGCGCACAGGTGGAATAACAAGCGGACGCGGCGCGGGGGAGAGCGCGGAACAACAGATTGTCGGGCGGCTTCTGACAGAGCGGGGAAAGGGACTGTCGCGGCCGCGGTCGGGGTTGGCGGTTGGGGAATCGTCGTGTAGCGATGACCGGGCGGCGCAACTGTTGCTGGAAGGGACGGAAAAGACGGGCGACATCGGTCTCCGGGGCCGGGATCCGGTATCGCGATGATGGGCGCGGGAGACGAGGGTCTGCAGAAAGGGGTGCAGAGGGCTTCCGCTGCCATTGGGGAAAAACGGCGTGGGAACCCACTTGGTCGCTTGCCAGAGACAAAACTGAGCGGTGGCGTCGGAGAAGATGAGCCACGCGGCAGGAAAGCTCTAAGGCGGCCACGCAACTCGAGTGCGGCTGGTGCGGGGGATCTGGAAAAGATCTCACGGGTCCACCGGGGGAAAAAGATCGGACGGGTGAGGAAGATCAGCAGGATCCGACGGAGGGCTGAACTCGCCAGGGTCGGGAAAGAGGAACGAACGGTAGGGGTCGGATCTCAGGGGTCAGAACTGGCGGAAGACTGAGCACTTAGGTGCGGTCAACAGAGCAACTGACTGAGGTTAAAGGCTGAGATCAACTTAACTGGGAAAGATTAAGGGTCGGTCATTACAGCCTACCCCTCTTAAAAAGAATCTCGTCCCGAGATTCAAGATCAAGGGTGTGCTGCTCTTACCTCCTGGATGAGATAGAAAACCTGGAAAACGCTTGTTCAGATATTCTTCCGTCTCCCATGTCGCTTCATCTTCGGTGTGGTTTCTCCAGAGGATCTTGTACATCCTCACCACTTGGCGTCGGGTGTGCCTTTCCTTCTGGTCAAGAACTCGATCTGGGTACTCGGCGTAGGTCAGGTCAGGTTCGACTTGAAGCTGTTCTTGTTCTAGGATCTCTGCTGGAACTCGGACACATTTCTTCAACTGAGACACATGGAAAACATCATGTATGGCTGATAGCTGTTCTGGGAGTTGGATCCGGTAAGCAACAGGTCCACATTTCTCCACAATCTCATAAGGGCCAACATAGCGTGGAGCTAACTTGCCCTTTATTCCAAACCGTTGCACTCCTTTGGTTGGGGAGACTCTAAGGTACACATGATCACCAAGGTCGAACTGTAGGGGTCTCCTCCTCTGGTCAGAGTAACTCTTCTGTCGCGATTGGGCAGCCTTGAGATTTGCCTGAATTACCTTCACTTGCTCCTCGGCTTCTATTACTAAGTCAGGGCCATAAACTTGTCTTTCTCCTGGTTGGGACCAGTTCAAGGGTGTTCGGCATCTTCGGCCGTACAGGGCCTCAAACGGCGCCATCTTCAAACTGGCCTGGTAGCTGTTATTGTAGGAGAACTCTGCTAAGGGCAGGCACTTGTCCCAGTTTTTGTCATAGTGGATGACACAAGCTCTTAACATGTCTTCGAGGATCTGATTTACTCTCTCGGTTTGGCCATCGGTTTGGGGATGATACATTGAGCTTCGGATGAGCTTGGTGCCCATGGATGCTTGTAGTTGCTCCCAAAAACGTGCCACAAACTGAACTCCTCTGTCTGAGACTATAGTCTTGGGTACGCCATGTAGGGAAACGATACGGTCGAGGTACAACTCTGCGTACTGACTGACGGTGTAGGTGGTACGCACAGGAAGGAAATGTGCCGTCTTGGTCAGACGGTCCACTATAACCCAGATAGAATCATACCGTTGAGTTGTAAGGGGTAACCCAACTATGAAGTCCATGCTGATGTCTTCCCATTTCCAAGAGGGGATGGGTAGCGGCTGCAAGGTTCCTGCTACCTTCAAGTGACTGGCCTTGACACGTTGACAAGTGTCGCATTCTGAAACATAACGAGCTATCTCCGGTTTCATCCCACTCCACCAAAAGGTCTGACGGAGATCATGGTACATCTTGTTGCTGCCAGGGTGGATGGAGAACTTGGAAAGATGAGCTTCATCTAGGATTTGCTTCCTTAACTCGGGGTCGGCGGGCACTACTAGTCGGTTTCCATAGTACACACCTCCCGTTTGGTCCTGCCGGAAAAGCTTATATCCCTCGTCTTTTACCAAGACCTTACTGATGATCCATTTTACTCCTTCATCCTTAGCTTGTGCTGACCGAATCCGGTCCTCTAAAACTGAGTCAAGGATGATGTGATCAAGGGTTCCATGGGGAACAAGCTCTAGACTTAGTTTTCCCATCTCGTGACACAAAGTGTTGGTGAAGGCGGTGAACAACAAACAGTTGCACTGAGGTTTGCGACTGAGGGCGTCGGCCACCACATTGGCCTTGCCAGGATGATAGTGCACTTCCAAGTCATAATCCTTTATCAACTCCAGCCATCTTCTCTGACACATGTTGAGGTCGGCTTGCGTGAAGATGTACTTGAGGCTCTTGTGGTCGGTATAGATGTTGCAGTGAGCTCCCATTAAGTAGTGCCTCCATATCTTCAAGGCGTGTATCACTGCTGCCAACTCAAGGTCATGTGTCGGGTAGTTCAGCTCATGAGGTCGCAACGCGCGTGAGGCATAGGCAATGACTCGGTTGTCTTGCATAAGAACACACCCGAGTCCAGTGCCGGAGGCGTCACAGTATACGTCATACGGCCTGGAGGGGTCGGGTTGAGCCAAAACTGCGGCGGTGGTTAACAAGTGCTTCAGGGTTTTGAAAGCTTCTTCGCACTTGGTGTCCCACACAAACCTGGCCTCTTTCTTCAACAACTCGGTCATCGGCTTAGCTATCTTGGAGAAATCCGGTATAAAACGCCGATAGTAACCTGCCAGTCCGAGGAAACTCCGGATCTGGTGTACCGAGACAGGAGACTTCCATTCCATGACCTCTTGCACCTTACTGGGATCCACGGCAATACCGTCCTTGGAGATAGTGTGTCCCAAAAACTTGACACTATCCAACCAAAACTCACTCTTGGAGAACTTTGCATAAAGCTGGTGATCTCTCAGTCGCTGAAGAACTATATGAAGATGGTTAGCATGCTCTTCCTTGTCCTTTGAGTACACTAGGATATCATCAATGAACACCACTACAAACTTGTCCAGCTCGGGCATAAACACCGAGTTCATAAGGTACATGAAGTAAGCGGGTGCATTGGTGAGTCCAAAGGACATGACTAGGTACTCATACAATCCATATCTGGTAGAGAAAGCTGTCTTGGGTACGTCGCAAGGTCGAATCTTGATTTGGTGATAACCAGAACGAAGATCGATCTTGGAGAACACTTTTGCTCCGGCTAACTGGTCGAACAAGACATCAATGCGGGGCAGTGGGTACTTGTTCTTAACTGTTACCGCATTGAGGGGTCGGTAATCCACACACATCCGTAAACTGCCGTCTTTCTTCTTCACAAACAGGGCGGGGCAACCCCAAGATGACGTACTGGGTCGAATGAAGCCCTTTTCTAACAGATCATGCAACTGGGTCTTCAACTCTGCTAACTCAGCGGGTGGCATCCGATAGGGTCTCTTAGATATCGGGGCTGTGCCGGGAACCAACTCTATAGAAAACTCCACTTCTCTGTCAGGTGGCATGCCTGGCAAGTCTTCTGGAAACACATCTGGATACTCACAGATAACAGGGAGGTTTTCTAAACGGAATCCCAAGAGAGGATAGGCACAAGGAGTCAAGGACTCAGGATGGGTCAAGGATAGGGTAGAACTGCTATGAGAGGGCGAGCTGATGAAAAAAAGATCGGGCTGAGGTATCTAAAACAACACGGTGTCGGGCCATCCAATCCATGCCAAGGATGACGTCTAGGCCTTCAAGGTCAAGGAGGATAAGGTTTTCCTTGAAAAGGGTGGGGCCTAGCTGGAGAGGTACAAGAATAACGACCTGATCCGACGTTATCCTTCCTCCAGGAGTGGCGATCACATAGGGTTCCTTAGTGTGACCTACACTTAGCCCACATCTTTCCCTTGCCTTACTCCCGATAAAGCTATGGGAGGCTCCCGAGTCAAACAACACCACAACAGCTTGATTTAAAACAAGGAAAGTACCCGTCATTACTGACGCACCTTCGGGAAGTTCGGTCAAGCTGGTGTAGTTGAGTCGGCCGTGTCAGACTTGCACCTTGGGCCTTCTCCCTCTGGCCGACATGGGGTCCTGGCCTTGCTGCTGAGTCTTGCTCCTGGGGCAGTCCCTTGCAAAATGCCCCTCATTGCCGCAGGTAAAACATCTGTTGCTGGCTGCCGGATGAGGTGGCGTTGGCAAGGTCGGCCGGGGTACTTGCGGTTGGAAGCCTGGAGAACTAGGCATTGTTGCCGGCGGGGGTCGGGCGATCCATTTCCCTGACTGTTGGGGTCAGCCAGGGGCTTGTGGAGGGATCATCCGAAACCTTCGGGCTGGCGGGCTCGGAAGAGCCACAGAGGCTTTCCTCTTCTGGTCGGCCTTGAGAGCTTGCATGCAGTCCTCCTGGGAGATGGCCAGATTGACCAACTCGTTATAGGTATCCACTCGGATGGGGTTCAGCCTCTCCCTGAGCTCCAAGCTCAGTCCTCGGCGGAATCTGTCCCGCTTCTTCTCATCGGTGTCCGCGTGATATCCCGCATAACGGCATAGGTCATTGAACGCCTGGGCGTAGTGCAGCACATCCCGAGTTCCCTGGGTGAGGGCCAGAAACTCGTTGAGCTTGCGCTCCAGGAGACCTTCAGGAATGTGATGCGCTTTAAACGCCGTCTTAAACTCGTTCCAACTGACTACGTGGTCAGCAGGTAGCATGGCATGGTAGTGGTCCCACCAAAGCCGTGCGGAACCACGCAGCTGCTGGGCCGCGAACCGCGCCTTGTTGTTGTCAGGGCATGGAGCGGTAAGAAGCTCAAACTTGGACTCGATCGTACGAACCCATGCATCAGCGTCGAGCGGTTCTTGGGTCTTTTGGAACAATGGGGGCTGTGTCCCCAGAAAGTCCTCATATCTTGCGATATGCTGCTGCTGCTGTGCTCTACCACCATGTGGCTGCTGTTGTCCTTGCACCAGATGCCTGAGCAGCTCGGTTTGAGTTGCTAGGATTGCCTCCAATGGCGATGGTGGCGGGGGCGGGGGAAGATCTTGTTGCTGATCACTGCCACTGGGCATAGTTCCAGACCTCGTGCGGTGCGCCATCTGCAAGAGTTAACGCCCCATCAGTCTCATAACCTTAGGTGTACTCCAGCAATTGGGAACGTATGAATTAAGTCCTTCAATGGGACTCTTGCCAATGGTGCATCACACGTCCTTACAGAGGAAGCACATTCCTCCCATTTCATCACCGATAGCCCCTACTTGCCCTGGTACTCCACCTCAGGTAACCACACCACATACAGACTCCTAGGGTCGGGTCCACTCGATCCAAGGGGTCGGATACGGTCCGTACTCACAGAGGGTCAGACAAGGCGAAGACTGCCCCAAAGATCGGCGCACTCTGGTTCGCAAACTAGGGTCGGCCAACTGAACAGGCTCCCCGAAAACAACACAGGGTCACGGCACCACTTACTTAACCTTAGCATCCACATCATACGAAAAGGATGAAACTATGCACTGCACTGGGTTGACTTTATACCAACGACGTTTCACACAGGGAGTACTCAACTCAAGGCTAACCTATTACAACTTTCCAAAACTAGGCTGCCGAGGAGTACAACAAAAGAATGAAGGTTCCCTGAGAACCCTTAAGCTACCACTGGACACTATGAGTCGGAGAAGGGGCGCCATCTTCTTCTATGTCCATGCTGGACGCTCCCTCATCTTCCTCAGGGTCCTCCTGAGCTTCAAGCTGCATGTTGAGGGCATGCATATCTTCAAGCTCAGCTTGGTGCTCCTCGAGGTGGGCATTGGCAACGGCCAACTCCATTTCCACCTCCATTTTCTCCTCGGAGAGCTCGATCATACCGTCCACAAGGTCGGCAACTTCTCCTTCCAGCTCGGAGATCCGGTCTTGCATGTCGTGGATCTGGATTCCACGTTGGATCAGCTGGTAGGTTTGGCCTACCAGGTCTCTTCTAGCTGCCTGGAGGTGCCCGTGGGTGTCTGCAGCAGTCCGGGCAAAGAGAGTCATGGCCCTTCCTTGGAGCTCGATCAGCCGGTAGAAAGCAGCCATGCAACGGACGTTGGTGGAGATGGTGAGCGTGGCACAAGTAGCGGCTAACACCTCGAGGTTTCCGATGCGGTCCAGCCAGGACGGGTCCAACCGACTCCTGACGGGAAAAAGACCAATCGGGTCCAGGGTGATCTCCACAGGGTGGAACTGACAGAACTGCGTGAGCAACTGAAGAGCGGCGGATTCCCACGTATCTTCCGGAGAAAGACCGTAGGCTATGATGCCCAGAGAGGGCCAGTCGGGCCGCGCAAAAGGGGGTGGCACCAGTGCTTGCACCTGGCACGTCTGGATGCCCTGCTCCACATACAGCCGCCCAGAATATAGGGGTGGGGACTGATACCCAAACCATCTCAACGTATCCCACAAGATCGCGGGAAACCCCTTGAAATGTAGGCATGTTGATTGGAAGGTACCGTCCGCTCCAAACACCACATGCCCGGGAGCAGCCATCTGGAACCAAGAAAACCGAGGCTACGTGAGATAACTCCGAGGATCAGGGATCGGATAGAGAAACAGAAGGGATTAACCAAGAGCAACTAAGAGGAGCTAGAAATCCTTAGATCCAAAAGAACTCTGTCGGACAGGGTTGCTGTTGAGAAGAGAACATTACAGATTTTTGGTATGACGCATGCACGGCCTACCGTATTCTTAACCAAAAACAACTGCCCAAACCTTGGGTCTTACGCGGTCAGCGCCGGTGACAAGGCAACAATACGTCTCTCCCTATATTAACTAGTCGGTTCTAGCAACGTCTTAACGAGCGCGGTTAGCAACCTGCAGAAAACACACACACTAACCTCTCGTGCCAGCACCCACGAAAGCGTTCCCAAACATTACCGTTCACTATAGGAACGGCACCCATGCGTTTAAGGCTGCATGGACAGCACTCAACCGTGGAAATAGGTTCCTTCCGAATAGAACCATATAACCCTTCGCATACTCGTGATGCGGCATCGGCACACGTATGACAAACATGGCGAAACAACCATGCCAATAGGTTCGTTGGAATCGAACCATATCAACCTTCGTATGGATCACATACGGAACCTGCGCACGTATAATAGACGTGGGCGAAAACAACCGCGAAGATAGGGTCCCTTGAATGGAACTCCCTATCAACCCTCGCATACTCGTGATGCGGAACTCGGCACACGTATAATAGACGTGGCGAAGTGCTGGAGGAGTTAGCAACATAACCAGATACTTATTAGTCACCTAAAACAACCCCAAAAATCCCCTAGGGCCTCTCGCACTAAGTCATCCTTAACGTTTGTACGAGATTTTCGAAAGGCTCTTGCAACTTTTATATTTTCAAAGAAGTGTTTAGGGCTCATTGGGTTCTCTGATATGCTAAACTCGGCTCTGGTACCAAGCTGTGGCGGAACCACCTCGGATTAGCTTGATTAATCAGAGTTTAGCCGCCTAACATGCGACACTCCTGATTAACTTGAGCTAACACGAAGCGCCGTCGGACTTCATCCGATTTAACCACTTAAACAGGATCGAGTTCAGCAAACCCACACGAAGGTGAGCGGTTACAGAGAATACAACGAGTCCACGGATTTTAAACAAGTTTTACTCATTTTGGTTCCACCACAAAATCCAACATTAGGGTTTACAAACAAAGATCAACAGAGAAAGCTAGCGGAAGACTTCGTCGGGGTCGGACGTCCGGGCGAGGCCAGCCAGAACATCACTGAGTCCTCTCCTCGCCGTCCGAGGAGGGGTCCCACTCGACCGTCCAGCCTGGCGGAAGCTGGGGCGGCCAAGCACCAACAAGGGAGGGGTCGGGAACTGCAACTTCCCCTGAAAAACAGGAGCCACAACAAGGCTGAGCTACTAAGCTCAACAAGACTTAACCGGGGAGGAGCCAACTACTCTTCCAACTAGACATGCAAGGCTTCTTGGCTGAGGGGTTTGTTTTGCCAAAAGCACTAAGTAACCTATTTTCAAGTTTTAGCTCCGGTTCTAGATTTACTTACCAGTCTAGGTTGTGCAACCTATTCTAAGCAAACATCGAGCCAAACAAGTGTGTAGATAAAAACAACAACCTTGCCATCATCAGATTCCTCATTTACTCAGGGTGACATAGCAATCAAGTAATCTCAAACTGTGAGAGGCAGACGAATCGATTCGAGTTCTTTAACCATGCATGGTGAACCTAGCCCCACGACATCCGTGCACCCGGAGGTCGCTTCCTGTGTCGGCCTTCCCCATCGATCCCCTAACCCGTGTCGGGCCCATTTCCTTTGGTGCAAGGTTCCACAGACCTGGTCTCTGCCGTTCTGTGACCACGCTTTGCCACCACGTGCGACAACCAGCAGGGGAAACTCCGTTCCAAGAACAATGGGGCGACCGCTCACGTCTAGGTTCAATCAGGTACTAGGCTTCCTCATCCCATACTAAGTATGAGGCTAGTACTTTCAAACACTTGATCACGAACACCACCACTGTCGGGCCTTAGCAAGTTTTCATAGACAGACGGGGCGACCATCCGACCACCAAAGTGTTACCAACCCTGCCCCGTCCATCGTCCTTATAGTTGTAACAGGAGAGTAAACATGCAACTCCTACAACTCGCGAGGGATAGGAGATCACTCGGCTTTTACCGTCTCCTATTTAAGCAATGCAGCTACTCGGTCCAACAGCTAGTGCTCATATCAAGGGTTACTAAGTCATGTATCTAGGGTTTCACACAACTCCTAAACGTAAATGCACAAACATGCTATTCGGAAGGCATGTGCAAGTTTGGCAAAAACACGTAGGATTTTCATGCAACCGGGGCTTGCCTGCAAACAAAGAGGGTGGAAACTGCTCGACTTCGGGGGCGGCTTCGACTTCAGCGGGCAGGAACTCGGCTACAGCTTCTTCTTCGGGCGCCGGGTGCAGCTCGTAGAAGCCGTCAGCGAGATGCAACTCTACACGAATGCAATGCAGGGGTTAGCTTAAACGTTTAAGTTGACAGCAACACTGGCTCTCCTGAGCCCAGAAACTCGCGACAAGGAGCAGGAGGTTAAGGCTGTTTGAGAGAGCTGATGATGATCATGAGGTAAGGGCAGGAAGGAAGCTAGTGGTCTGATCCTTGAACTAGAGGATGTGATAACTGGGATCCTCAGACGGAAGCGCTGAAGGGTTCCCATGTTTTACACTTACACCCTCAAGTTGAAGAAAAAGATCACAGCCAAGCCCTCGGGCGAGGCGGACAAGGGTCGGCGAACAGACAGGGTCGGACGAGACGGAACTGGGGTCAGGCGGATAGGAGGGGTCGGTCGAGGCAGACTTAGGGTCGGCACTCACCTTCTTCCTGAAAGGAAAGCTTGGGGTCGGGAAGAGGCCGACTTGGGCGCGGAACTAAAGCTTCGATCAGGGACTAAGATTGGCGATACTCCGGCGGCGGCGCTGCTTCTTGCGGATCACAAGAGAGCTCTACGCAGCACAAGGAGCACGCTGTTGGTGACTTGGATGAACTGAGAAGGAACTGGGAGATGAACTTTTCAAGAACTGGGTGGGTGGCGCTAGAAGCTTGAGCAGGGAGCTAGAGGAAACTAAGGGCAACAAAGGTGGAGGGAACTCCGGCGACAGGGGCATTCCTTTTATAGCTGCTGGAGCAGAGGAACGGAAACGTCGCGGAGAGAGAGAAGGGGAGCGGCGCGAAGGCCGGGGAGAAGCAATGGAGTGCTCTGCCGTGGCGGCGATTGAGCAAACCGGACGGTGCTGCAGAACTCCGGGGGTGACGCCAGCGATCATTGCGCTACTTCGTCAGGGCGGCGTAGGCGCGGGTAGACCGGTGGTTGGGATTTGGCGGAGAGCGGGCTTCGCCGTG
Organism: Setaria italica; assembly: GCF_000263155.2. Lineage (NCBI taxonomy): Eukaryota > Viridiplantae > Streptophyta > Magnoliopsida > Poales > Poaceae > Setaria > Setaria italica. The sequence continues at coordinate 17,227,410 of NC_028453.1, forward strand.
CGGAAGAAGTGATAGAAGCGACCGGTTAAACGGCGCTAGAATCAAGGGCGCACAGGTGGAAGAACAAGCGGACGCGGCGCGGGGGAGAGCGCGGAACAACAGATTGTCGGGCGGCTTCTGACAGAGCGGGGAAAGGGACTGTCGCGGCCGCGGTCGGGGTTGGCGGTTGGGGAATCGTCGTGTAGCGACGACCGGGCGGCGCAACTGTTGCTGGAAGGGACGGAAAAGACGGGCGACATCGGTCTCCGGGGCCGGGATCCGGTATCGCGATGATGGGCGCGGGAGACGAGGGTCTGCAGAAAGGGGTGCAGAGGGCTTCCGCTGCCATTGGGGAAAAAGGGCGCGGGAACCCACTTGGTCGCTTGCCAGAGACAAAACTGAGCGGTGGCGTCGGAGAAGACGAGCCACGCGGCAGGAAAGCTCTGAGGCGGCCATGCAACTCGAGTGCGGCTGGTGCGGGGGATCTGGAAAAGATCTCACGGGTCCACCGGGGGAAAAAGATCGGACGGGTAAGGAAGATCAGCAGGATCCGACGGAGGGCTGAACTCGCCAGGGTCGGGAAAAAGGAACGAACAGTAGGGGTCGGATCTCAGGGGTCGGAACTGGCGGAAGACTGAGCACTTAGGTGCGGTCAACAGAGCAACTGACTGAGGTTAAAGGCTGAGATCAACTTAACTGGGAAAGATTAGGGGTCGGTCATTACAGTGGTGAGACAAGAAGATAAAGCATAGGGGCATCAAATAAGGAGACAATGTCCTCCGAAGGGTACCAAAAGGAAAAATGAAAGGCAAAATGAGCTGCAAATGGGAAGGACCATTCGTGGCAACGCAAACACAAAGGCCTTCGGCGTAAAAGTTGACAAGCTTAGGCGGCACGGTGGATCCTTACACTTGGAATGAAGACATGCTCAACAAGTACTTCGTCTGAAAAGACAAAGAGTAGAGCAAAAAAATCATGTATCTTAGGATTTTTTTTATTTAGTTTCTTTTCTTAACAGTTTTTGTACAAGGCAATGCCTCATGTAATCTGAAGGGACCGTACTCTTTTCCTCATGGGGGAAGCCCTAAAACATCACCACGATCTGAGAGGCTGTAAGGTTTTTAATGAGGTGGACACCCATGTAAAGCCCTTGTGAAATATAAGCAAGGTACCCCCAAAATGAGAAGTATAACCACCAAAGCAATCAACCCCTTCGTAAAATGAAGCTACGTTGTCTTCAATGCAGAGGTCGATCATGACCAAACTAAGTAAAGATGGTCCCCTCCCACCACACGAGGGGGTACGAGGGGACATCGTTTACTTAGTCACAAAATGCAAAGAGAACAGATACCCTGAAGGGCCTAGAAAAAGGCATCGGTGCATTCGCAAGAAGCGAGCAAAGATACCTGAAGGGCCTAGAGAAAGGCATCGGTGAAAGAAAAAGAACAAGAGTCACAACGAGAAGCCACGGAGGGCTATAAGAAAAATGTTTTCATGCACACTCCTTTGCGATAAACACCTGAGGCGGGGGGGGGGGGGGGAGTTCTGAAGAAAAAGTAAAGGTCTTCACCCCAAAGTACGTTTTGCATGAGAACAACGATTAAGTAATAAACAAAACAAAATTTACAAACATAACAACAAGTCATAATCATTCACAACTAAACTCATCATATTTTTTAATTACATCAACTCAATCCTCATTCATTACAATCTCATGAGCCTCAGCCAACTCACGAAGAACAGCAACATCAATGATGCTATCGGCCATAACCCACAATTCTTCTTCAGAGGGCATTTGTCCTACACTCGAAGGGGAAAAAGAAGGTCAGTAGTGTCTTCTATATGAACGGAGCATTCATTGAGTTCTCCACTAGTATATTATCTACATCATCTAGAGACAAAGGCTTCCGATAAATATACTCGAGGCGGCCTATTACCCCCTCGTCCATTGGTTCAGGTTTCGGATCCAATAGCCCTGCTTCAGCAGCACCAAGAGGATTGGAAGTAATCCTTTCTATGCACTTCATTGCGCATGTAGCAGCATGGAAACGAAGGGTGTTGGATAGCTTAAAAGGATTGCTAGAAAATCGAGAGAGAAAATATTTTTCTTCAGAATTGTGCTCTTCGTATTTCCGAATCTTGTAAGACCAGAAGTCATCAAACGAAACATCTGGACAGTGAGCATGAAACTTTTCCCAAATTTCAGAAGACATGAAGTAGTTGTCATAATGCAACATAACAGGAGTCGCACCTTCGATAACCTGCGCAGGATCCGATGAAGGGACCTGCACAGCAACCAGTTTAAGTTAGTTACATCATAGTACACATAAAATCATTCAAAATACAACCTCCGATCCCGAACAGAGGCATCACACCTCTGGATGAGGCTCGGCGACAAAAACTTCAGCATCAGTGATTGGGTCCACAAGAGGAGGAGCGGATGATGAGTCAATCTCAGTGAGCTTCGAGACACCTCCACGTGTGCAATTGGCGCAGCGGATGGAGTAGTAGAGGTTGTAACAACATTTGCAGCGCTGGACTCCTTTCGGGCATCAGAAGAAGTTGCTCCCGAGCGGTAGATGAAGAAGGTTGGACGACGGTAGCCGCATCAGTTGTGGGGGCTTCAAGGAAATCAGGCTCGTCGCAAAGCTCCAGCAGCGGCTGAATCCAATTGTCGCCAGGTCCCTCGGAAGAAGAAGCACCAATGCAATCAGCACGTTTCGTAGCAAGGCGAGCGGAAACATCAACTTGGAGTCGGTTCCTCAACTGCATAAAACATTCAGTACGAAGTAACAAAAGATGCTAAGTAACGCGATAAATATCATAAAGAAAGGGAATGAATAAAGTACAAAGTAAAAAGCCTGATCGTAGAGACACTCAGACTCATCTCAGGTTAATTGACCACCCCTCATCTTGGAGAAGTTGAGCATAAAGTTCTTCAAAATATTCTTCGGAAGACTAGACAGCGGGTCAGGAGCAAGCTTTGTGTCTGAGGGCCACACATGCGAGGCTTTGCTGAGAATTCGAACATCATTCTTGCTCCGTGTTTTCTCTAACAAAGGGCGGTCCGAAGGGAATAGAGAACACACAGATTGCGCAAGGGCACAGACACCAACAATAGCACTAAGTTCGCCAAACATTTTTCCACTTTTGCATAACAGATCAAAGCAGACACTAACCAAATCGTAGAATTGCACAACAAAGCAAGAGCCAACATTGAACAAAGGAGGAGACAAATTGTATGACTCGAGAGCGCGAATAATATCATCACGAAGGCCCTTGGTGCCTTTAATGTGGCAGGCGCGGTAGCGAGAGAGCTCTTTCTAAGTCTCACATAAAGAGGCGTCCCTTTCAGATACACCCCTCATCAATGTCTCAATGTCTTTCTTCAGGGACTCACATGAGGAAGCAGCGTGATCAAGCTCAATTCTGAGAGCTTTAGCACTGTCCCGGGCTTTAGTAACTTCTTCGTCAGCTTTTGCTTTGTCGGTAGCTAACTACAGTTGCGTTCCTTCTCCGAAGCCAGCAGATTTTCCAATTCAGAAACCCGAGTCGGGAGGATAGCAATTTTGGAAGACGAAGGGGTTTCAGATTCTTTTTCACGAAGCTTGCACGAAACAACCGAGCAGCAACAAAACTCTTGAGAGCAAGATCACCACAAACTTCCACCATGGTATCAACATCAAGGTTTCAAAATCTCTCATCTTCGTGTGGAAAGCAAAATTTATCACTAGCTTCGAAGAGAAATTGATGTTCATGGCCCCCACTCTGAAGGGAAAGGAAATCAATGATTTTACCACCAATTAGTGCAGCATCCTTAGGGGCTCTAATATGTTCAACAACAAATTTGGGGTCCTCTGGTGTAACAAGATAACCACTGGTATCAGCATCTTCATTGCTGGAACCATCACCGGTAGACGCTGCACCTGAAGGCGTAGTCGAGTGGCGGGTGTTGGAGGTGGATGATGACAAAGATGTATCCGAAGAAGAGTCAGAATCTTCCTTCTCACGATGGTGGCTAAGATCAACGATCTTGGATGGCACTTGTTCAGCAACAGAAGAATCAACATTCATCTCCCATTCATCGCTTTCAGGCTCGAGGGGCTAACAGGAGCCATTAAGCGACCCTTGAGGAGATGGAGCTTTATCACGAGAGGGGTTGTTGGGCAGAGCTTGATGAGGGTGATGGGCTGGAATGGCACCACCACTGAGAGAGGGGGAGCGGGAGCAACAGGCTCCTTCACCTTTGTGAGTAGAGGCCTCAATACATGCCTTTTTGGGAACGCGAGCAGCTTTAGAGCTGGGATGACGGCCTCTCTTCGTGTGCTCGAGGCGTTGCGTCACCCTAGGTTTTCCCTAGGCCAGAGGTAAGATAGTTTTGCCTGCGGCAACGCCTTTAGTATTGGAAACCTTGGCTGCTTTCTTCAAGGCTTTCTGCTCCAAATGAAGAATATTTTTCTTCGATGCCTCGCGAACGGGGGCCTCGACGCTGAAGAAGGAAAAGACACGATTCCCCCAGGATCCACCCAGCCTCCTTTGAACCTCTTTGTACTCCGAAGGAGATTCGGCACCAAGAATAAAATCACCACGATCTTTAACCTTAATGGAATTGATCTCTACAAAATGAAGCGCAGGAAAAGTTATGTAACGAAGAGAAAGCATGAAGAAAAATCAATACAGAGGAGGACAAGCGTAGAGTCTTAATTTCTTTGGTAAACTTGAAACATTTCGACCAATCCGGGCAAGGGATAGGCCCTTTGGTATCAGTCCAGTCGGAGTCCAGAATTGCCCAGCTACAGCGGACAGGCCACACTCCAAGCATGCGGTACTCCTCGATAATATCGCAAGTGCTATACTTGCAGGCAAAGAGACGAAGCATCGAGATGAAGGCATCACCCTCGGCACATGCGGGAGGGTCAATCTTGTAATCATCATGAAGAGCCTCCATCTTTTTAGTGACGAGGCAGTTGGGCTCACCAGTCTCTTCAGGCTCCACTTCATGATAGAGCTAGTGTTGATGCCAATCGATAGGCCACTTGTTGCGATATGCAGCCACGGGGTTCAAGACTCCAGTGCGTTACATGAAGTTGAGACATCCAAACTGAGCTTGTTTCCCGACCACTCCATTAGCACTTCTCTCCAACAAGTACTTCAGCTGGTGATGCACCTTGTGAGCATTAGTGAAACTGACTGCCGAGGACTTGATTTTTGTTGTTTTGCAAATCCACATATACGTCGAAAGATGAACGAGAGCGTTGGGTGTCAACTGATGCAGGTAGATATCATACAGACGGAGTATATCTATAACAATTGGGTCCAACTCAAAACGAAGACCAACATAAAGGAGATCACGGAAGATGACGACCTTGTTGTCTTCGGGTTTCGGAATAACCTCAGAATTGGGTGCACGGCTAGCAAAGACCATCTTGTTCTGCTTCAGTAAGTCGATGTCATTGGGATGAAGCAAGCTTCAGCCAAAAACAACAGTCTTTGGCATAATCTGATCACCATCGTCACCCGAAGGGCGGTTGCATTTTGGGGCCATTGAATACAATGAAGAACACAATTAAGCAACCAAAATGAAGTCGTCGGAAGAATACCAAACCCAGTGAAGGGGGCTTTAGACCTCCATCAAAGAAAGCGATAGCGGTAAAAGTAAATGGCACGAGCCCACACAGGGTTATTTATAGGTAGAGCGAAAGAGAAACAGTAACAAGGGTCAAAAGTCAAAAAACCATTAAAAAAATTTAATGAAGGATTTCGAATAAGGAAAAATATATTAATCAAAGGGCAAGGAAGCAAAATCATGCATGGGCCGATCTTGGGGAGTTCCGAAGGATGGTTGCACCATGTGTTTTAGGATCGTAAGTTCAGCCCATCAGAGGAGAAGATGGCCCTCGCTCACGAGGGGCTACTATTGGGGAAACCACCTTGGGAATCTCCTTCGAAGGGAGAAGTCCTTTTGACACTAACCATGACAGCTAGTTTGCTTTGTGGCGAGCTCTAAGTGCAGGGAAGAAGAAGGCGGTACGAAGAGCTCTTAGGCGTATGAGGGCTCCTTCGGAACAAAACAATGGCTGACTGGCCCGCGGGTCTTTTGGGAGGGCCGGCATCTGACTCGTCCCCTCCAAGGTTTGTCCTCAGAGGAAAGGCATGGAGTGGCTCAGCAAAGAGCACCTCGACTTCCGAAGATGAACATGCGTTGAAAGACCATGCTGTCCACCACATGGATTGAAAGGACCGTACGAGGAGCTAGCTGGAGGAGTCCATACAAAAGATTTGCACTTGAAGAAACCCAATCTGTAGATCATAAAGCCAACGTCCTTGGAAAAAACCGAGAAATGATACATGGCCTCATAGAGGTGAATAATTCGAAATCACTATCAATTCCTCCAAGACATGATTGCAGAATGAGGCTAACAGAATCCACATTGAGAGGGATGGAGGATCGCCCAAAAGAAGCCACCAAGAAAAACTCATTGGAAGAGAAGGCGTGTGAGCAACTGACTGGCAAAGAGAAACTGGATTGGATCATGCATTGGATCTCCAAACCTAGACCAAAGTCCAGATCAGAGAGGCCACCCATGGTATGGTAGCCTAGAGGAAGGATCACCATGATCGCCGAGGAATGGAGAGCACGACACCGGGGAGGAGGGGGACATCGCCAGTCACCATACTCGCATTCTTTTAGCGTCTGCTCATCTCCACCTACCCTCCCCTAGTCCCCTATCTAGTTGCAGTGCCCACCACTAGATGGTGCCACCACGCTAACCTAAACGTCAAGTCTCTCCTTCCCCGGCACCGCCCCCTATCTAGTTGCAATGCCCACCACTAGATGGTGCCACCACGCTAACCTAAACGTCAAGTCTCTCCTGCCCCAGCACCGCCCATCAGCAATCGTTGCCTGCCCACAAGCACGACACGATGGCACTTATGGAATCCTCTTAATACCAACACTACTCCAATCCAAAAATTTAACATTGCAGTTTGATTTTGCTCTCGACCTAAAGAATCACAAAATTAATTTAGGTGTCTGGAATCTATGAAGTGCGAGAGAGTAATTAATAAATCATGTATATATGTCCAGTTGTTGTTTGGGGAAACCTGTCTCTGTGCAAAAGCAGGGTCCTTTGCCCATGTACTTTTACTATCAGTCAACAAGGCAGCATTCTCTCATAAAACCACGAAAGTAAAGGAACCAAGACCATCACAGACTCCGTGCATGAGTTATGACATGTAAAGGAAATCAGCCCTGGACAAATTCAATTGCAGAAGTCCACAGAAGACTCCATGTGTGAGTAATGACATGTAAAGCCAAATCAGCCTGGACAAATTCCGTTGCAGAAGACCACAGTAGACTCCATGTATGAGTTAAGAGTATATGACATGTAGAGCATATCAGCGCCTGGACAAATTCCCTTGCAGAAGTTTCTCGATCCACCTCAGCTAGTCACGATGCAATCACCTTACTTTAGCAAAAGCAAAACAAACTGAGATATGCAGTCACATCCTTAATAAACTCGTCATACTACCCTCACCCTATTATCAAAAGTAAGAACAACAAAATACTTTTCCCATGTACCCCATGCTGAATATCATGGAGGCGATCATGTGGGTCCAAAAACAGTTAGGGAAATCTCCAAATTTGACTAGATGCCATGTCACCTCCAGCTTATCTACCCTCCAACTTTCAGTTCTGCAAATGACAAAAACCTTATTGATCTGCACGGTGTTTGTAGCATATAAGCACTATAAATAGGACCTAGATGAATGCTCAGCCCATCACCCCCACAAATAAATACCAATAGCACCACATTACTAGATTCAGGAAGCAAAAGGCAACACCATGGCAGCCAAGATGTTTGCACTGTTTGCACTTCTTGCTTTTTGTGCAAGCACCACTACTGCTACCCATGTCCCATGGCACTTACCACCAGTGACGACATTGGGCGCCATGAACCCATGCATGCAGTACTGCATGATGCAACAGCCGTTCGCCATGAACCCGTGCATGCAGTACTGCACAACGCAACAGGCGTTTGCCATGGGCAGATTTGCCTCACCGGCGTCTATGATGCTGCAGCAACCGTGGACCTTACCGTTCCAGCAGTACTGGACTCCAAGGATGATGCCGTTTCAACAATGTCACTGTGGTGCCATCTCACAGATCATGCAGCAACAGCAACTACCGTCCATGTTCAACCCGATGGCTACAGCGATCCCGCCTATGTTCTTCCAGCAGCCCTTTGCTGGTGTTCCATTCTAGATAGATGTCCTCATGCTGTAACAATAATAAAGCTGACATGCCATCGCATGTGAATCATAACGAATAAGAAAAGTGTCGAATCAATGGCTTTCCATTCATTATCTAATATACTCATCATGTGCCTTTTCCTTGAGAGGCATGAGGCCTTAATGAATTATTGTATTAGATATATAGATAAATTTAATAGGTAGAAATGCCTATACATAAGACAACAGGATATAAAAGTAATAAACAAAACCACAAGAGATAGCGGGCAAAGGTCATGAATGCGCATAAAAAATTATGATCACTTAGTGCTTTTATATGTAGTGACTAAGGCCTGTTTGTGGATTCAGTTTCTCAAAGAAATGTTTCTACAGATAAACTGAATTTGATTCTCCTAAGAAACATGCTTTTTTCTAGTTTCTGGTAGAATTTGAGAAACATTTTTGGTTCTGTCTCTGAATCCCTGAATCGTTTGTAGGATGCTTATGTTTCTTTCAAGAATCATTTTCTTTAGGAATTCTCATGTTTCGGAGAAAAATGCTTTGCAGAATTCCTACCGAACGTGCTCTAAACTCATGTCTAATTACTATAGAAAATGGGATCACTGTAATTTCCAAACAAAGATCATGTTGGTTTTGGAACCGAGAGATTATTTGATATTACCTCTGTAGTTTTTTTAAATCGGCAGTGTTAACACTATCAGTTGTAAATGAGAATTTTGTAATAATAACTTCTTTTCAGACTTGATCTATCTATGAGCTAAAAAGAAAAAAAATCGAAAGTAGACCGATGTGTAACACCATCTTCCACCCAGCATGTTAATTTTTAGGATTCCTTTGTCAAAGGATAAACCTATTCTTCTGTTGCAGAATATGCCAAATGTAAAAATTCACTACTGCCGAAGACCTTATCCGTGTCGGCCCATCCATACCGCCGCAGAGCATGATGGTACTGAGGGGCCATCCACGCCAGATTGAGCATTTCCATTAGCACGATTGAGCAATATGTGTGCCGGCTCTCCTTGAGGAGAAAGGATATTTACTATGTTGGTGCTCGTTTTTTACCCAGCATATTTACTATCATTATATGTGCCGGCTTTAAATAGAACCTCCACGGATTTGACTACATCACAAATTAATTAATTTTGATGGAGGGTAGCGCAAAGACAAAGCGCAAGCGCTACTTGTCACGAGTAGTGGCGTAGTAGATCGTAGACAAAGCACAAGGGCCTGGAGTTTGAGTACATATGGATGTCAATTTTCACCGTACCAGATCGATCTACGGAGGGCAAGACTTTTACTCTTGCAGAAAACAAAGAGAGCAGAGAGAGCAAAAGAGAGATCGTCGACATAACCATGGCAAAGAGCGACAAAGTTGAAGTCAACCGGATAGTCGTCTGGAATGGCAGCGCGTAAAGGGTGCTAGCGGCCCATGTCCTTGTACAGCGCAACCAAAAGCCCTGGTACGCGGCGGTGGTGTGTAAAGCTGGTAATGGTCTGGGCTGAAACTAGTTCCAATTGTTTGGGCTTCGTTTTGGTGGCTGTTGGTTTGATGGAAAATGGGCTAACTTTATAGATAGTTTGGTTAGGGTTGGTTTTTCTGGAAAACTAGTTTGGAACGGTTTTGGGTGGACTTTAATGGGCTGAAGGTCACGTGCATAGTTTCGTCTCGCACTGCTAAAGCTGGTAGTGGTCTGGGCTGAAACCAGTTCCAACGGTTTGGGCTTCGTTTCAGTTGCTGTTGGTTTGGTGGGAAATGGGCTAACTTTATAGATAGTTTGGTTAGGGTTGATTTTTCTGGAAAACTAGTTTGGAATAGTTTGGGTTGAGCTTTAGAGTAACTCCAAGAAACTGCTAATCTTACCCTCAATACTTTCTTGAGGGGAAAAAAGAGAAAAAATAACTTCCACCTAAAACTCCCCGAAAAATTAGCGTCGCGAAAAAAACACCTCTCACCCTGCAAATATTCGGGACTCCCGGTGTTTCCCAATCCGCCCCCGACCTCTTTCCCGTGGACGTTTTTTTCCCGGGCGCACGCTAGGCGACGACGCGTGGCCCGGTAACGGCACGCGGCACGGGACGGCGGCGCGGGGTGGCTGGTGGGTGCTGCGGGGTCAGCACAACCTCGGCTACGCGTCGTCCTTCTACAGCAGCTCGGCGACAACCACCAGCGGCGCCGAGGACAAGAAGGCCTTTGGCGCCTGCTCTTGTCCGGGGGGCATCCGTGGTGGTGCCAGGCCTTGGACGAGGGGAGGGACTGAGCGCTTGTTAATTCACGCTATGCGCGCGACGACGGGCCAGGCACCAGCAAATCAGCGATGGCGAGGTCCCGATTTCAAGCAGGCGCGCGCATGGTGTCGTCGTTGTGATTCCCCATCTGCAAGGACAGCCGGGCGCCCGGCGGGCCTGCTCGAGTGCTCTCGATTGTAGCGTGTCGGGGTCTCCAACGACAAGCACCTCAGTCTCCACCGGCATGATTCCAATTGAGTTGGAGGGTTTCGATTCGATTGGAGTTGGAGCTCGATTGGATTTGATTCAGGAGGGGAAATCGACGACCGCGGAGGCCAAATTGAGTTCCAGCATGCTCAAATTGAACTCCAGCACCGCTAATTGAGCTCCACTGTCCGTGAATCCCCTCTTCCTCGACAACTCGTCGCCCACGACCTCTAGCACCGAACCGATGCGCTGCCACCACCAGTGTGGATGTCCGGTGTCAAGGACGCCATTTGCAGCCACGCCGGTCGCAGCGTGCCAGGCTAGCTCCACGTGCACGACAAGGACGGGGAAGGCAGTGGCGCGCCGTTGTGTGTGCTCGAGGGGCACCACTGCAAGGCAGTGCGCAGGGCCTGGGAGAGGAGCAGCACCTAGTTCTTGGCTTGGAGGAGCCCGGGTGGTGGTGTGGTGATGTGCTGTTCAGAAGAAGCAAGAAAGGAGCAGTTTGGGGTCTGCGACCATGGTGTGGATATTGAGTTGTTACTCTGCCGATTGGTGAGGAAAAGGAGATTGCTTGCTTTGATTTGAACGGTGGAAGAAGAGTGGAGAAGCTTCAGTTGTCGTGCTTTGCCGATAGGAAAAGAAGAAGGAGAGATCGAGCGGAGAGAAAGGAGCAGCTCGAAGAATAGAGGGAGAAATCGAGTGGAGAGCTTCGACGGAGCAACAATGGATAAACCACACGGTGGATAAGATAATGAGCCTAATTATGATGATGTGGCCTGTTTTGAATTATTGGAGGATAGTTTTTAGCATTCTACTGTGGGCTGATATATTTTTGGAGGAAAATTTTTTTAGCATTGCCCCCAATACCTCATTTTGGGGAAGAATTTTTTGAGGAAATCTTGGAGTTGCTCTTAGTGGGCTGAAGGTCATGTACATAGTTTTGTTGATTTTCCTCTCGCAGTCTCATCTCCCACCATACTGCCGTTGGGCTCTCCAACAATCCAACCTCGTGCTCCACGTGGACGGCAACGGTGTGGAAGGCGGCGGAGGTCACGGCACTTACCTCTACAGCTTCTTCAGCGCCTGCATCATGCTGCCAACGGATTACGGCACTTGTGTCGTCGTCGCCCCCTCCATAGATCACCATCGCCAAGTGAACAACTCCCAGATCTACACCTCTGCACCACCTCGATCCGGTTCCTCCCTACCATGTTCTGGATGGGTGTGTCATCTTCTCCAGTGAAATGCTCAGCACTGGTGGAAAACCCGCTTTTAGTCCCGGTTGGATAGGGTCATAGATCCCGAAAATCCAACCGGGACTACGTACTCGAGATAAAAGGGGGCTGTCTTTAGTCTCGGGTCATTCACTTGGGACTAAAGACCCCTTTAGACCAGTTGGTAAAACCAACCGGGACTGCACAGCCACCCCTTTAGTCCCGGTTGGTTTTACCAACCGGGACAAACCAACCGGGACTAAAGGAGATACGTGCATGCGCATATAGGTGCATGCACGTACCCCTTAAGATTTTTTTAAATTCTTTTCCATATTATTACTAATTGTTGCTTCACATATATATATGTATACATCCTTAGTGTACACTACTTACACATATCCACTCGTATTGTATGCAAGTCGTACATATATTTCATGATAGTACTATATATATACATACATATATATATATATACAATTCTTAGTATATTATATACATCAAACTAGTATTTATACAATTACTATATATACAATAATTTGTACTCTTCATTCTTAGGATCCTCCCGTCATGGTGTTGCTCGTTTCGGCTATTGGATGTCCGTCGTAATAAAATTCTCCCGTGGGATTTATCACCTCGTCCACCAGAAATCCTATGAGACCTTCTTGGATTGCCAAAATCCTCTCCTTCTCCAAGAGTTTTTCTTGAATCTGCAAAATATGTGAATGTTAGACGAATAATTAAATATAAGGAGATAGAAAATAATTAGTTATTAATAGTTTTATTTTACGTACATGTATATTTTCTGACGATATCACCTTGTCATGCACAAAATTATTTATGTGCTCATAGACATAGTATCCACATAAATTATTGTCTTGTTCCTGTCTCAAGCATGTTAGTGGAAAAAAACAAGTTATGAAATATTCGTGTTATAAAATGTACAAAATATGCAAACTTCATACGTATCGGGAACATTGTATTGAATGTAAGTTTTTCTTTGAATTCACCACAGTGAGTCTTACGGAATCTGAGAGACCAAGTTGAGAAGTGCCTTGGTCTATTTGTGATGAGTGATTGACTAGATGATTTGATGCTTTACCGGTTGAGTTCATATTCCATATACACTTGATTATGCTAACGGCTAACCGGAGGTGTGAGTTGTATGAGTTGTGTTGCGGTGTTTGTATAAAATATATCTTGTGTGTTGTGTCTCTTGGCTTGTGATGTACAGGTGTAGGTTGCGACATGACGGTCGACGGCATGAGGTGAAGGTCAAGCGAAAGGTTCATGCCGATGTATTAGAGCTGTGAAGGGTGGACACAAGTAGGCTTGAACTGAGGGACTCGAGGAGTCTGGGCGGAGTCATGGGCGATCCACATGGTGCACGGAAGAGCAAGAGTACATGGACGAGATGGAGATGGCATCGGTTGAGTCATGCAGGATGGAGGCAAGTCGAGTAGGCAGCCCGGGAGCCGGGAGCAAAAGACTTGGAGGTGTTGAAGGCTTGGCGGAGGCCGGACATGTGTCAACATCGATGAGTCACGTCGTGCGCGGTGTGCAAGAGGGTTTGACCATTTCACCTCAAAACCAGGGGTGAATCACGCCTTGCGGGGAGTGCAAGAGGGTTTAACTAGTTTGGCCTCGAAACCGGGGATGAGTCATGCCTGTGGGGTGTGCAAGAGGGTTTGACCGGATTGGCCTTAAAACCTGAGGACAAGTCCGGTGCGGCTGGACGGTGTTGAGTCGGAGGATGCGTGGTACCATCGCGAAGCTTGCGTCGAGGCAAAGCTAAGTTGTGAAGGCGTCGGGTCCGTCCAATGAACGAAGAAAAAGTTGGACAATTTTTCCCCTAGGAGGTTTGAAGTTGTATGCTTCATGTAAGGGCAACTTGGGAAATAACCAAGTGCCTATATATATGAGAGATGGCTGGTTGGGTCAGCCAACCTTTTGGTTGTTTTGGTGGTGGGCTTCTCATTTGTTTGTGAGAGCCTTTGGTAGAGGGAGAGATGAGGGATCTTTGTGTTGATCTTTTTGCCATCCTACCTTGGATTGTGCTTAGGAATGGCTTGTAACAGGACATGGTGGAGTAATACAAGAATCAATTTCGTGCTCAATTGCTTCTCCTTCTCAAGATCTGAAATTTATCTTTTTCCCTATTTTCGGAGCATTTTTGGGTGACTTTTTTGGATCTCGCGATTGGCAGCATTTTGGGGTGTTTTTCTTGGGGCAAATCGATGCTAGGACATATGCAAGAACATCTAGGATGATCCCCTAGCAAACCCATGCACGAGCACCTCGGATTTTGAGATTTTCCGAAAATTCCATTCTTGTGCCCTTATCCAAATCCATGGAATTTTGTGACCATTTCGTGAGCTTTTTGAGTGGAGCCTTTGGGAATACCTTTGGAATGTTGTTGTGAGTTTATGGTTCAAATTTCGTGATTTTTGGAGGTCGTTTGATCGAGTTTCGGATTTTTCTTCTCTTCTCACGAAGGCTGATTTCTGAAATTCCGGAATATTCCAGAAGATTCCGGAAATTACCTCCTGAAGTTTCCGAAGGTTCTTCCAGAAATCTCCGAAAATCTGGAATTTCCCGAAGGTTTGTCTGGATTTTTCCACACAGAGGTGTTGTTTTTCAAAGTCCTTCTTCCGGTACTCATTTGGACTCTTTTTTGCTTCCGCTATTCTCAAATTGGGTTCGTAGTATCATTCCTAGGTCCATTAGCTCATGCACAGCTAAATAGACTTGATTTTGCTAGAAGAGAGGATTGGGGGAGTTTAGCCAAAATTCTTGGAGAAAATTTGAATTGGCTCCCATTCATCCCCCCCTCTGGTCACCTTTCCAGTCCTTCAATTAGTATTAGAGCTTGGTTAAGGACCACACCACCTTAATCGGCTTTGTGATCCATGGGGCGACAAGGTATAGGGTGTTTTTGCTTGTGGATTTGGTTTTCGATAGTTGAGCTTGCTTTTGGCTAATTCTAACCGGTGCTTTGAGCTATGGCACCAAACTCTTCTTCTTGTGTTTCATTGTCCTCAGGTAGGAGGAGTTCGGAGATTGAGTTGGAACCAGAAGTGGAGGTGGTGATGGATCTCCTCGAGAACTACCAGGATGGTGATCTCACGAAGGGCGAGTTCTACCGTGGGCTAAGAGACATGAGCCAAGGTACGCTTGCAAAATGCATCATGGTTCTATGCAATCGTGTTAATAATTGTGAAGATGAGAATGAGAGAAACATAGAGCTTTCTGATGCTTTGCGTAGGAAGAATGAGAAGACAAAATGTCCTCTTACTAGGTTGAAATGTGGAATTGCTCATTGGAAGTCACATGCTTTAAATCCATTGATTTCTTGTGATGCCTTGCTTAGAAAGAATGATGAATTGAACTCTTCTCTTGATTGCTTGAAATATAAGAATGACATGTTGAAATCCAATACCTCTATGCCATGTAATTCATGTGTTGCTTTGAATAATGATTTTGATAAGGCAAGAGATGAAATTACTTTGTTGAAGTTAAATGCTTCTTTACCGTGTGTTTCATGTGAGTCTTTACTTGCTGAAATTAATGAACTAAAATTGACTCACACCACATGTGTAGATTAACTTGAGGAGGCTAGTGCTGAAATTTGTGAAATGAAGTCTATGCCTTGTAGCATGTGCTCTTTGGTTCTTGATGATGATGCTTGCCTTACTTCTTGTGATAATCATGATATCGTGCTTGATGTGAATGATGATGTTTGTTCTTGCGGTATTATTTGCACATCATGCATTGAATTGGAAAATGAAGTTTTGGCTTTGAAGCAAATGCGTGATGATATGAGTGCCAAGTTTGTTGAGCACAATGAGATGAGTGCGTTGTATGTGCATTGAAAAGGATATGGATAATTTGAGAAATGCTACATGTGATACTTGTGATCGCCTCAAAGATGAAAATGACGTTTTGGCCATAAGATGCAAGAGTCTTTGTGCTAAGTCTTTTGATTCTCGCAATTCTTGTCACTTTGATGTTATTGTTTCCAAAATTGCTTCTTCTCAACTGGAGTTAGCTTCTTCTATTGAGCATGAGTCTTTGGATGATAGCACTTGTGCTAGTGGTTTGGATAGCTCTTCTATAGGTACTCCTAAGCTTGTTGCTTCTTCCGGTATTGCCCAAGAGAATTCAAGTGGCAAGGGTGCTTCTCACATTTTTGGAACTCGTACTCCCAAACCGAAGTTCCATTGCACCTTTTGCAAGAAAGATGAGAATACCATTGAGTTTTGCTTTCGCCATGTCAAGCATGAGCGACGTATGCGTGCCAAAGCTTTTAGGAAGCCACGTAGCCTTTCCCATGGCACGTGTAAACCTAATGTGGGCACCAAGTTAAATGGTGTTGTTGATGCTTCTTGCTCTAAGTCCCAAGGGACTTCTCACTTGAATGAGAATGGTGATTCATCCTCTCGGACCGTGCCTCCAAATAGGCCTTTGTACCATTGTGTGGCGGATCCACTTCGGATCTACTTGGTTAAACATGATTTAGCTGCTTGATACGCGACGCTCATGCCTAAGCCGAGTAAACACGAAGTGCCGTCGGATTTCCTCCGATTTAACCACTTGAACAGGACCATTTTAGTAGACCCACACGAAGGTGAGCGGTTCCAGAGAGTACAACAAGTCCACCGAGTTAACAATTTAACCACTTAGTTTGATTATGAAATAAACATCAGAGTTTTACAAGGGTTTTCAGAAAGACAACAGAAGGTAAAACCACTAGCGGAAGCAACGTCGGGGTCGGACATCCCTGGTGAGGCCAGCCGGGACATCACTGATCCCTCTCCTCGCCGTCCGAGGAGGGATCCCACTCGACCGTCCAACCCGGAGGGAGCTGGGGCGGCCAAGTGCCAGCAGGAGAAGGGTCGGGAGCAGCAACTTCACCTGAAAAACAGGAGCCACAACAAGGCTGAGCTACTAAGCTCAACAAGACTTAACCGACCGGAGTAAAGCTACTCCACACTTCTAGACATGCAGGGCTTTTTGGCTGAGGGGTTTGTTTGCCAAAAGCACTAAGTAAAACCCTATTTTTAAGTTTTAGCTCCAGTTCTAAGTTCATTAACCGGTCTAGGTTTTGTAACCTATTCTAAGCAATCATAGAACCAAATCAAGGTATGTATATATCAACAAAACCATGTCATCATCAGATTCCTCATTTACTCAGGGTGACATAGCGATCAAGCAGTCTCAAACTGTGAGAGGCAGACGAATCGATTCGAGTTCTTTAACCATGCATGGTGAACCTAACCTCATGACATCCGCGCACCCGGAGGTCGCTTCCTATGTCGGCCTTCCCCATCAATCCCCTAACCCGTGTCGGGCCCATTTCCTTTGGTGCAAGGTTCCATAGACCCGACCTCTGCCGTTCTGTGATCACGCTTGCCACCACGTGCGACAACCAGCAGGGGAAACTCCGTTCCAAGAACAATGGGACGACCGCTCACGTTCAGGTTCAATCCGGTACTCGGCTTCCTCATCCCATACTAATTATGAGGTTAGTACTTTCAAACACTTGATCACGAACACCACCACTGTCGGGCCTTAGCAAGTTTCCATAGACAGACGGGGCGATCATCCGACCACCAAAGAGTTACCCAAACCCTGCCCCGTCCATCGTCCTTACAGTTGTAACAGAAGGGTAAACATCCAACTCCTACAACTCGCGAGTGATAGGGAATCACTCGGCTTTTACCGTCTCCTAGTTAAGCAAAGCAGCTACTCGGTCCAACAGCTAGTGTTCAGATCATGGGACCAACTAAGTCATGCATCTAGGGTTTCAAACAACTCCTATACGTAAATGCACAAGCATGTTTTAAGGAAGGCATGCGCAAGTTTGGAGAACATAGGGGTTCCATGCAACCGGGGCTTGCCTTCGAGCAAGGAGGAAGAGAACTGCTCGACTTCGGGGGCGGCTTCGGCTTCAGAGGGCAGGAGCTCAGCTACACCGCCGTCTTCTGGCGCCGGGTGTAGCTCGTAGAAGCTGTCGGCGAGGCGCAGCTCTACACGAATGCAATGCAAGAGTTAGCATAGACGGTTATTTCAACAGCAACACTTGCAAGTCTGAGCCCAGAAACTCGCGACAAAGAGCAGGAGGGTGGGGAGGTTCAAGGGAGCTGGTGGAGATCAAGAGGTAAGGGTCGGGAAAGGAACTTATGATCTGATCCTTAAACTAGAGGATTTGGTATGCTAGGGATCCTCAGACTCAATCGCTGAAGGGTTCCCAAGTTTTACACATACACCCTCGGGTTGAAGAAAGAGATCACAGCCGAGCCCTTGGGCGAGGCGGATAAGGGTCGGCGAAACAGATAGGGTCGGGCGAGACGGAACCGGGGTCGGGCGGCTAAGAGGGGTCGGGCGAAGTGGACTGGGGTCAGCAGCTTACCTTCTTCCTACAAGAAAAGCTTGGGGTCGGGAAGAAGCAGACTTGGGCGCAGGGACTAAGGCTTTGAACAGCGGCGAGGTCCGGCAGTGCTCCGGCGGCGGCGGTGCTTCTTGTGGATCACAAGTGAGCTCTTACGCAGCACGGAGGAGCAAGCGGCTGGGTGGCTTGGGGAAAACGGAGTGGAGCGGAGAGGAGAGTTCCTCAAGAACTTAGTGTGTGGCGCTAGGAGCTTGAGCAGGGAGCAAGAAAATTGGCGGAAGGCAGCAATGGCGGAGGGAACTCCGGCGGGCTCGCGCATTCCCTTTTATAGCGGCTGGGAAGGGAGAAGGGAAGCGGCGCGGGAGTGAGAAGGGGAGCGGCGCGAAGGCCGGGGAAGAAGCAATGGAGTGCTCTGCCTGGGTGGCGATTGAGCGACGAGGGCGGTGGTGCAGGACTTCAGGGATGACGCCAGCGGTCATTGGGCTCTGGCATCAGGGCGGCGCAGGAGCGAATATGCCGGTGGTTGAGATTTGGCGGAGGTGGGCGTCGTCGTGCGGTAGATTTGATGGAAGTGACCGGGTTAATGGTGCTAGAATCGAGGGCGCACAGGTGAGAAGACAGGCAGCCGTGGGCGCGCGGGCGAGCGCGGAGCAACAGATTGTCGGGCGGCTTCTGACAGGGCGGGGAAAGGAGCTGTCGCTGCCGTGGTCGGGGTTGGCGAAGAAGGAATCGTCGGGTAGCGAAGACCAGGCGGCGCGACTGTGTTCGAAGTGACGGAAAAGATGGGCGACATCGGGCTCTGCGGCCGGGATCTGGCGATGTGATGATGGGCGCGGGAGGCGAGGCGTTGCAGAAAGGTTGCAGAGGGGCTTCCGCTGCAATTGGGGAAGGGGGCGCGAGAATCCATTCGGTCGCGGGCCAGAGACGAGGCTGAGCGGCGGGCATCGGAGAAGTTGAGCCACACGGCGGGGAGACTCTGAAGCGGGCATGCAACTCGAGTGCGCCTGTCGTGGAAGATCTGGGGGAAAAAAAGATCTCGCGGGTCCACCGGTCCGATAGAACGGGCGTTTTTGGAAGGACTTAGAAGGATCCAACGGTGGGCTGGGTTTGGCGGGGTCGGAACCGGAGCGAAGCGGGGAGGGGTCGGGTCTCAGGGGTCGGGACCGGTCGGGAGGTTGAACACTTAGGCGCGGAAAACTAGACAGGTGATTAGGGGCTCGGATTAAGATTAACTGGGAAGGTTTAGGGCCGGTCATCACACATTGCTCTTATTATGAAAAAGGATGGGAATCAAGAGAGCTTTTGTTATCATCGTGCAAGACAAACACGGCGAACTCGTGTGTCTAGGCCTTTGGTTGTTCATAGCCCGTCTCATGCCTTGAACACTTGTGAGCCTAGTAAGAAGCCACATTTCATTGATGGGTTTTATGACTCCTTTTCTAATGAGTTTCTTCTCTTGAGATCTCGGGGGATCATTGCCTTTTTGCTAATGGCAGCACTCGTTCTTCTTCTCGAGTTGCTTCTTTGAGGCATGGTTCAAAGGGTGTTTCAAAACCTTCTCATTTGATCCGGCATTTGCATCATGCTAACCCACGTGATAAGTTAAGTGCATCTTTTACCCATGTGACTAAGTTTTGGATTCCTAAGTATATGCTTGCTAACCCTTTGGGATCCAAGACTCGGTCTTCTTTGTCCCCTCATGTGTAGGTACGGGGATGCGGGTGGAGAACATGAGCTTGAAGAGACTTGATCTTTTGCTTGAGGTGATCAAGACTTGATGGTTTTCCACACCGTTTGGATGGCCTTCAAGAGGCCTTTGTACACTTGTATAGTGAGCTTTCCCTTCCGCACTCTTATGCTCACTTGTATACTTTTTGCATGTTTTATACTTGTACCATGCTGTGAATATACCATGGTAGGCTTGCCACCTTTTCATAGCATGTGTGATCTTCATGTATATCTTGTCATGCTAGCTTTGTAATATATCTAGGTGGATGATCCACATGAACATCGTGCCATGCTTTACCTTAGTCTTCGTATTGGGTATGGCATGTTGTTCATTTGGTATCATTTTAGCTTAGTATCTTTGTATAATCCTTTGCACCTTATTGACATGTTTGTTTGCCTAGTCTTTTATTCATAAATGTAGAATCATGTTGCAATGCTTTAATTCCTCTCATTGGTATGATCACTGCATTGTGTGACATGAATTGAGCTTTATCTTGCTTTCAGGCTTGCCTTGTCTTTGGGTTGCATTTTTTCTTCTTTTTGATTGGAGTTAGAGCTTTTCTTGTGCCCCTTCTTTTTCTAGATTTTCTTTGCTAGATGTCTTTGGTTGAGGGGGAGTTCGGCTTCATTCGAGGGGGAGTTTGGACCAAGGACTTGCTTTGGTTTTTGATATCCGCTTTTGATCTTTTAATTGGTATCACATTTGATCTTTCAATTGGATTTCATTTTCTTCAAGTGATATCAATTTTTGATCCTTCAATTGGGATCTTTTCTTGGTACTCAATTGGGATCCTTGGCGGTTCTTCTTTTGCCACAGAGCTTTTCCTAGATTGGTTTGAACCCTCATGAGCTTTCTTGATTTGAGTCGAACCCCGTCTCTTTTAGCATCACATTGCATTTGTAACATATTGCACCTTGTACACTTTGCACTAGATGAGCTTCTCCTATATAGCCTTAGCATTTCCTTATGCTATTTGTGAGCTAGTGCATTGGTTGGTGATTATGTAGCAATGTGCAGCATATGCTCTTGATGATATTATCATATAACCATGTTGAGCTAAATGCTTTTGTGAATCAAATGTTGATCTTGAATAATGAATTCTGAAATGCTTATCACCCATGACTAGCTACCTGTTTATGCTTGCTCTTGCTTGAATGCTAGCTCCATGTTTAGCTTCTACTTGGAATTCATGTTCTTTTCAATTGGACCAAAGATCTAGGTATCATTGCAAATGTTTAGCCCATGATGCATTCTTTGGGGAAGCATGGCTTCTTTGTGCCGCAAAGGAACTTCATGTAACTTGTTTAAAGTGAATGATGAAAAATGATGATAAAAAATTCAGTAATTCACCAAGTTATTGTGCTTAATGTTGATACCTTGCTTGCTTAGTTGTTACATGATGTCTACCAAAAGAAGTAGGCACATGGTTTCAACAAGCCTTGACATGACTTGTGATACATATGTGGGTGTTTGCAATGATCTCTTGTTGAGAATGTATCTTCCTTGTATGAGCTTTGATGGCCTAGTTTAATTCTTGCTTGAGTGATTCATGACTAGGTGCCTGCTCATGTGGTAATACTTTTATAAATTGCAAAACTTGTCAACTTGCTATTTGTCTTCTGCTTATATCATAATATCCTCTTGATGGCGATGCAATTGCTCTTTATGATCTGCCTACTTGTGCATTGTCTCACTTGTAGCCTTTGCAAGTGCTTTGTGATATATTTGAGAAGCTTGGCAGGTTGTACACCCATAGCATGCATTTTGTGCTCCCATGCGTATCTTATGTTTCCATTTAAGGGAGAGTCTTGAATTTAAGTAGGAGTTTTGCATTTGAGGGGGAGCATGCATTCTTTTGCTCTTGTGCATGCATTTCATTGTGGCATGTTTTTAGGGGGAGTGCATGTGTTTAGGGGGAGCCTGTGAGTTTTGTGTTCTCTTTTGCTATGTTGCTTATGTTTAGTGGCAGCTTCTGAGCTTTGTGCTAGTTTTGTACTCTCTTTTGCTCTTTTGCCAGTTCTGTTGAGCTTTTACCTCTTCTTGAGGAACCGACATTTGGTTTGAGCTTTCGATCATCACATGATTAGTGTTGAGACCTTTTTACCTCTTCTTGAGGGACCATATGTTTTTGATCTTCACATGATTGGTGTTGAGTTATTTTTGCCTCTTCTTGAGGGATCATGTGTTCTTTGTCTCGGTTGTGTCGAGCCGTTGCCCATGTCTTAGGGGATCAAGATTTTTCCAAGTTGATTTGGCCTTTGTGATGCTTCTCATGCCAAGTGACTTAATCTTTACCTTTACATGGCTTTCGATCACTTGGATGAGAGTTTTGCCTAATTGGTTTCACAACTTGACTTTTATGGTTCTTCTCATCTCAAGTGACTTTGATCTTAGTTTTTACATAGCTTTCAATCACTTGGATGAGATTTTCGACTTTTGCCTCTCAAACCATTTCTTTGTGCTTGAATATTGTCAACACACTCATCAAGGGGGAGATTGAGAAAATCAAGTTGATATGAACCTTGATTTAATTGTGATGAGCGTTTGACAAATGTTGAAATAGCTTGTGATGTGCAGGTGTGGGATGCAACATGGTGGTTGACGGCATGAGGTGAAGGTCAAACGAAAAGTTCATAACAATGTAGTATGGCTATGAAGGGTGGACACGAGTAGACTTTCACTGAGGGACCCAAGGAGTCCGGACGGAGTCATGGGCGATCCACATGGTGCATGGAAGAACAAGAATACACAAGACGAGATGGAGACGGCATCGGTCGAGTCAAGCGGGATGGAGGCGAGTCGAGTACGCGCCCCGGGAGTCGGGAGCGAAAGACTTGGAGGCGTCAAAGGCTTGGCGGAGGCCGGACATGTGTCAACATCGGTGAGTCATGTCGTGCGCGGTGTGCAAGAGGATTCGACCGGTTTGACCTCAAAACCGGAGGTGAATCACACCTTGCAGGGCGTGCAAGAGGGTTTGACCGGTTTGGCCTCAAAACCAGGGATGAGTCACGCCTGTGGGGTGTGCAAGAGGGTTTGACCGGTTTGGCCTCAAAACCGGGGGACGAGTCTGGTGCGGCTGGACAGTGTCGAGTTGGAGGATGCGTGGTACCATCGCGAAGCTTGCGTCGAGGCAAAGCTAAGTTGTGAAGGCGTCGGGTCCGTCCAATGAACGAAGAAAAAGTTGGACAATTTTGCCCCTAGGGGGTTTGAAGTTGTATGCTTCATGTAAGGGCAACTTGGGAAATAACCAAGTGCCTATATATATGAGAGATGACTGGTTGGGACAGCCAACCTTTTGGTTGTTTTGGTGGTGGGCTTCTCATTTGTTTGTGAGAGCCTTTGGTAGAGGGAGAGATGAGGGATCTTTGTGTTGATCTTTTTGCCATCCTACCTTGGATTGTGCTTAGGAATGGCTTATAACAGGACATGGTGGAGTAATACAAGAATCAATTTCGTGCTCAATTTCTTCTCCTTCTCAAGATCTGAAATTTATCTTTTTCCCTATTTTCGGAGCATTTTTGGGTGACTTTTTTAGATCTCGCGATTGGCAGCATTTTGGGGTGTTTTTCTTGGGGCAAATCGATGCTAGGACATGTGCAAGAACATCTAGGATGATCCCCTAGCAAACCCATGCACAAGCACCTCGGATTTTGAGATTTCCCGAAAATCCCATTCTTGTGCCCTTATCCAAATCCATAGAATTTTGTGATCATTTCGTGAGATTTTTGACTTGAGCCGTTGGAATACCTTTGGTATGTTGTTGTGAGTTTATGGTTCAAATTTCATGATTTTTGGAGGTCGTTTGATCGAGTTTCGAAATTTTTCTTCTCTTTTCACAAAGGCTGATTTCTGAAATTCCGGAATATTCCAGAAGATTCCAGAAATTTCTGGACCTCTGGAAATTTCCGAAGGTTTTTCCGGAAATCTCCAAAAGTCCGAAATTTTCCGAAGGTTTGTCCAGATTTTTCCGCACAGAGGTGTTGTTTTTCAAAGTCCTTCTTCCGATACTTATTTGGACTCTTTCTTACTTCCGCTATTCTCAAATTGGGTTCCTAGCATCATTCCTAGGTCCATTAGCTCGTACATAACTAAGTGGACTTGATTTTGCTAGAAGAGAGTATTGGGGAGTTTAGCCAAAATTCTTGGAGAAAATTTGAATTGGCTCCCATTCACCACCCCCTCTACGTGAAAAATTAGTTTGCGTAGAAATAAAGGTCCAGAATTATTACAAGTTTAGCATGTCTTGAATGTCTTTGTACTCTGCCGGTAGTTTCCTCGATGAATCGAACACAATAACGTGGCTTTTATCAATCATAATTATTATTAGGAGAATCCAGTAAAAACTGCGTACAAAAATGTTCATATTAGAACTAGCTAATATTAAAAGGAAAATGAAAATAGACGGTACCCACACTTACATAAAGTTGTATGGTAGTATTATGTATTCCTTGTAATTTTATTTCTCCAAGAAATTGTATATTGTGTCCAATGTAGGCTTTGGTTGCTCCCGTATCTGATCTTGGTTAACGAGCGATAGATCTATGAAGCCAACGTTGAAGTATGATTCTCTGCAGCACCTCTGAATTAGCATCCTACATAAAATGGAAGATAAATTTAGTAGGGCGATGCACACATAAAATAATGATCTCAGCCAAAATTTACATCTTGATAACCAGACAATTAGAGAACCCAGGCGCTGATGAGAGAGACGCCAAGGGCATCCTGATGGTGCACTTCATATATATCCTTGAATTGCATCCATAGGACTATCTCACCTTCACCGAAAAAATCAATCGGTTTAACACAAAGAGCGAACATGAGCCTTTCGTTGGCCGACTACTCCATGTATCATTGATGGAATTCATACATTTTCGTAGAGAGCTTCCGAACCAATTCAGACCTTACTAGAGGCTTGCCTACCTCAAAGGTCCATTTAGGTAAAATCTTTTCTGTAGCTGGCGGTTCAACTTGCCCAAGAACTTCTGCAAGCAACAGACCCGTATCTTCCATAAACTTAATGACTTGGATTTGTTGTTCCAAGGGCATTGCTACTATAGCTTGAGTGTCTTTATCTGCTTGCTCCCCGAGTTGGGTGATAGTACGGCTGGAAGACGACTCTCCTCATTTTTTCTTCTAACTTGACTTAACTAACGAACGCTCATAGTTCAATAGTAAAGTCTTCTTTACTTCTTTTTTCATGCTAATAAAAAATTTTAATTTCGTTGGAGCTACTGGCTTAGGCTCCATCTCCTTTGCTTTTCTTTGTTCAGCGCATGCTTTGAAAAACTCCCTCACCGTTGCTTGCAATGCCTCCCGCAATTCCTTAGTAGTCATATCACCTGGTAGCTTCTGAATGGGTTCAGACTTCTTTGTTTTCCTAACAGGTTCTTTCACCTTTGGCTGCCTTGGCTTGGAAGCTGGGGGTCGCGACTTCTTGAGAGGTACTGCAGGTTCCTTGCTCGCACCAGAGTTTAGTCCCGGTGACGGTGATTGAGGAGGGGTGTTTTGGTCGTCATCGCTCACACCACCAGGATTCGATGGAGATGGAGATGGTGATCGAGCAGGATGCGATGGTCCCAGTGGTGATTACGGTCTTGGAGGTGGATGTGCTGGAGATGACGGTCTTGAGTTCTGAGGAGATGGTGGCTGCGGGGAATCTATGGGGAGCAATGATGCCTTCTTGCCGGAGATGATGATGTAGCGTTTGCACCATAGAATGATCACGTGAAGTGCATCTCCTAGTGTCCTTTCCCCATCACCTCCTGGGAGGTTGAGCTCTAGGCCTTCATATTACTATCATAAATCTGCTCTAGGCCAACGCTGGAGTAGCTAGGTGGAATCTTCATGCCATGGCTTGTCTGTCATGGCAGGATTGGTAAAGTACTTCCGTACGCCACCCGTACATATAGGAGAAATAAAGAAGTTATTAAACTCCCGAGGTGTGGATCAATTGAGATAATTGTATAAAATATATATATATGTATACCTTAATAGTGAGGTTGTCAAATGGTCTGTATAGCTCACATGAGGTGCGTTGAGTGATTTTATCCATAGGCTACTGTTGGTTGTCCTGCGCAACCACGGGTAATCTTGGCATGTTCTCATCGGGGACCCTGTTGTCGGTGTTTTAGACCGGCAACCCGCCTAGGGGGTACCCTAGGTGGTCTTTTGTGCGGTAAGGGTCGTCGAGAATCAAGGAATCAATGGTGACACAAGGAACATGATTTAGACAGGTTCGGGCCACTAGATCGCATAATACCCTATGTCTTGTGTGTTTGTTTGTATTGATCTTATATGCACCTGGAGTTGTTCTGTTTGAGGGGGGGGTCCCTGCTTGCCCATATATACACGGGAGGGCAGGGTTACAAGTCCGAGTCCTAGTCGAGTATAATTACAGAGTTCTACTTGGTATGCCCCGAGTAGTTTTCCATATGCATACTTGACTAGTCCGAGTGGGATAAGCCTATCCCTTTGTCCTGATCACATCCGAGTACGTCCCTTAGTGGGACGTCTAAGGTCTACTCGTGGGCCTGGGGTGCATGCTCGACAAGCCCCCGAGTACTTTGTAGTCATGCGCCGCAGTTCTTGAGTACTGTGGGCATTATCCGAGTAGTTCTTTTGTAGAGGTTGTGGTGTCCAAAGTGCTCGAGTACTGTCGCGTGGCTGGAAGGTACTCTTCTTGCTCCTTTGAGTTGCTTCTGTTTCGAGAATTTTTTATATGGTAGTGTGATAACAATTGCACTCCATATGGAGTAGCCCCAAGCCTTAGGTTGAGTCGAAGAGTCAGGCTTAGGGTCAATACTGCTTCTTGGCTATCTTACTCTTGTTAATCTGAAAAAGAAAATTCTGACCATCGGGTACGGTACCCGCAGCCCCCGAGCACTTAGGCAACTTTTTGTCGTTGAAGTGGTCAAGACCCGTTGAAAAGAGTAGCCGTTGGGTGTTTAAGGCAATTAATCTGCTTAAAACCCATCCGTTGCGTAACTGACGCTTGCAATCCGGAGATGGAGGGATATAACTAGAGGGCCCCCTTTTAGTTAGGTTTACACCCCACTGTAGCAGATCTGTTTCTCTTCTTCCCCCACCTTTCTGTTCCCGTTTTCCTCCACCTTGATTGTCTAGCGCTGCCACCGCTGTTGCTACTCCTCTGAGAAAGATCCGAGGTTGAGTGCATTTTGCTGCGGGTGAAGCTGGCGGATGTGCACCAAGAAGATGGGGAAAAACCCGAGAAGGCTCAAGGCAAGGCTCCAACGACGGGCAAGGTGAAGTCCAAGAAGGGGAAGGAGTTGGTGTTGCCGACGCCGAAGGTGGGGCCAATGAATCAAACTGCGCCGCCGCCGCCTGGAGCGACGTGGCAGCATTCTGTGATGAAAGAGGCGGTCATTCAGGCGCTCGTCGACGCCAAGCTTCTGCAGCCAAAACAGGTACTTGAGTGGAGGCCTGCCTTTGCTGACGCGTGGCAATTCGAGAAGCATCCAAATGAGACGGTCATGCTTGCTCACTTTGTGGAGAGGGGGTTGGCAGTGCCCACCTCTGACTTCTTTAGAGGTATTCTCGAGTACTACAAGCTTCAACTTGTACACTTGAACCCCAATGGTGTACGGCACATGTCTATTTTTGTGCACCTTTGCGAAGTTTACTTGGGAGTTCCTCCTAGTCTTGAGCTGTTTAGGAAGTTGTTTCGTTGCAAGCCTTAGCCTAGTGCTGTTAGGACGGAGGTCTTTGGGAGCGCCGGGTTCCAGCTCAGGAACTCGGGCGCGTATATTGACTATAATTTGACTGACTCCCATGGGGAGTGGAAGAAAAGGTGGTTTTATATTGGGAACCATAACCCTTGCTTGCCGGTGGTCACTGGTCATGCGCCGAAGCACGCAGAGAATTGGGTGAGCGAGCCTGAAGATAGCCCTGAGCTTGATTACTTGCTGCACCAGATTGCCGAGTTGAAGACACTCGGTTTGATTGGAGTCAATGTGGCAGCCAACTTCCTCAAGAGAAGAATTCAGCCCTTGCAAAAGCGGGCGCACTTGGGTGGGGAGTCCTCGGGTTTTAATGACCCATCACGTATGTCACCAGATGATATTTCTGATGATGATGTTGAGGCGCTGCTGGCCAAGTTCTTCAGAAACTATTAAGGAGTACCAGTTATTCCTTCAATGCTTCGTCAGTTTGATGCCTGGTATCAGTCGGAAGTGGTATGGTCTTTCACTTTGACTTGTACTTTTTGAACTGTTCGGGATATTGTTTGAGTGTTGACTTGTTTTTTGTAGTCCCGAGTTCTTGCTAGCTACTTGGCACAGTCGGAAGAAGAAGAATCTATTGTTGAGGAGTCAGAGGACGAGCCCTCTCCTCCTGTGAAGAAACGCCAAGTAGTCCGCAAGATGTTTGCTGCTAAGTCTGCCTCGACTTCTCTTCCTGAGAAGTCTCAGGGTGCCAAGGTATGTAGCCGTGTACTCGTAGCTGATGGATTTTAACTTGTAATCTTTTTTATCACTTTATCTGTCTCAAAAGGCTGATGACGCGGCGCTTGGTGACGATGAGGCTACTTCGGATGAAGTAGTCGTGACTGCTCAGGGTGTTGCGGTTGCGTCTGTTGAGAAGGTGCCAGAGGGCGTGCCGCCAGCAGATGCTGGAGTAGCCCCCGAGCTGACAGCCCAGGCTCCGTCGGCTACCGCGCTACCAGTCCTTGACCAGGCAGTCCTAGGTTTGCCTGTTGGAGTAGGGGATGTTGCGAAGGGGGTGTCGCCAGTTGTTGCTACTGGCTCCTTATTGTCCAATGTGATCGCTAGTGGTGAGCTTTCTTCCCGTCTATTTTGGTTAGTCTGAGCTTGTAGTCCTGACTCTGCTTTTTCCAGGTCTTGGTGAGAAGATAGCGCCAGCAGCTGTTCCTGTGGTACTGAGTACTCTGCCTTCTGTTGCCGAGAAGAAATGCGTGCGATTGCCGCCGAGCTCAACTCGGTGAGTTGTTTATCCTTGGTGTGTATCTTTGAGTTTTCTTGAGGTCGTGAGATGACTTTATATTTTGATGTAGGGATGCGGAGGAGACTATCCCTTTAGAGGTAAGAGTAGAGCTGTGTCCCCCAACTACTCTATCTGCTCCTTTAGAGGATTTAACTGTCGAAGAAGTATCCGTAGTTGATGCTGGTCGCCTTGAAGCTACCATGTCTATGCTTCAGGAAGTGATTCGCTCGGTGGAAGATCCCTCAGCTGCTTTGGGTTCTGGGAATGTGTAACGACCGACCCCTAAACCTTCCCGAGTCAGTCTTGATCGAGCCCTTGATCCTAGCCACCTGCCTTGCTTGACCGCACCTAAGTGCTCAGTTTTTCCGCCGGTCCCGACCCCTGAGATCCGACCCCTTCCCGCTTCGCTCCTCTCCCGACCCCGGCGAGCTCAGCCCACCGTCGGATTCTGCTGATCTTTCTCACCCGTCCGATC
This sequence comes from Setaria italica, assembly GCF_000263155.2. Lineage (NCBI taxonomy): Eukaryota > Viridiplantae > Streptophyta > Magnoliopsida > Poales > Poaceae > Setaria > Setaria italica. The sequence continues at coordinate 17,256,839 of NC_028453.1, forward strand.
TATCCACTGGAGGACCCGCGAGATCTTTTCCAGATCCCCCGCGACAGCCGCACTCGAGTTGCATGGCCGCCTCAGAGTCTTCCTGCCGCGTGGCTCATCTTCTCCGACACCCGCCGCTCAGTTTTGTCTCTGGCAAGCAACCGAGTGGGTTCCCGCGCCCCCTTTCCCCAATAGCAGCGGAAGCCCTCTGCACCCCCTTTCTGCAGAACCTCGTCTCCCGCGCCCATCATCACGCCACCAGATCCCGGCCCCAGAGCCCGATGTCGCCCATCTTTTCCGTCCCTTCAGCCACAGTCGCGCTGCCTGGTCGCCGCTACACGACGATTCCTCCACCGCCAACCTCGACCGCGGCTGCGACAGTTCCTTTCCCCCGCTCTGTCAGAAGCCGCTCGACAATCTGTTGTTCCGCGCTCTCCCCCGCGCCCGCGTCCGCCTGTCTTCTCACCTGTGCGCCCTCGATTCTAGCGCCGTTAAACCGGTCGCTTCTATCACCTCTTCCGCACGACGACGCCCACTTTCCGCCAAATCTCAACCACCAGTCTACCCACTCCTACGCCGCCCTGACGGCAGAACGCAATGATCGCTGGCGTCACCCCCGGAGTTCTGCACCACCACCCTCTTTGCTCAATCACCGCCCCGGCAGAGCACTCCATTGCCTCTCCCCGGCCTTCGCGCCACTCCCCTTCTCTCTCTCCGCGCCGTTTCCTTCCCTCTGCTCCAGCAGCTATAAAAGGAATGCCCCCGTCGCCGGAGTTTCCTCCGCTCTTGTTGCCTCCAGCCTTCTCTAGCTCCCCGCTCAAAGCTCCTAGCGCCACCCACCCAGCTCTTGAGGAGTTCTTCTCTCAGTTCTCCCTCAGTTTTCTCCAAGTCACCAGCAGCTTGCTCCTCCGTGCTGCGTACAAGCTCTCTAGTGATCCGCAAGAAGCAGCGCCGCCGCCGGAGCATTGCCAGTCTTAGCCCTTGCTCGAAGCTTTAGTCCCTCCGCCCAAGTCTGCTTCTTCTCGACCCCACGCTTTCCTTTCAGGAAGAAGGTGAGTTGCCGACCCCAGTCCGCCTCGCCCGACCCCTCCTACCCGCCCGACCCCGGTTCCGTCTCGCCCGACCCTGTCTGTTCCGCCGACCCTTATCCGCCTCGCCCGAGGGCTTGGCTGTGATCTTTTTCTTCAACTCGAGGGTGTATGTGTAAAACTTGGGAACCCTTCAGCGCTTGCGTCTAAGGACTCCCAGTTATCACATCCTCTAGTTCAAGGATCAGACCACTAGTTCCTTTCCTACCCTTACCTTTTGATCATCATCAGCTCTCGAACCACCATAACCTCCTGCTCTTTGTCGCAAGTTTCTGGGCTCAGGCGAGCCAGTGTTGCTGTTGAAATAATTGTCTAAGCTAACCCTTGCATTGCATTCGTGTAGAGCTGCACCTCGCCGACGGTTTCTACGAGCTTCACCCAGCGCCAGAAGAAGAAGCCGTAGCCGAGCTCCTGCCCTCCGAAGCCGAAGTTGCCCCCGAAGTCGAGCAGTTTCCGTCCTCCTTGCTTGAAGGCAAGCCCCGGTTGCATGAAAGTCCTATGTGTTTTACCAGACTTGCGCATGCCTTCTGTAACATGCTTGTGCATTTACGTATAGGAGTGTGTGAAACCCTAGATGCATGACTCAGTGACCCATGATCTGAGCACTAGCTGTTGGACCGAGTAGCTGCATTGCTTAACTAGGAGACGGTAAAAGTCGAGTGATTCCCTGTCACTCGCGAGTTGTAGGAGTTGCATGTTTACTCTCCTATATAACCATAAGGACGATGGACGGGGCAGGGTTTTGGTAACTTTTTGGTGGTCGGATGGTAGCCCCGTCTGTCTACGAAATCTTGCTAAGGCCCGACAGTGGTGGTGTTCGTGATCAAGTGTTTGAAAGTACTAGCCTCATACTTAGTATGGGATGAGGAAGCCTAGTACCGGATTGAACCTAGACGTGAGCGGTCGCCCCATTGTTCTTGGAACGGAGTTTCCCCTGCTGGTTGTCGCACGTGGTGGCAATGTGTGGTCACAGAATGGCAGAGGCCGGGTCTGTGGAACCTTGCACCAAAGGAAATGGGCCCGACACGGGTTAGGGGATTGATGGGGAAGGCCGACACAGGAAGCGACCTCCGGGTGCGCGGATGTCGTGAGGCTAGGTTCACCATGCATGGTTGAGGAACTCGAATCGATTCGTCTGCCTCTCACAGTTTGAGATTGCTTGATCGCTATGTCACCCTGAGTAAATGAGGAATCTGATGATGGCAATGTTTGTTGTTATATCTTCACATCTTGTTTGGTTCTATGAATGCTTAGAATAGGTTGCACAACCTAGACTGGTAAATGAACATAGAACCGGAGCTAAAACTGAAATAGGGTTACTTAGTGCTTTTGGCAAACAAACCCCTCAGCCAAACAGCTTGCATGTCTAGAAGGAGGAGTAGCCCTTACTCCTATCGGTTAAGTCTTGTTGAGCTTAGTAGCTCAGCCTTGTTGTGGCTTCTGTTTTCAGGTGAAGTTGCCGCGTCCGACCCCTCTCTGGTTGGTGCTTGGCCGCCCCAGCTCCCGCCAGGCTGGACGGTCGAGTGGGACCCCTCCTCGGACGGCGAGGAGAGGACTCAGTGATGTTCTGGCTGGCCTCGCCCGGACATCCGACCCCGACGAAGTCTTTCGCTAGTGTTTTTTTCTCTGTTGTTCTTTCGAATCTTGTAAAACTCTGATGTTGGATTTTATGGCCGAACTAAATGGGTAAAACTTGTTCAACTCAGTGGACTTGTTGTATTCTCTGTAACCGCTCACCTTCGTGTGGGTTTGCTGAACTCGATCCTGTTTAAGTGGTTAAATCGGATGAAATCTGACGGCACTTCGTGTTAGCACGGGTTAGGCAGGAGTGTCGCATGTTAGGCGGCTTAACTCTGCTTAATCAAGCTAATCCGAGGTGGTTCCGCCACAGAATGTTTCCTTCTCAGCGTCTACTGGTGGAGCTTTGACTGTAGTGGATGCGGAGAAATCTAAGGAACCAGCTGCTCTAGGTATATATCCGCAATCCTGGTATTGTAGTCGTAATATTGAGGTGACTGATGTTAATATCTTAGGCACTTACTTGGGTGCAGCTCCTCATCTTGCACAGAGTACTCAAGGTCCAGTACTCAGGCTTCCATCTGAGTCAGAGTTCCGGAGAGCTGTCGATGTTTTTCGAAGCTTCCAGGTGTGTTTTCTTTGCTTGTCTAATAGATTTAGTGATTAATGGACTTGACCGATTGCGTTGCTTTGCAGGAGCTGCATCACCAGACGCAAAGAAACACTCGGGCCCTTCAGGAACGAAACGAGCAATTGGAGCAGGAGTGTGCCCAGCTTACGGAATCCTTGAGGGTTCATGAAGTTGGAGCGAAATCCTTTGCTGTGGAGTGGTCAGATCATGAAGTCTTGCAGCAGAAGCTGCAGAGCCGCTACAAGTCTTTGAATAAAAGTATCAAGGTGAGTACTTTTCATGTTCTGAGTATGTCTGACTGTAGTCGGTTGTTTTCAACTTGGTCATTTTTTTTGCAGAGCTCAAGAGGAAGGAGGCTGCTGCGAGTAGCTAACTCCTTGATTGGAGAAACGCGCATGACCGAGTATCGGATGAAGCTGAACATCTTCGGGCTGCGCTGACGGAGGCACAGGCTGCCTACGAGCATTAGCGGGACAGAAAGATCGAGAATGGAGTGATGCTTGCTATGGCCATGGTGGCATGCAGAGACCATGCCCAGACCGTTGGAAGATTTTGAAGTGAGCTCCAAGAGTTAACTGATGCTGCTCAAGACTTGGTGAACGCCATTGCCCCCTTGGAAGAGGACGCAGGACCTCAATCACTAGTTGAGCGCTTGAAGGCTGCTCCGGGTAAGGTGGCAGGCCTCTGCAATTTTGTTTGCAAACAAGTCCTTGCTGTGGTAAAGTCATACTACTCGAGAGCAGATTTGTCGGTGGCTGGTGACGGCATTGCTCGCAACTGCACAGAGGAAGCCTATGCGCAGTACCTCGAGGAGGCGGAACCAATCGCGTCGAAGATGTCGGAATTTGTATCTCTGGAGGAGCCTTGAGCGTTTATGTACTCTTGTAAACTTTTGAGTACTTTGAATGATATTGTGTTTGAGAGTTGAACACTTGTCCATACTTTGTTGTTTGAAGTGGGTCTGACTCATCATGGGTAAGGAACGTTTTACTCCGTCTCGCTCGACCCAAGGTCCCGTGGTCCGACACGCCCGACCCTTTGAGGATAGAACTCCACCTCGCCCTACCCTTGCTCCCAAGGTCGGATGCGCCCGACCCCTTGCTGTAAGGATTTGTATCGCCCGACCCCGGGTGTAGGGAGTCAGACTCAACTGGGCCCCCAAGACAAGGATCCGCTACGAGCACAAACCAGGTTTGGCAGAAGTTGTTCTGAGGACTAAGTTTGAGTAGTCGCGATGTAGTCGAGTGCCCTTGTTACTCTATGAATAGTAGGTGCACGGGTGTACTGTACTCTTTTGTCCTTTGTGGCATGAATGCTTTCACATGGGCAGTCAGAGATCGTCCAGACTAATCAATCACGAGGGCATAGTAATTCCTGGGTGGTTGATGGTTGCAGCCCTTGGCTATAAATAGACCCCCCTGGAGGACGACCCGAATCAAGCTTTGAGGTGCAATGGATTGCCTTGGGTTGCTGTTGTTTGAGTGTAGAGAGCCTTCAAAGAGTACACCGGTGCTAGAAGATTCCTTGTAGATTGAGACCACCTTCCCTCCACAGACTCTAGCGCTCATAGGGATAGCCACAATGCTAGAAGGATCCTCGTAGGAGGTTTCATCGTGCGCCTCATCTTGCAGCTCGTGATCCAGCGGAGTACGCGCTGGAACTCGCGGGTGATGGGTGATGAGTGCCGCGGTCTTTATCCCACTCACTTAGAGGTGGAGGTGTGGCCGTAGAGTGGGTTGGCTCGGCAAGGCTAGCAAAAGAGCAGCCTTGGTTCCCTCTTTGCGCGGCCCGCGGGATTCATCGTTGCCGCTGTCAAGGCAGCGGCGGTGCAAGAGTAGCTGGCGTTGCCTTGGGTAGAGGACCTGGATATGGCTGCGTTTTGCGCAGCTTCCTTGCGTGTAGGTCCCTCCCGTTGTAGTCGGCAGACCTGAGTGGCCTTGTGATATTGTAAAAGCCTGAGGCTTAAATGTAGCCCGCCAGTAGGTAGTTGCTTGCAGTCCTCTTGTATTGTATTTCGAGTACCTGTACTCGTATGTAATCTTGATGTAACTTTGGTCTTGAGTAAAGAAGTACTCTATCGCTGAGGCTTTGTACCAGAGCTAGAATGCCTGTTGAGTTGGTATTCTGGAGTCAAGAGTAGTATATCTTGTAATTGGTAGTTGAGCTGTTGGCTCGAGTAGTTGACGAGTTTTTGCTTGAAGCAATTACTCGAGTTCTGCTACGGGTAGTAGCGACAAAGGTGTTCTATATTCCAAGAATTTGGTACTTGTTCTCCTGAGAGCTCTTGTAGTCTGTAAGACCCGGGCCCCGTAACCTTGGATACAATGTAAGGGCCTTCCCATGATGAATTGAGTTTATGTAACCCTAACGTGTCTTGAATTCGTTTGAGGACCATGTCGCCTAAGTTGAAAGATCGTTCTTTGACATTGCGGTCATGGTAACGTCGTAACCCATCAAGGTATCTAGCAGATTGTACTAGCACTGCGCATCTTGCTTCTTCTAGACTGTCTATATCTGTTCGCCTTGTTTCTTCTGCCATTTCTTCGTTGTATTGTTCGACTGAGGGAGATTGCCACATGACATCTGCGGGTAATATAGCTTCTGAGCCATATACGAGAAAATATGAAGAGAGCCCGGTAGTCTTGCATGGTTGGGTTCGTAGTCCCCATAGAGCATTGGGTAAGTCCTTAAGCCATTTGCCTCCATTTGTGTTGCCGACGTCATGTAGTCGTTTCTTAAGAGCTTCGAGTATCATGCCATTGGCACGCTCGACTTGTCCATTGGCTCGAGGGTGAGCGACCGAGACATAGCGGACGTCAATTCCACTATTCTTGCAGTATTCCCAGAAGTCACGATTGTTGAAGTTGGACCCCAGATCTGTGATGATCCTATTTGGAAAGCCATAACAGTGTACGATTTCATCCAAGAAGTCGAGGACTCGATCTGCCTTGGGGCAAGTGACTGGTTTGACCTCGATCCACTTGGTGAATTTGTCGATTGCGACGAGTACTCGGTTGAATCCTCCTGGCCCAGTTGCCAATGGCCCTATCATGTTGAGCCCCCAGCAGGCAAATGGCCATGTTGGAGGTATTGTGAATAGCTTGTAGGTAGGAACATGTTGCTGTTTAGTGAAGAATTGACAACCCTTGCACTTCCGAACTAACTGTTTAGCGTCAGCCAGAGCCATTGGCCAGTAGAAACCTGCTCTAAAAGCCTTGCCGATTATTGTTTGTGAGGATGCGTGGCTTCCGCAGATCCCCTTGTGAATTTCTTCTACGATTTCTTGGCCATCTTCAGGGTAACACATTTCATGAGTACCCTTGATGATGTACTTTTCCTTTAAAGCTTGTCTCCGACTAGAACGTAGTTTTTTCCTCGCCGGGAGATTTGTTCGGCTTGATTTTTGTTAGAGGGTAACTTGTGATCTTTGATGTAGTCGATGAAGGGTGTCCTCCAGTCGACTTCTATCATCATGATTTCTCGAGTGACATCAGTAGTCTGAACTACTGGAGGTGTAACTTGTTCAGATATGGACGGTTTGTGCAGTTCGCGTACGAAAATTCCTGCTGGAACCTCTGCACGGGTTGAGCCCATTTTTGATAACACATCAGCGGCTACGTTGTTGTCGCGGACGATGTGATGAAATTCCAAGCCTGAGAACTTGTTTTCTAGTTTGCGGACTTCTTTGCAGTAAGCGTCCATGTTGTCTTTGTTTCGATCCCACTCGTCATTGACTTGGTTTATAACGACTAGTGAGTCGCCGTATACCAGAAGTCTTTTGATGCCGAGGGAAATTGCAAGACGAAGACTGTGTAGTAGTGCTTCGTACTCAGCTTCGTTGTTTGATGCTTCCCAAAAGATTTGTAGTACGTACTTGAGTTGGTCTCCTTTTGGGGAGATGAGGAGTACGCCTGCACCGGCCCCTTTGAGTTTGAGGGATCCGTCGAAATACATTACCCAGTGCTCTGGCCTCTCGACTGGTGTTGGCACCTGATTTTCAGTCCATTCAGCCACGAAGTCAACCAAAGCTTGGGATTTGATAGCTGTCCTTGGTCTAAAGTCCAAGGTTAGAGCTCTGAGTTCAACTGCCCATTTGGAGATTCTACCTGTGGCATCTCTATTGTAGAGGATTTCACCAAGCGGGAAGTTAGAAATGACTGTGATGCTGTGTTCTTGGAAATAATGGCGTAGTTTCCGGGAAATGAGCAGGATTGCATATAGGAGTTTCTGTATCGATGAGTACTGAGTTTTGGAGTCCGAGAGTACTTCACTGACAAAGTACACAGGTCTTTGGACTTTGTAAACGTGGCCTGGTTCAGACCATTCAACTACTATCATTGTGCTGACGACATGAGTAGTAGCTGCTATGTATAGGAGCAAGTCTTTGTTTGGAGATGGAGCAGTGAGTATAGGAGGCTTTGACAGAAAGTTTTTGAGTTGCGTCAGTGCCTTGTCTGCCTCTTTTGTCCATTTGAACTTGTCCTGTCATTTGAGAAGCTTGAAGAAAGGTAGTCCCCATTCTCCAAGTCTTGAGATGAACCGATTGAGAGCTGTCATGCAGCCTGTGAGTTTCTGCACATCCTTGATGCTAGCTGGTGCTTGCATGTTTGTGATGGCAGATATTTTCTTCAGGTTGGCCTCAATGCCGCGATGGCTGATGATGAACCCGAGTAACTTGCCAGAAGGTACTCCGAAGACACATTTAGTAGGATTGAGTTTCCATCGGAAAGCTCGTAGACTGGAGAAAGTTTCCTCCAAGTCGGCGATGAGTTCCTCCTGGTTTCTTGTTTTGATGACTACGTCATCCACATAAGCTTCAACATTGCGATGTAGTTGTTTTTTGAAGCTTATCTGTATAGCTCGTTGATAGGTTGCTCCTGCGTTTTTTAGTCCGAAGGACATTGTCTTGTAGCAGAAAGCTCCAAATGGTGTGATGAAGGCTGTTTTAGCTTGATCTTCTTCTTTGAGGCTTATCTGATGATAGCCTGAGTAGTAATTGAGAAAACATAGTAAAACGCACCCAGCAGTGGAGTCCACCACTTGGTCGATCCTAGGTAGCCCGAAAGGGTCTTTAGGACAGTGCTTGTTGAGGTCGGTGTAGTCGACGCACATTCTCCACTCGTTGTTTTTCTTACGAACGAGTACGGGGTTGGCTAGCCAGTCAGGGTGAAAGACTTCTTTGATGAACCCTGCCGCGAGTAGCTTGGCTAGCTCTTTTTTGATTGCTTCTCGTCTGTCTTGAGCGAACCTGCGGAGTCGCTGCCATTTTGGAGTAGCCTTGGGATCAACATTTAGAGAGTGCTCGATCAGCTCCTTGAGCACACCGGGCATGTCAGCTGGTTTCCAAGTGAAGATATCGTGGTTAGCCCGAAGGAAACTGACAAGCGTGGATTCCTATTTAGGATCTAGCCTTGTTCCAATCAGGGCTGTCTTTGAGGAGTCACCCGTCTGGAGATCGACTAGTTTGAAGTCTTGCTCGCTTGCGGGTTTCACCTTTGTAGACCCTGACTTGTTTTCTGGGATCTCGAGTTCGGTTGGATGGAGTTTCTTTGAAGCTGTGAAGACTTGTTGCATGGGACTAGGTGCTTGAGAAGTCGCGGCGATCTCCATGGCTTCAGTGTCGCATTCGTAGGATCGCCGTAGATCTCCCCGTAGCGTTAGTTCTCCCTTAGGCCCTGGCATTTTGAGTACCAACTAAACGTAATGTGGTATGGCCATGAACTTGATGAGTGCTGGCCTTCCGAGTATGGCGTGGTAAGATGTCTCGAAGTCGGCGACTTCAAATCTGATATACTCGGTGCGGTACTGCTCCTTAGTTCCAAAGGTAACTGGAAGGACAACTTGTCCAAGCGGTATAGCTGCGTTTCCAGGTACGATGCCATAAAAGGGTGAATCTGTTGGGGTGGTGGTGCGGGTAAGTCTTGCATGACTCGACGCATGCTGTAGCAATCTATTGCCGAGTGCTTGCTAGTCGAGTGCCATGGGCACTGCTTTTTGAGTAGCTCGGTGAAGGTTGGCCCTTCATCGTTTTTACGGGATCCTGTTTTCCTAGAGTTGGTCATGGCAGCAACGGTGTTGTCAGGCTTCCTTTTGCGATTCTGATTACTCGAAAAGTTATTTCGAGTATCATTGTGTCAAGTTCTATCCTGGTCATTGGTGTTATCGCATCCTCGGTTGCGATGAGAGCCAAACCTTTCGCACTCTTTGTCTTCTTCGTCTGCCCACTGTTGCACCATGACTTTGAGGTCTTTGACGTTAGCTGGTATCGTCGATCGAAGTCTTGGTATGTTCGCCAATCATAGAGTCCGTTCTGGAAGCACTCGATGACGCCTGTTTCTGAAATGTCAACTATAGTTGCCTTCTTTTCGAAGAATCATCTTAAGTAGTCATGTAAGGTTTCACCTTCTTTCTGCTTTATTTGACTCAAGTCGATCTTGTTGCCTGGTATAGCCATGGACCCGGCAAAGCCTTTGTCAAATCGGCCTAACAGTCGATTGATTTGGGTTTGAGGGACTCGAGCCATGTTAGTGGTCCGGGTTCCATGCATATGGGAAAGTGGATAACTTTGGTATCATTATTGCCCCCGGCTGCTTGGACCGCGAGCGAGTAGCATCGTAGCCATTGAATGGGATCTTGCTTGCCATCATACTTGGTGATTCCCATTGGTTTGAACTTCTCGAGTAGTCTTGTTTTCATTACCCTATTTGTGAAAGTAGGAAAGTGGTTGTAGTTGTCAACTTCTCGCTCACGCCGACTGTTAAGTATTTCTCGTAGATCACTGAAATTTGACACTTTGTAGTTTTTTCGAGTAGGGCGAATACTTTTTACTGAGTTGGTGCAGCTGACTTCTCCAACATCCTTATGGCGTATTGGGGCATTGTGTTTACTTGGGCCTTGGTTGTGTTGCCGAGGTTGGTTGACGACTTTGTTGTCGTTTCTTTGAGCATTGTTGTTGTTGGCTGCAGCTCCTCTACTGCCTTCTTGATGAGCTGTGATGCGAGGAACAGATGGGATTGGTGATTCTTTGTCAAGTAGCTTGTAAGCTTGCTCTGCGAGTTGTGCGATTAGTCCATTGCCGCGTTGCACGAGCTAAGCTGTGGCCTCGTTGTCTCCGTCTCGGGGTATGAGCGTTGTTAAAAGATTGATAAAAGCGATTGCTGCGAGTGGAGTGGTATGTTCTTGAGCCTGAACTGCGTCGAATGCTCTTTCAAGGTTTGTGATGGGAATATTTGTAGCCATCATCTACCGTCGCTTAGCCTGAGTAGCATTGCGCATCCTTCTTTGGTTCCTTTGATCGGAGGTTTCATTTTGTGGGGCGTCAGCTGTAGACTCGTCTTCCAAGATGTTGTCGAGTTGTGCTAATCGCCTGGGGGTTCTGTTCTGGCTAGTACCCAGGTTGTTATTTTGAGTAATAACAAAGACTTCCCTGTCTGGGTAGTAGCTTCTGGAGCTTGATGTTGCAATCTCTATGGAACTTTCCTCATGGTTAGAAGTGAGTGGGACGCCTTCCTGGTACGAGAGGTTGTCTATGTGAGCAACAAGGCGTGACTCATAGTCGCGAGCAAGGGATGGTCGCATTCCTAGCCAGTGAATGAATCTGCCTTGCGATGTTGTAGTTATTACCAGACCCTGGGCTAGTCCTGATAATGGTATCTCTGGGAGATAGACTGAGTCGGAGTCATCATTTTCGTCATTCCCGAGTTCGAGTTTGAATTCGAGTGAGGAAACTCTGGTGGGCTTCGGCTGCATTGCGGAGTCCGTTTGGAAACCGTTTTGGAGTTGAAGTCGATTTGGGGAGCGACTGGGACCGACTAGTCTGAACCGAAGTCGAGTCCGACGTGTAGTCAAACTTAAGGTTGTTGACTTTGAAATTTTGGTTTCTGCTGACCGAATCCTCCGATTTCTTCTCTTGGACGTTGATGATGTAGTGCCGGAACGATCCAGCACCATCGGCGATGCAGAGCCAGGATCCAAAGACGAAGGTTGCGCCTGCTTCGATGGTGAAGACGGGCTTGATGACGATCGTTGCTATTGAGTTCGCACTAAGAAACTCGACGAGCGCCCCTACCTGGTGCGCCAGCTGTCGGTGTTTTAGACTGGCAACCTACCTAGGGGGTACCCTAGGTGGTCTTTTGTGCGGTAAGGGCCGTCGAGAATCAAGGAATCAATGGTGACGCAAGGAACACGATTTAGACAGGTTCGGACCGCTAGATCGCGTAATACCCTACATCCTGTGTATTTGTTTGTATTGATCTTAGATGCACTTGGAGTTGTTCTATTTGAGGGGAGTCCCTGCCTACCCTTATATACACGGAAGGGTAGGGTTACAAGTCCAAGTCCTAGTCGAGTATAATTACAGAGTTCTACTCGGTATGGCCCAAGTAGTTTTCCATATGCATACTTGACTAGTCCGAGTGGGATAAGCCTATCCCTTTGTCCTGATCACATCCGAGTACGTCCCTTAGTGGGCCGTCCAAGGTCTACTCGTGGGCCTAGGGTGCATGCCCGACACCTGTGGAAGCACAGCTGCGTCGGCATTGAGAAGGGCTAATGATGATGTTGGGATCTAGCAGTGCTCCAGATTGGGTCATCTCAGTAACTGCCAGGGCCACTCATCCATTAATTTCTTCCTGCATTCTTACTTCTTGTTAATGTACTTTAGCTTCTGACATGTGCCGCCAACTCTCCTCTTGCTGTTCCTTTCTTCTCTTCTGGCTTGTACGTGTTGATGTCCTTACGGAAAGCAAATTTCCACAAAATGACCCCGAAACCTCGGCAACATCCTGGGTGTTCGAGATTCCCGAGCGCCAAAGTGAGCTCATCGTTCTCTCTATCAATCTTGAACTTTCCCACTTTAGCATCTTCAATGTTTTGGATAAACCTTTCAGCCTTCTGGCGTATTATTTCATTGAACATAAGTGTCCTATCCTCTTGGCTCAGGTTGCCTCCGTGAGCGTAATACCAATTCTTCAATCGATCGGGCCAATCAATAGTCACTGGTACGATACCTCGATCGAATAGGTCTTGTTCCATCTTTTTCCACTTGGGAATTTCACTCATGTAACCACCTCACCCTAGATGATGATGGTACTCCTTCTTGTAGGCATGGGTTGAGTAGACATGAACCTTGTTCATACTACCTTAACTCATCTTGTATTCTAGAAATGAGTTCCAGTGGTCCCTTAACTTTGGACACTCATTAAAATCTGGAGTTCGGGCCTTCTTGATAAAGTTGGCATCCAGATTCATCTTGAAGGTCCAGAATTGGGTTGCTATTTTCTTCAGCATCCAATCTTTCACAACTTTTTCTTCAATACTATCAGGAAGTATGAAGTGTTTCTTGACATCTGCCCACAACATATCTTTCTATGTCTGTGGGAGCACGTATGGATCATTTTGTTTACCCTTCCATTCTCTAATGCTGATGGGCATGTTGTCTCTTACCATAGCCCCGCATTGACTCACGAACTTTCTTGCCATATTTTCAGGAGCAATTAGCTGGCCCTCTTCTGCTACTTCGGTCATGTGAAGCATTCCCTCCATTATCTTTGTACGACCTCGTGGCTTATTTCGCCTCATCGATCCAGAGGGCTAAAAGTTCAAGATTCATTAATTAGTCCATAGTAATAATGAATATGAAATTATAGATGAGGTAAAACAATAAAAATGATATATACCTTGCCAGAACCTTCCATCACGGCAAGGTTTTGTTCCGCATTGTCATCAACGCCATGTTCCAGCTCATTATTGCCATCATCGGACATGTCGAGGAACATGTCTGTTGGCTACCCTCATCCTCAGTGTAGGTTCTTGGAATGTTGGAGCCACTACCGCCAGCAATAATCTGCTCCATTATATACCCTGCATCCTCCCCGTCTCCCATGTCAACTTAATAATGACATTAGTTACGAACATGTAATCATAGATACATTAAATTAAAAATTGTATTAGAACGTACAAAAGGTCCTTGTGAAATATACACATGAAAATTATCTTACTTGCTCTTGAAATTTTAAATACAAGATACTGGGAATTGAAATGCCTCTAATAAGATTTCTCACAGTAACCCCGCAGATTACTACAAGTGATGCATGTTACATACTGGAACTTTGATCAACCATAAATTTATAAAATACCTAATATTTGCACATGGATGCCAAAAAATCCAAGTGCGTGACTGTTTATTTTCTAAATGACCTTTTGTTCACGTTAACTACCAACGAGTTCCGAAAATCAATATCACACTAATGACATGAATATACAATCAAAAGAAACTTGTGAAATATACAATTTTTCTAAGTATTTAAACTAATTTGTACAATTTTTCTATAGGTATTGAAATTAATTTGTACTAATTTCTCTAAGTATTTAAACTAATTTGTACAATTTTCCTAAGTAATTAAACTACTAATTTGCACTAATTTTTCTAAGTATTTAAACTAATTTGTACAATTTTTCTAAGTATTTCAACTAGTTCATACTAATTTTCTAAGGAGTAAATGTAATTTATACAAATTAAAAATAGTAATTACAGACTAAAAAAAGTAAAAAAAAGGACCCTTGCATCAGCAAGCCTCGTTTCGAGGGGGATGGCTCGAGGGGTGGGCGAACGGCGGGGCAGCGCGGCGCGGACGGCGGGACAGCGGTCGGGGCGCGCGACGGCGTAGGCGGACGGCGGACGGGATGCGAACGGCAAAGGGGCATGATGGCGGATGGCGGATGGGGCGCGGGTGGACAGCGGATGGGGCGCGCGCGGACGGCGGCCGGGACGCGGACGGGGCACAGATAGATGGCGGTTGGGGCACGGGCGGACAGCGACCGAGGGAGACAAGCAAAGATGACGAGGTGGTGGATCCAGTGAAGTGAGGGAGATGAGGCAGGGGAGAAGGGGACGGATGATTTAACCTCACCGCCCTATCCTGGGTTGACTTTGCAAGTGGGACTAAAGGGCCTTTAGTCCCAGTTGCAAATTCAACACGGGACTAGGTGGCCTTTAGTCCCGGTTGCAATTTCCAACCATGACTCAAGGGTGATTTTCGTGCAGGAGATGGAAAAGCACCCTTTAATCCCGGTTGGAATTTGTAACCGGGAATAAAGGTCCCCTTTTCATTTCCCGCTGCTTTTGTAATTTTAATTTTTATATGTTTTCAGTTGTTTTGCACTGGTTTTGTTAAAGAAAAATAAAAACTTTACATATTTTGAACATCCAAAAATATATTTAATTAGCAAGTATATTTAAAATAAGTTTGAATCAGTTATTAATTCTATACTAGTTGATTAAGTTTTTAAAATAATTATTTTAATGCATCACTATCATCAACAAACTCTTCAATTAAACAATTTCAACGTGGAAAAAATACAATTGATGTATGTGGTCAAGTTAACATTGTTTATATTGATCGAACAAAGGTTCATCGTAGAGCATTACAATATAATTCAAAAGTTTTGATGCCCATAGAGCATTACATAAAGGTGCACCATATTTAGTGCATTATAATGTAACGTTAAAAACTTTTTCTTGACGAAAGTTCCATGGTCATGATCGCAGCATAAGTACGAAGCTTCTTCTTTGGCTAGCATGATGCTTGGGTCAACTTCAACAGCGAATGGAGGCATGCCATCAAACTAATCATAATCATCTAACTGGTCTGTTTTATCCTCGACTCCCACGATTTTTCTTTTACCTGGAAGAACTATGTGGCGCTTTGGCTCCCATAGTTTTTCTTTATCTTCTTTATTTTTCTTGAGTTTGCTAGACATGTCCTTCACATAGAAAACATGATACACATCATTGGCAAGGAAGAATGGTTCATCATTGTATCCAGTCTTGGTTAGGTCCACTATTATCATTCCATACTGATCTTTCGTTACGCCACCTACAGTTAGCTTCACCCATTGGCAACAAAATAGATGGATGTTCAGCGGTCCGTATTCGAGTTCCCAAATTTCCTCTATGAAACCATAATACAATTCCTTACTTTTGTTGTTGTCTATGGCATCTATACGGACACCACGGTTGGTGCGTTTTTGGTCTTGGACTCTCGTGTAAAATGTATAACCATTTATCTCGTAACCTTTAAATTTCACGATTGTGCTAGAAGGTCCCTTGGCTAACCAAACGAGTTGTTCGTGAATCGTGGAGTTACCCGTAAGGTGTTGACGCAACCAAGAGGGAAATGTATCCATGTGATGACATATAATAAAGGCATCGGATTTCGTCGGGTATTGGGAAAGTAGAATCTGCTTGTGTTCCTCGATATACGGAGCCACAAAGGATGATTGTTGTAGAATCGTGAAGTGTGTTTTGTGGAATAAATCACTCTCATCGCTCAAACTTGAATTCCTTCCAAGGGTGCCCATTCCCCGTAGCCTCCCCTCGTGGGGTGATGTTGGAACCCCAACTGAATTAATTGAGTCAATAAAATCAACACAAAACTCAATGACCTCCTTTGTTCTATGTCCTTTGGTGATGCTTCCTTCTGGACGGGCATGATTAAGAACATAGTTTTTTAGACTAACATGAACCTCACGAAAGGCCATATATGGTGCAGGAATACTAGGCCGAGAATAGTAATCTCTTTAACTAGGTGAACCAAGAGGTGCATCATAATATTGAAGAAGGATGGTGTAAATACCAACTCAAAGCTGACAAGACATTGTACCACATCGTTCTGTAGCTTTAGTAGCTTGGTTGGGTCAATCGTCTTCTGTGAAATCGCAATGAGAAACGCACATAGCTTTACGAGCACCAATCGTACATTCTCTAGTAGAATAGCCCTCAGTGCAACCGGAAACAACTGGGTCATCAACATGTGGCAGTCATGGGCCTTTAGATTTGTGAACTTTTTTTCTTTCATATTTATTATTCCCTTTATATTCGAGGAGTACCCAGACGGAACCTTGATACTTTTCATGCATTCAAGCATGCTATCCTTCTCTTCCTTGCTGAGAGTGTAACTAGCAGGACATAAGTAGTGTTGTCCTTTATCTCTCTTTTCCAGATGTAGGTCATCTCGTTGCTTCATACATTTCAGGTCCTGTCATGCTTCCAATGTATCTTTTGAGTTCCCATAACAACCCATGAAGACTAACACGTTCACGCAAAGATTCTTCATCAGGTGCATCACATCTATTGCGTTGCGGACCTCTAGAATTTCCCAATAAGGTAGCTCCCAAAATATAGACTTCTTCTTCCACATGGGTGCATGTCCATTATCATCGTTTGGAAAAGGTTCACTACCAAGATCCTTTCCAAATACTACCCTTACATCCTTTATCATCTCAAATACACAATTTCCATTATGGTGTGCAGGTTTTTTACGATGGTCTGGCGCCCCTTTGAAATGCATTCCTTTCTTTCTTAACAGGTGGTTAGCAGGAAGAAATCAATGATGGCCCATATACACAACCTTCCTATAGTGTTTCAAATACATGCTGTCTGTGTCGTCTAAACAGTGGGTGCAGGCCCGATATTCCTTATTTGTTTGTCTTGAAAGGTTACTTAGTGCAGGCCAATCATTGATGGTTATGAACAACAATGCTCGTAGGTCAAAGCTCTCTTGTTTATCCTCATCCAACACACGTACACCTTCTTCCTTCCAGAGTAGTAAAAGTTTATCAACCAACAGTCTTAGGTACACGTTAATGTCGTTGCCGGGTTGTTTTGGGCCTTGGATAAGCACCGACATCATAATGAACTTCCGCTTCATGCACAGCCAAGGAGGAAGGTTGAACATACATAGGGTCACAGGCCAAGTACTATGACCACTACTCAACTCACCGAATGGATTGAATCCATCAGTACTTAAACCAAACCTTATGTTCCTTGCATCACTTTCAAAGTCCAAGAATGCTCTATCAATTGACCTCTACTGAGCCCCATCCGTGGGGTGTCTCAGCATCTCATCTTGCTTATGTTCTTTTTTATGCCATCGCATCAACTTAGCATTCGTCTTATTTCTAAACAAACACTTCAAATGTGGTATTATAGGGAAATACCACATCACCTTCACGGGAACTCTCTTCTTGGGAGGCTACCCCTCAATATCACCAGGATCATCTCGCCTGATCTTATACCGCAACGCTCCACACATAGGACAAGCTTCCAATTTCTTGTATTCATCACCACGATAGAGGATACAGTCATTAGGGCATGCGTGTATCTTCTGAACCTCTAATCCCAGAGGGCAAACAACCTTTTTAGCTTCATATGTTGTGGATGACAATTCATTATTCTCAGGAAGAATGTCCTTTACAATTTTCAATATCCCCTGAAATGCCTTATCGGACACACTATTTTTTGCCTTCCATTGTAATATTTCCAGTGTGGTACCCAGTTTTTTATGCCCTTACTTGCAATCTAGGTGCAATAAATTTTTTATCATCTATCATGCACTGCAACTTTTCTGATTCCTTCTCAGTTTCGCAATCTCTTTGTGCATCCCGTAGCACCTGACAAAGATCTTCAATAGGGTCGTCTTCTGCAAACTCTTTTTCATCAGCCTCGCCCATTGTAGTATCTACAAAAGCTTGACCTAAAGCCTAGTCCAGAAAGTTGTTATCATCCTCCTCTTCTTCGCCATCTTCCATTATAACCCTTCTTTCGCCGTGCTTGATCCAAATCAAATAGTTAGGCATGAAACCATATCTAAACAAGTGGTTGTGAACAGTCCCCCAGGAGAAGTAGTCCTTCTTGTTACTGCATTGGAAGCATAGACAACATATGAATCCCTTTTCTGGCTTGTTGGCTTTGGCCACTTTGAGAAAATAATGCAAGCCATCAACAAACTCCTTGGTCCGTCTGTCTGCGTTATACATCCATTGCCGATCCATCTGAATCGTATTACGTGAGAAATGGATATACATCTTCGTATTGGATAAAGAACTTGATCAATATTGATAATTTACACCAATCAACCTTCATAAATGATGAGGACACCATGAGTACATCTACACCAGCAGCACCTCAGGCGCCTCCAGTTGCTCCTCCACCTCAGGCGCCTACAGTTGATCATTCAGTTGGGCCAATCACTCGGGCCCGTGCGAGAGAATTAAACTTCATCATGCTGTTAAGGAACGAAGGCCCAGCGGAATAAGAAGATGGCCCAACAGGGCAGCCTAGGTGGGAGCCGCAGCCCTCCCCCTGGTCACGCGCGCCCCCCTCCTGCCGTGGCGCCTCCTCCGGACTCCAGGGGCTGCACCCCCTTTATTTAGTCGGAGTCCCTTTTGTTTACAACTTGAGTTTTGTTTTACATCTAGCTTTAGCTACTCTCGAACATGCGCAAATACGTGCTGTTCTTGTGTGATTCAGAACTCCACCTTCGAGTGATATTTAGATTGCTCGCCTCTTTTTCTTGTTCGTTCTTCGATTGCGGATAGGAATCAATCTTCGTGATCAGGCTGATCTTGCGCTGGCAAGGTTGGTAACCACATGGAGTTGGTTCAGCGATTGCATTGGCGCTTCAGGTTCGCTCGTCGTAGTCAGATCGTGAGGGTCTATTTCCACCAAGTCGAATTTATCTCCACTCACCGAAAGATCGGGCACTCCGACTCTATCAATAAAGATAAAAACAATTCACATAAAAATTAGACCAATCAACATTCATATCATTCACTAGGTCGATAAAAAGAAAAATGCTAGAATTCTGGAACCAGACAATAAAATATATATACACTAAAAATTACAAATGCTCAATGGTGGACTTCACGTAGTCAATTATCCTAAAATAATGGTACAACATAGCAGAATGTTCATCCTCCAAGCCATCTCTGCACATGACTCAATCTTCTATGAAATCTATGAAGAGTCACCTCTGCTCCTCCAGTACCAGAAAATAATGGTGCAACAAAAGATCTTTCAGTCCACATACTCAGGCTGAATATCATAAAGGAATCTTGAAATAATTGTCCAAATATCTTTTGGAGCAAGTGTCACATTCTCATAATAGAAGTATGGTGGCACACAATAGCCCGTCTAGGCAAAAGATCTGTTCACTGAGCATGGCCCATTTTGGCAAGCCAAAACCAACCAAAAGTCAATGGGTCAAGGTCAGTAAATAGATCTCTGCCTGAACAGGCTATTGGGCCACCGTACATCTATTATGAGAATGTGGCTCCAAAAGGCGTTTGGAAAATTATTTCAAGATTATTTTATGATATTCAGCCCTAGTTTGTGGACTCGAAGTTCTTCTATTCTACCATTATTTTTGGATTCTTCACTTCATGAAGTCCACTATGTAGCGTATGTAGTCTTTATTAGTGTATCTTTGTTGTCCTATTCCAAAATTGTAGCATTAAGTTGACCGGTGTAATTTTCATGTCAATCTAATTTAACATGCAAACTGATATGAACCCGCTAGGGTTGATTCCCGATCTTTCAATGAGAGGCGTGGGATAACTTGATTGGTCGATGGAGACGACGTTCACGGCCCGACTACAGCCTTCCAAGCTGCGTCTTCGCAACCGATACACCACCTCCAATGGCTGTCGCGATCTTGTGGAGCGCGTCACCCGGCCACTAGGGCACTCATCCTGCAAGCAATCGAAGAACTAGCAAGAACAAGGATAATAAGTACTGAATTTACTAGATGAAGATGAAGGTTTCCAACTCAATCTCAATAAGGTAGGGTTCCGAAGATAGCAAGACGGACGACTGATCCAGCACGCGCGCTTACAAGCAAGTAGCGAGAGCTAAACTTGATCTAAACAAAACCCAATCTGTTCGTGGCGGCTCTAATCCTTATTAATACCTAGGAGGATGACCAGAGGGGTGTTGGGGTCGTGCTCCAACCCTAGGACATGTCCCTAATGGACCCAACTTGATACACGGCCCATTGGGCCAAAATAAGGTGACGCAGCACCTCTGGACAGAAAACCTCTTGGTAGTATTTCGATGATTTCAGTCGACTCAGAGAAGTTATGGATATGATTCCAGATCCATATGAAAATAGACTTCATAAGGATTCCAAGAAGTACTTGAACACATAAAACAGAGTCCGGATGAGGTCATGGCGGCCGTTGCAAGTTGGGCCAGAGCTGCAGTCCGAATCCAGCACCAAAACGTGTTAGATTGGATCTCTTTCTTTCCTTGGGCCAAAATTGACGTGGTGGCCTGGTGGAGGATGTTAGGAATACTTGGACTTGGCCCCCAATCTACTTCTTTGGTCCTCCATACCTTCCATGTGTGTTTAACACTATTTTTGATCCATGTATGTATTTCTGAAATTGATAACGAATACACATCATGGTGCAGCATCACTTCATCAAATGTATCACATATAATTATGATAAATAATTGTTTCACCTCGAAGTTAAAATATGCCAATATGGTTGTATCCGAGCATGTGATATCCTTATCATTCTCCCCTTCTTGGCTGCAAGTCATCCTCGACTTGCTCCAATGGCATTCTAAGGTGCTTGTTTTGATGTTGGAGCATGGAGCGACGACCATGCTACATTGCCACAACCAGTAATGCTCCCCTTCTTTGGTCTTACCCTGTTGCATATGGGAAAAACTAGAAAAACTTTGCAAGACATTATTAGTGTTAGTGCAGCTCTCTATTTGATCATGGTATTGTAGCCCAAAAGGATATTTCAGATTGGAGCAAATATAAACTTTATGCACCAAATATTCTCCTTTGCTATCATATTTGCCAATTGCATGAAGCGAACAATGATTAAAACTTGGCAAACCAGAATCAAATTTAAGTTTCTCTTTTAGACAATATAGATTACACAAAACATCAAATTCAATATAGCCCAAAGTATTTAAAGAGGATAGCAAATTCAGTTCATCTTGTGCACAAGTAATAGGATAAAAAAGCTTATCTTTAGCACATTTGTATGATTCCAAACCAAAAGTATCACACTTATTCACTACTTGTGGTATAGGAGTAAAAGAATCATCAGCACACAAGTCCTCTTTATCACAAGGAACAACAAGTAATTCATTTTTTGACAAAGGAAAATCGACAATGGGTTCCACTATTTGTTGCTCTACATTAGCATGCAGAGTGGACAAATTTTGGACATTATGAGTCACATCATTCTTGCAATTATTCATAGATACTAGAATCTCCTTTTCAGCATTGAGAGCAAGACAAAATAATTGACCAATATGGCTATAAGAATTGTTAATTAACAAGGTTTGAATTTCAAAATTGAGCCCTCTCATGAACCTACTCATAACATCTTCCATGCACTCATCTAATCCACCAAAACATGATACAAATTTTAAAATCATAGAAGTATTCTTTCACAGTCCTACTATCTTGCCTCATGTTGACTAATTTTTCAAGCAAATAATTAGCATAATATTCAGGAATGAATGCATCTCTAAAAAGACATTTGAAGTCTTCCCAAGATTCTAAAACTTTGTTACGCCTACAAATGTGTTTCCATTGTAGTAAGGCAAATTCAGTTAAAATATTAGAGGCAATATAAATCTTTTGTTTCCCAGATAGGTCATGCTCATCACATTCATTATCTACTTTTAACTCCCAATCAATATAAGCTTCAGGATCATACTTACCATTATATAACGGCAAGTGTTGAATGACATCCTGAATATAAGGGTCGAGTTTCAACAGCTCAAAAATCTCCGTATCACCTGCCATGATTAGTAGAAAATAAAAAACACAAAAATAGTATTTATCCTCCTATCAACTACTAGGATGTGTCGGTTGTAATTCTCTCAAACTCAAATTGTTTCACACAAGCTCTTACAAGTTCTTACCAAGCCAAACAGGAGGTGACGGCAACCAACAAGTCTACAACCGTGGAGTGAAGTGTATCGGTGCCGCAGCAACAAAAAACCTGTCATGCTGTAGTCGAATATGTGGAGCTGTAGGTGGACTTAAGCAAGGAAATAAACTACCACCACGTTAGTCACAAAAGCAAGTTGAGTAATCATTCAACGGTGGTATTGTGCTGGTCCTAGGCTAAACCATGCTAGAGACGTGAGCCTAGGCACAAAGGTAGTCACTGAAAAAGAGCAACTAGCACAGCATGAAGAAAAACAATAGATTCACATATTCAGGCCCTTCTTTCTTCTCCTTCTCTTATCCTTTTTCTTTCTTTTTTTTTCTTCTTTCTTTTCCCTTTTTTTTGTAGGAGCCTTAAACTTTTGTGTGGTACTATAACAACCAAAACAAAAAGGCTATCACACACAGCCCCTTTGAATTCAGATTTAACAACTCTTGTAAATACAGCAGATACGAAAATCTCTAGGAAGATTGCGGAGCGCTCGGAATGAATTTTGCTATAAGGTCAGATCCGTTGGAAAGAAGACAACTTCAGCTTTCTAGATTGTATTTAATCTCCCAAATCGAACATCATATGGATCCGTGGTGGTAGAAACGCAGCAATGATGTATATGGTGATGGTGGATGTCGTGGTGACCAAAACGTGATAGAACTCAAAACTCTAAAGGAAAAGATACTAAGACCAACAACTCGACACAACCGATGCAACCAAAAACTCAACAAGCCCTAACTAAGCAGTGCTAGCAAAGGCTCAAAGGGTTTATAGGATTGCAGGTAAACTAATCTACTAATTTTTTTTAGCTTTTTTTGGACTATGGGAAAGTAAAACAGCGAAGGATTGGAAGTCTCTCACCGATAAACCTTGCTCTGATTACCAACTGATATGAACCCGCTAGGGTTGATTCCCGATCTTTCGATGACAGGTGTGGGATAACTCGATTGGTCGATGGAAATGATGTTCACGGCCCGACTATAGCCTTCCAAGCTGCGCCTTAGCAACCGATACACCACCTCCAATGGCTGCCGCGATCTTGTGGAGCGCGTCACTCGGCCACTAGGGCACTCGTCCTGCAAGCAATCGAAGAACTAGCAAGAACAAGTATAATAAGTACTGAATTTACTAGATGAAGATGAAGGTTTCCAACTCAATCTCAATAAGGTGGGGTCCCGAAGATAGCAAGATGGACGGCTGATCCAGCACGCGCGCTTACAAGCAAGTAGCGAGAGCTAAACTTGATCTAAACAAAACTCAATCTGTTCGTGACGGCTCTAATCCTTATTAATACCTAGGAGGACGACCAGAGGGGTGTTGGAGTCGTGCTCCAACCCTAGGACATGTCCCTAATGGACCCAACTTGATACACGGCCCATTGGGCCAAAATAAGGCGACGCAGCACCTTTGGACACAAAACCTCTCGGTAGTATTTCGATAATTTCGGCCGACTCAGAGAAGTTATGGATATGATTCTAGATCCATATGAAAATAGACTTCATAAGGATTCCAAGGAGTACTTGAACACCTAAAACGGAGTCCGGATGAGATCATGGAGGCCGTTGCAAGTTGGGCCAGAGCTGTAGTCCGAATCCAGCACCAAAACGTGTTGGATTGGATCTCTTTCTTTCCTTGCGCCAAAAGTGACGTGGTGGCCTGGTGGAGGATGTTAGGATTACTTGGACTTGGCCTCCAATCTACTTCTTTGGTCCTCCATACCTTCCATGTGTGTTTAACACTATTTTTTATCCATGTATGTATTTCTGAAATTGACAACGAATACACATCATGGTGCAGCATCAATTCATCAAATGTATCACATATAATTATGATAAAGAATTGTTTCATCTCGGAGTTAAAATATGCCAATATGGTTGTATCCGAGCATGTGATGTCCTCATCACAAACTATTCAATAACTTGTAGCAATGACCAAATTCTATTTCTTACACCTACAATTTATTTACAAATTAATCATACAAACTAGCAGAAAAGGTTGACTTCACGTAATCAATTATCCTAAAATAATGGTACAACATAGCAGAATATTCGTCCTCCAAGCCATCTCTGCACATGACTCAATCTTCTACGAAGTGTATGGAGAGCCACCTCCGCTCCTCCAATACCAGAGAATAGTGTAAGCACATTCATGCCATGTGCGGACACTATTCTCTGGTATTGGAGGAGTGGAGGAACCAGCTCTTTAAAATGTTCCTCCAATACCAGAGAATGGAGAGCCACTTCCGCTCCTCCAATACCAAAGAATAGTGTAAGCATATTTCTGCCATGTGTAGACACTGTTCTCTAGGATTAGAGGAACGGAGGTGGTACATCCATTACCGGTCCATTTGCATCGTATTACGTGAAAAATGAACATAGGGCTTCGTATTAGATAAAGAACTTGATCAATGTTAGGTAGGGGAAAAAATAGAGTAAATGTGTTTATAATATTTAGTCCTTGCAATAACCATGAGATAAATAAATTATTGGTTAAAGAAATACAATTATTGTTAAATTACAGTGACATGAAATATTGTAGCAATGACCAAATTCTATTTCTTGCACCTATAATTTATTTACCTTAATTTTATTGCAATGACTAAATATTAAAAACATATTTACTCTATTCTTCCCATACCTAATATTGATCAAGTTCTTTACCTAATACGAATCAAATATAACAAGCAAGCTATCCATCAAATTCTAGCTCAAAAACATGTATAATAAAAATCGTCTCCATTCTCCCTCATTCTAGAAAAACTCATTTTTCTCTATCTCTAAAGCATAAAACAAAGTATAATAACAATAAATGAAGGGAGCATGAAGTAGCTAACATTTACAACACTTTGGATGAGTGAAATCCCCATGGAAATAAGGAAAAAAAATCGAGCAGCACCTCCCTAAGGTTGTTTGCTCGCCATGGAGAGAAGGAAGAAGCTCTCGGTCTGGTGGAGTGGCTTGGGCTCTAGGAGGAAGAAGCAAGGGGTATTTATAGGTGAGGAGTTTTTGTCCCAGTTGAAAATTCCAACCGGGACTAAACCTTTTATCCTGGTTGGAATTACCAACCGAAACTAGGGGGCTTTTGTCACCGTCGGTGCTAGATTTTTTTTAGCCGTTACAACAGGGACTAAAGGGGGGATTTTGGTCCCGGTTGGTCTTTATAACCGGGATTAAATCTCTCCCCGTCGGTGGCTTTCGGTGGTTCATTTTTGACCCGGGACTAAAGACACTTGAGTCCCGGATCCAAAATCAACCGGGATAAAAAGGGTTAGATAGAAGGTGAGTTCTCTACTAGTGCAGTTAGCACATGCTTCCGAACCATGTCTGCATAACGATGTGATGACAAAAAAGTCGAATTGATTTTTCCTAAGTTTTGTTGATTTTTACTGTTTTTTTAGCCCGGCCTCTCCAACGCAAGGATGGATTAGCTTGGCCTCTTGCACGTGGACGGACGGACGGGACTGAGGTTTGAAACCACGTTTTTAGAAGGTGCGTGGTTTGATTTGGTGGAAATGATGTACGCATGCGGTTTAATTTATCCTGTTTGGCATGGCTCCAACTCCGGGTGGAGCTGCTCCACTCCAGAACTCCACATGGAGCCAGCTCCACTCCAAAACTCCAGAATAAAAATGGGGTGTTTGGCTAGATGGGTGCTCTCAGCTCCAAAAAAGATCGATTTTCAGTGTGGATTGCCATTGTTGCCCCCCAATTAAGGCCCCACTTGTCATCCTCTCTATCCTATCTTCTTCTTCCCCTTTTTCCACTGCACTGTGCCGCACACGGGAGACCCTCCACGGGCGGCGGGGTGGGCGACGACGGGGGCGGCAACGGGCGCAGTGACGGGCGGCGGGCGGCGGACGGCGGGCGGCGACGGGCGGCGGGGCGGCGACGGGCGGCGGGTGGCGACGGGCGGTGGGGCCGGCCAGCCACGAGGGCGGCGATGGGCGGTGGGGCGGCGACGGGTGGCGGGGCCGGCCGGCCACGAGGGCGGCGACGTGCGGCGGGGCCGGCCGGCCACGGGGGCGGCGACGGGCGGCGCCGGGCGGCGGGGCGGCGACGGGCGGCGGGGCCGGCCGGCCACGGGGGCGGCGACGGGCGAGGCTCTGGCGGCAAGTGGGGCTCGGGAGAATAGAAGGGAGAATAGAATGAAACGTTTTTTTGTGTAACCAGTGGCATTGGTGGGTAATTACCCACCAACTCCACGAGGAGGTTAAAAAGAGAGATTTCTGGAGTAGCAAAAGAGGTGCTCCAAAACTCCACCTCCATTTGCACTACAGCTCCATGGCGTTGGCAACTCCATGGAGTTTTGGAGTTGGGGTGTTTGGCTGAATTTTTTGATGAAGTTGCTGGAGTTTAGGAGTGGAGCCGTGCCAAACAGGACCTTAGCCCTGGAAGGTGGTATACTAGGGGTGGGATGGTCTCGCGTGAGATGACATGATTTATTAAAATAGTTTGGTTCAGTTATGGTTAGGTTCTTTGACCATTAGCACCTTTACCCACTACCCTGCCGCCGAGCTCTCCAACAACCAACCTCGTGCTCCACAGGGATGGCGGTGGCGAGGACGGCAGCGGAGGTTATGTCACATGCCTCTACGATTTCTTTAGCACCCGCATCAAACTGCTAACGGATTACAGCGATGGCATCGTCGTCACCCCCACCATAGATCGCTATCTCCAAGCGAAGAACTCCCAGATCTGCACCCCGCACCACCTCGATCCAGTTCCTTCCTACCATGTTATAGATGGGTGTGTCATCTTCTCAAGTGAAATGCTCAGTTAGCACATGCTTGCAAATCATTTCTGTATAATGATGTGATGACAAATAAGTTGAATTGATTTTTCCTTAATTTTGTTGATTTTTACTGTTTTTAGACCGGTTGAATTGCTTGTGGGCCTCTGCAACGCAAGGATTGATTAGGTTGGCCTCTTGCACGTAGATGGATGGATGGGACTGAGGTTTGAAACCATGGTTTTAGAAGGTGCGTGGTTTGATTTGGTGGAAATGATGCACACAGTGCAGTTTCATTTGGTCTTGGAAGGTGGTATACTAGGGTGGTCTAGCGTGAGATGACATGATTTATTAAAATAGTTTGATGATTGCGTTCTTAGACCATTAGCACCTTTACTGGTGTGTATCGGTGAGGCCCTGGGACACCACATTTTTAGGGTGGTTTGCACCACATCAACGATGTTTACGTCGTCCTTCCATCGCCCGCATACGTGCATCATCTATAGATTTTTCTATCTACTAGAATCGTGCCCATAGTGTTGCTACAGGCATAAAAGATTTCGGCGCAAATACATAGAGCATGGGAAACATGATTTTTTTAGATACATAAGAATCAATTTAATCAGGTTTATAGCCAACATGGTGTCAGATTGTTGAAGTAATGAAATGGTCGTGAACAACAGTCTATAACCAACAGCCATGACGAAAGGAAAGTGATTGCTTGCTTGTGTCAACACACTTGTAATAGAAAATAATATAAATAACATATCTGCTCTTAGTTCATACAAATAAGTACAAGGTCACAGAATAGATACAGGATCTCGGTGTCTTGGTGATACATAGTTGACTAAAACAAATGTTCGCAAGCATGTTTACGGAGATACAGATGCAAACAACCATTCTACTATACATATATGCAAATGAAACAGATCTAGGTTCATAGATATTATTACGCATCTAGACATATATTATATATATATAAGTGTATAATAATATCTATGAACCTAGAAAAGCTAAAACGACCTACAATTTGGAACGGAGGGAGTAGCATATAGTGTACTTGAAAAAACAAATGGCACTTGTCCTTATAAGTAATACACATGACCTGACTATGAGGAATACAGTACAATTGCATACTTCAAGAAATGCAAGAGACATTTACAAAGGTACATACATTCTTCTCTGGAAGTGCACATCTAGTCTTCTGTCTATCTCTTTTCTTGATTTCACATATTTCTGAAGTCGAGTGAATACAGAAACTGTTCTCTAAATTTCATTTTGATGGCCCACCTCCAATGCAGCCAGCTTACTTCTGACTTGTTCCTGAAGAACAAATATCATAGATGATGAAGAGGTTTTTAAAAACATAAACAATGGGGTTCCAAAAATAGTCAATGCTGTTCTATCAACCAAGAAAAATAATTTCATCAGTGAACCTAGTGCCCTAACATGGTGAAAGGAAACACAACACATGTATAAGTTCTATTGCTACTAAAGTATGATGATAAGTAAATTACAATATGAAATGTCTTCTGTTTCAAAACAATTTTCAGATCAATTCACCAAGTCTTACATCCACTTGATGCCTGCTCATCTTTGCACATCTGGAACATGCTCCACTCCTCGTCACACATCTAAACACGTATATACAGTTCAGCATGGCGTCCTGCTCCACTGTCCCAGTTGCCTGTGGCCATCCAGCACGCCGAAGAGTAACATGACGGATGCCGATTTGTGAGTCTCTTCAGCTTGAGGAGAATTCCAATGACTGTTGCATAGGTCAGGCTCATTGATTCAAGCCAACGGTACAAAAATGAGAAAAAGGGAAGGAAAATTCAAGGTTAAAGCGCAGAGCTACTAAACAATTATATACACTAAACTGAAGTTTATTTTTCTCAGAGACATTGTGGTTCACCTGGTAAAAGACTTGGGAACTGCAATAATGTATTATAGATATCTTTAGTATTATAGATATATTTTCATTATTAGTCGATCACACAAGTAACAGATACATTTTTTCTTCAAGAAGGAAATTAAGTTATATTTTCCAAAGTCATATTAGCAATGCCTCAAATAAAATCTGATGCAGCAAAACAATGCAGAAAAAATAATTGTTACGTACGGGTTAACCGGAGCCGCTTATTTATTTCCGTCATTAGTTCGGTAAATTGGCAAGCTAGCCATTCCCTTGGTGTATGTTTTTTTAAAACACAATATAATGTTAGTGGAAAGACCAACACTCATATGGAATAGCTTTTGCTATATGGTTGTTCCCTGTTCCTTTTCTATTTGTGATCTCAACATTTAGCTCCTACAAAGAAGTGTAAGGACATGATGACACCCTAACGACTCCATATTTCCTCCACCAATTTAATATGACTAATTAGTGATCCTCTGGTTGAACCGGGATGGGGATGAAGCAGGATGGAGATAGCATTATGGTTTCTGTATCACATTCCAATTCAAGCAACACCCACAGAAAAAAAGAGTAGAAGCTCGTACCATCTCTGTATGTGCCCTGGGTGTGATAAGCCAACCAAGCATCTACTTTAAGTCGAAACACGTCCAGGGACTTGATGATCCAGTTCAACGCCGACGTTTGCCAGGGCTGGCCAAATTTCTTCTCATTGTAGCTCCTTAGGTTACCACAACCACCAATTTGCCTAGTGATCATAGTAAATCTAGAGCAAATCGAGATGCAGTATGCAAACCTTGATGAGGTAACAGGACATCCTCATGCTTCTCCAATGCGTTGCACTCACCATCTGTCAAAACAACAAGCCAGATATTCAAGCTTGTATCTATATGAGAATGCCCGTGGGCAAGCAGCGCTGAGTGTTCACATGAGCAAAACAACAAACAGGTACCAGGCATGGTGAGGTGACCTCACCTTGGGTTCCATGTCACGGAAGGAGTTCACAACTGGCAGCGCAAGCCAACCCGCCCACATGTAGCGTTGAAGGAGTGACAGATAGATAGAACATTAAAACAATTATATAGGGAGGAAAAAACCAATCACCGTTGACGGAGACAGACATGCCGACATCAGCCTGCTCCTTCTCCTTCTCCCTATCGCCGCGCCTTGCATCCATCGATCATCTTCAAGCTCACCTTCTAGTAAATCTCATCTTCACCTTCTTCCTCTTCTCCCTAAATAAAATCCTGCAATACAAAAAAATGTAAACTCCATGGCTCCGTGCAAGAATCGGGAAGAAAAGAACGAAAATGTCTTGGCAAGCTATAGTGTACATCATGTCAACATTTTTTTCTAAACGGTTCAGAATGAGAGTTCAGAGTATATAATGGGCATCTGAATTAGATCACACAGAACGAGAATAAGTCAAATTCTGAGAATCATACGGGGATGAATTGATTGATCTGAACGATTGCCAGAATAACCATGTTGCCTTCACTTTAACCCCTTCTATAATGAGGCAGATATTTAACTGACGAAAACTCTCACATTACTAAAGAAGAGTACGTTCTTATTATTATGTAAATAAGTTATAACAAATAGCCAAACCATGAAAATAGTCCTGAAAAAGAACAGCAAGCTCCTGTAAGCAGATTCGACAAACAAGATTACAAATTGAGTGAGAATAAGTTGTATGCATGTACCAATGTACGAAATTGCGGGCTATGATAGGTAGCGGAGGTGCTGATAACACTAAGAGCTGCTAGAGCGCGCTTTAGCATCCACTAATCCAATTAGCAGACTAATTAAGAAAAGGAAAAAAGTTAACTACTACAACAAATACGAAGGCCCAAATGAGAAATAGATGGCCCAAAATCCTCCCCTGCTGACTGAGATGTGCAAGCCCACGTGAACTTCCCCACGTCCACATCCCCTTCCTCCCTGCCTACCTGCCTTATCCTAATCCCATGGCGCTTCCTGCCGGCGGCTCCCATCCATTCTGGCTACCGCTGCTCCTTCCTCACTCCACAGCCTCGCGCTTCCCGGCCGCTGCTCCCTCCCCAGCTCGCGCTCTCCTGCTGCCGGCCTGCTGCTCCCTCCCCACCTCGCGTTCTCCTACTGCCGGCATGTACCTGTACCAACACCAGAGGGACCTCCAATGGTTTGAGACTTTGAGCACTTGCTTGCTGCAGCAGACCAACCCAAGGTTCTGTGAGCTATGGCCACGCATTAGACAACGATGACGCACAGGATCAGAGGTGGGTGGCATGAGCAGAGCTGGCGACTAGAGAGGACCTCGGGTGGCCGCAAGCATGGTGGAGAGATAGCAGATTCAGCGTAGCGGTGCTAAATGACGTCAGTCGCTAAGCAGTTTAGCGCCGCTAATTCCCGCTTTAGCTGCCATAGCAGCAATAGCGCTGTAAAGTGCCTTATCCAGGGGGCATGATCGCCCAACCGCAGCGGCACTATATAGCACGCTATTTCGTATATTGATGCATACCTTCAAAGCTACAAATTATACCAAAATTGTGTTTTTAGCTCCTATGCATGGTCATGTGCTCCTCGGATCACCATATCTACAAGAAATTATTTACTCCAATATAACAATTAGTAATTAGGGGAAGTACAGAATCTGTTCTATAAAAAATATATTTTCAAATGATTAAAAACACTCACCTCTCCCAACAGTATGCATGGTTTTCTTTCCTTCTCTTTTGTCGCCGAACAGGCAGCACGCTTCATCGTCGGTTCCCTCTGCAGGCTTCAGGTTTAATAATGGTGCTTTCATAAAATTGATGTTTACACTAACATTCCAATAGGCAATAGTAAACACCAGAGGGTAAAGGTGAATAAGCAAAAGTATACATGCATGCTAGTTATTGATTTATTAAGTCAGAAGTAGGCAACCATCGTCTCCAACCTTGGCATATATGTAAATTAAAAAAAATCAAAGAAGAAAAATGTTGCACAGTGTAACTTGAATGAATTAGATAAGAGATCCATTTACTGCTAATGACAGAAAGGTTCCAAACGGAATGAAAGAATTGAGCTCTACAAGCGGAAGAGATAAGTATGTATATGTCCTCCTATCAGTCATACATATGTCTAAGTTCATATTTTAAAAGTAAGTCACTCAGAAAAAATAGAACAGGGCACAATGTGGGATGCAGCAAGCTACTGTAGTATCTAAATAAACAGTCTGAAATTGAATAAAAGAACAAGATAATTATAAATGTCTACGTAACCTTTTTTTAGCTGACCTCTCCAGAAGTCTGCACAACTGATAAATGAAACTATCAGTGGTGGACTTTGGTCAGTTTGCTTATGTGAAGCCAACCAAGGGGATGGGAAACAATATCAGTTATCAATAGTTGCATATCACAAGTACAATTTATCAATGGTTGTAGATCACAAGTACCTCTATCAAACAAAAAAGGGTTAGACATACAACATTGGATGGAAAAAATTACCACTCTTAATTAGACCTCTTTGAAAAAATTACATGCCCCTAGTAAGCACTCAGCAAGGTTTATCAACGAGAGTTCACCAGCAGCAACAATGGTAATTAGACCTCTTTCAAAGAACATTGTATCTAGGTCTGGTATGATCTAATTATCATTGGAATCATGTGCCACTGCCTAAAACTCCTAGAATTAGACTGCAAGAATTAGATGACTCGGTCTGCAACATCATCTTATATTATATTGTATCTAGATCTGGTATGATCTAATTACCATTGGAATCACTAAAAAAACAAGATTCTAGCCATCTGTCAAGCAATTTCACAATACAGATAATGGAGAACAGGAAAATATAAATGATGTACTATGTTCCCAATCAAGAAAATCCACTAATCATTATCCTCTATGTGGACCAACCACCAGATAAGGTAGTAGAGAAAAAACGGATTGTTATGGAGATGTGCCGATGGGCAGAAGAGGTTACTGTTTTCGTAGGGGCGAGCTTGGCGGCGGTGCTGTTGGCACAGAAGTAGTCAGAGGCGTCCGTCCGTCTACCAGCGCACAGGGGAGACCGGGGGTGCTACTCTGGTGCGGAGGGGCAACCGGGCAGGGGGTGCATGGCGGCACACGTAGGTGGTGCGGATGGAGTCCATGGGCTCCTCTGCCACGGATCCGGCGTGGTGGCGCATGGCGATGGTGTGGATGGAGTCCCCTAACGGAGGGTGGAGGAGAGAGAGGAGGAGGAGGGGCTGCGGCGGCGGTGCACGGTGCGCGAGGAGAATAGGAGGGCAGGTGGCGGTGGCGGCGCAGGGCGCGCGACAAGAGAAGGATGGCGGGCGGCAGCGGAGAGGATGCAGACGGACGGCGCAAGGCGAGCGAGCAGAGGGATTTTTTCGTAGGGCGCGCGAGGGGGAGGAGCGGAGGGACGGCTGGAAGGAAATTAGCGGTATCGGACGAAAGAAAACTCTTGGAACGAGGGCTACGGAGCGGAGAGGAAGGAGAACCACAAAAAAAAACTCTCCCTTTTGATTTTTTCAAGTAGTAGTAGATACCATAAGGTCCATTTTAATTATTTTATTAGTATTAGTATTATATGAATATCCTGCTCGCGCCGGCATATATAAATATTTAATTATTTTTATTCGTACAGTGTTACATTAGACCATTCAGGATAAGTTCCTACTGTACCAGCATAATAATTAACCGGAAAAACAATTTATCGTACCAATTTAAATAGGGAGCAGCCATCCTCACTCTCAAACATGCTGTAACCCTAGCTTCTACTTTCTCTCCCATCTGTTACCTTTCCCTATGTCGACCTCATTTCGATCCACCGCCTGCTACAGCGTAGAGAGTGGCTCATTGGCTACAACCATCAAGGCTGTGGTCAACCAAATTCACAGATGCCTATGACCAGTTCATCAGCTGTGGTGGAACCACCCCAAATTAACCTGACTAAAATGCACTTACGTCACCTGACACGCGATCGTGCACTTTAACCAAGTCAACTTGGTCGTCCGTCGGATTTCATCCGATAAATCACTTACTCAGGATCAAGAAGCATTGCTTACACGAAGGTGAGTGGCATAGAAATTACAACATTCCCATCACATTAACATAGTTCAACAATTTATTACATCAGAGTTTACGAAATTCAAGCAGAGTTTGCAAGGTTGTAAACAATGAAGAAGTAAATCAAGCGAAAGCTACACGACGATACATAATACTATGGCAAAGCCGACCATGACATCCATTTCAACGATCCACGCTGTCTGAGGCTGCTTTCCACTCGACCGACCAACCCGGAGGGAGTTGGGTCGGCCAAGTCAAACTGGCAACCATTTCCTCGAACTCAGCACTACCTGAAAACATAGCCACAAGCAAGGCTGAGCAACTAGTACTCAGCAAAACTGACCCGACAGGTGATAACTACGTCACCGACTTGTTGTGGGTTTATTTTTGCCATGCCTAAAGTTGATCCTTACTTTCAATATTTTAGCTCAAGTTCTAAGTTTATTAACCAGTCTAGATTAGCAACTTATACTAAGCAAGCATAGTTTCCAAACAATTAAAGGACAAGCATCAAGATTAATATCATCATCATGTTCCATCTTTACTCAGTGCGGAATAGCGATTAAGCAGTCCCAAACTGTGAGAGGCAGACGAATCAATTTGAATTTATTAACCATGCATGGCGAACCTAATCCCACGATATCTGCGCACCACGAAGGGTCGCTTCACTTGTCAGCCATCCCCATCGATCCCCAGGCACGTGTCAGGGCCAAACTTCCCTTGGCATGCAATGCTCCATAGTCCCAGCCTCTTTGCTGTACTGTGACTGCACTTGCACCCACATGATGCACCATGGGAACATCGTTCCAAGGACAGCAGAACTATAAGCCACGCCCCAGTTCAATCAGGTACTAGGCTTCCCTATCCCATACTAGGTATGAGATTAGTACTTTCAAACACTTGATCATGAACATCGGCATGTTTGGACCTTAGCAAGTTCATTACTAGACAGATGGGGCAAACCACTGTATTGGAACCATTCCCAGTCCCGTCCATCACCCTTAAAGTGGTAGTTTGAGTAAACATCAATTCCTATAACTCGCGAGTGACAGGCAATCACTCGACTTTTACCGAGTCCTATTTAGCACAGCAACTACTCGACTTTCACAACTAGTGTTTAGATCAAAGGTACTAAGTTCATGCATCTAAGGTTTCAATCAAATCCTACAAACATAAATGCACAATCATAAGCACCAACATATTGCATAATTTAGAACAGGGAAGCATGCACCGGGGCTTGCCTTTAGGTTCAGAAAAAGTTAGTGGGTCTTCGGGGTCTTGATCTAGCTCGGGCTCAACTTTCGTATGATGTAGCTCTGCGGCGGATTCCTCTTCCAGTGTAAGGTGGAGCTCGTAGGTTCTGTCGGCGATATTAGCTTCTACACGACATGCATATGCAGAAAGTTCAAATTTTTCATGCTTTCGTATGAAGGATGTAAGAAATGACTTATTGCTGAAATGAAAGTTACATTTCGACCACATTCACCTAAAAAAGTCCTAAACTTTCATTATCTTC
This sequence comes from Setaria italica, assembly GCF_000263155.2. Classification (NCBI taxonomy): domain Eukaryota; kingdom Viridiplantae; phylum Streptophyta; class Magnoliopsida; order Poales; family Poaceae; genus Setaria; species Setaria italica. The sequence goes on from NC_028453.1 coordinate 17,292,000, forward strand.
ACGAAATAAGGTGTGTTGTGGTTTAAAACTCAGGGTTGACTTTAATGGTGATTGTGTACATATATAAGATTTCACAACTTAGACTTCACAAGGAAGGTGGGGGTCACTTTTAGGACTATTCGGGGTTTATTTGGAAATTCATTTATTTCTGAATGTTTTTATGTACCTCTTCCAAAATTACCAATTAAGTTTACTAGGACTTAACATTTCTTTATTCATTTAAGCCGATTCCTCATCCAAAATTTGTTTTCACAACTAGATAGTAACATATGACACTGAGAAATTTACAACACCTTACTTATGTCATCAATGAGTTACTGTAAAAATTTGGGATCCATTGGATTAGTACAAAAATAATTAAAATTACTTTATTAACCAAGGGCACCATGTACTTAACCATTTTTATCTCAAAACCTACAGTGATTCTGAGGGTGAAACTTTAACAGTGGGTTGGAGGCATGTTGTAGAGACTTTGGTGAATTTTTCATGATTTTTAGTGAAGGACAACTATTTCCCATATATTAAATCTATTTATCTTGCTCTAAAAAGCAAGGTGGGTTTCATCAAGTTTCAGTTAAGGTTTCCTATTTACCTTGTGAACTACACATCAAAACTAAGCTACTCTAAGTGGTTTCATATTTTTCTTAGCACTGGATTAAAACTTATGCAAAAAGAAAGATTTAACCTTAGATTTAAAAGGTAAGGTTACAACCGTGATTTAAAGTTCTAACAGTAACATGGGTAAGATTATTTTTATATGAAACTAGACAGTTCACTCAGCCCAATAAAATTTATTTGGCATTTTTCTAATTTTTCTACAATTTATGGTGTATTTACAAATTTTAATCTATTTTCTACCGATTTAAAACAATTAACCGAACTAGATTTACAACCAGGCCCTCCGAAACTTTCTAAAATCACAACCATGCCCTAGGTTTTTATGTCTAAGCCCCTAATCGAGTTTTCCAATCACAAACATATGCCTGGGCGGCGCTTGGAGGCCGATTCCGGCGATACGCCGGCGGGGGCTGGGCGACGAGCGGATGGGGATGCGTACGGGCTCACCTTGTCTCGGTTTGAGGCAGTTGTGGGCGGCGGGGAAGTTGGAGGCGTTCCAGCGGCGGGGTTCCTCCGGGCGAGCAACCGGCGGCGGCTGGGGCTCCGGGGGAATGCGGCGGTGTGGGAACGGGCGGCGGTGAGGAGGTTTGTCGGGCAGAGGTGGGCTCTCCGCGGAGGACCTGCTTGGTGGTGCGTGGGCGTGGAACAGAGGAGCAGGGCGGCGACAATGGCGTGAGGGGAGAGGGGCACAGGCAGGCGTGAGCGAGGCTTTTATAGGCGCCGAGGCGCGTGGCTGACTGGTGGGCCTGGAGGGAGCGGTGGGCCACGGGTGGAGCAGCGATTGGCGGTGGCGCCATTGGCGATGGGAGCAGGAGCTCTGGGACACGATCTCGTCGTGACTGGCTCGCAAAGATCGCTGGCGTGCGGAGCTATTTTGCCGGGCAAGGCAATTGGCGCGGCTCGGATAGCGTCTAGTCGCTGTCCTAGCGCTGGTAGGCGGGCAGAGCTCGGCCAGTCCTCGGCCATGGCGTGTTGCCAGGGTTGCGGAGGAGCGGGCACGGGTTGGGCAACGGGGATAGCGGCGTTAGGGAAAGGATAGGGTCGAGCGTTTACTGGGCAACCAGGCGAGCGGGTTGTCGCGTCGCGGCCGCCGGTTGGGCGACGGCGAGCTCACCATTGGTGGGCGTCCATCGTTGCGCCGGGGCGACGTGTCGTGGGCGCGTTCTGGGCGATTAGCAGGCTGAAGGGCCGATCTTTGGGCCGATTTTTCTCGCAAAATTTGAACTACACAACCTTTGCTCCTTTTACAATAGTTGTAGACCTATCGACCGAGTTCAAACTTGGTTAAAGAGTTTTGTACAGATTCAAAACCGTTTGTGAGATAAATCGAGTCAAAGTTCAGCGAAAAATCTGAAATTTCAGACTTAAATTTCAGTTTTGCGCCGGTTGTCCGATTTGGCTATGTTTGACTACATTTTTGAAAACCTTTTGTGCATATTTTGGCCTAACTATTTTAATCAAAGTTGTTAAGGACTCGAAGCACTAAAACTTTTACAAAAGGTTAGTCGTGAGTTTACATTTGAAAATGTGAGAAAAAGGGCTCCAAAGTTGGTGGGAACGTGGTCCTCTCAGACTTGGGCGTTTCAGGAGTTTGGCTGATTTTTAGGAAATTTGGCCGGTTTCTATGTAATTTTGAGGAGTTTGGGTTTTGAATTAGGCAAGGGTGTTATTGAAGGAATTGTTCCTTGATCTTAGTTTTTCAACTTCTACTAGGAATTTTTCTCGAGTTCAGTTCAAATTTTAGGAGGAACGTGCTTGCTAAGATGCGCGCTTTGGACGTTCTTCCAGACAGCGCAGAAATGCATTTGTGCTGGTTTGACCGTTTTGAGTGACTTTGACCAAGATTTTGAACAGGTTTGGTTGTGAATTATACTTGGGTCAGTATAACAAAGTTGTAACACACTCGTAGAACTACAACTTCTATTAGGGGTCTGACTCGAGTTTAGATATAGAATTGTGAGATAACAGGTTGTAAAGTTGAGGAAAAATATAAATTCCAGGACAGGTCATTTGCAGGATTTTGATGTACTCCTGATTTGATTCTTTTTCTTTGACCTCCTCCCACTCCAAGTTAACCAAAGTGCTATTAATAAAACTTGTTGGAAATTAAAAATTTTACAACTCCTATTTAGAAAAAATTTCAAGTTTGTATATAAAATCTCAAGTTTCCTATTTAACTCCAAAAAGTGCTTTTTTGGGTAATTTGAACCTTTCACTGCCTCTACTTAGTGACTAATGACTTTCTTAAGTTTAACTACACCTAATTAAGGTAGAGTTGTTACATCAGCAGACCTCAATAGCACCGGCGGCCTCTAGCGGAGGTCATGGGTTCGATCCACAGTGGGGTGAATTCCCATGCAATGAGGATAGTAATTTCTCTAATCTCATCTCTAGTGTGTGTAAGAACGCACACATGCGTGTGTGTGGTGTGCGTGATTGTGTACGTTTTATGTATGTACCCTAAAAAAACTAAATTGGCAGATGCCATAGGTCTGTGCGCTTAAGCAGAGATTGCGATGCTGGAGGTCCGCCTCCGCATCACGGTGGTGGCGGCGGTAGCAGAGGCAGCATCGTCAGCGGCTCGGCGCACAAGGTGGCGGCAGTTGCTCTCGCTGCAGTGCGCAAGGTGGAGATGGCCGTTGCTCGCGCCGCGGCTGCAGCGCGGCTTCTGCCAATCCTATCGTCACAGCTTTGTTGGCAAACGAAAAAGGCTGCCAATCCGAGCGTGTAAGCTCCACTCGCACTCTCCGGTTATTTAGTTAGCACTGGCTGTGTTATGAATGAATAGCCATTTGACTCAGTTGGCTAAGCTTATCAATTAGTTTGACATTATGGACACCGTATTGTATTAGTAATGCTAATGTATTCCCAATTAAGTGTGCTCTTAAGAAATTTACCGCTATGGATGTGCACAGCATTGTTCAATTTAGACAAAGTTTTGTACATCATCCATACCAGTAAATTCCTTGTGAATACATGCTTAATCATATTAATGAACAGATTTTTTTTTACCTGGATACAATATCTGTACACTGGAGTATACAGAGCAGGCAATTATACGTCAACAACCGTGCCGGAATAATATTACCACTGAAGAGTATCCAAAGCCTCTACTAGAGAGCCACAAAAATGAATAAATCTCACAAGACCGCACTATTTTTTTAACTAAAGCAACAATCACCAAATTATGTTATGCGCTTGGAGGTAACGTGCCCTTCACAAATAGAAGTACACGAATTGCTACTTAGGTCCCTTACGACTACTACCATTTCTAGTTTCAGGTTAAAAGATTGTAGCATGAAATCTGAAGAGCAACATAACGGCACTGTTTCCAGACCAAATACACAACTTTGACTTGAGAAAGCATTACCACAGCACCGAGTCAACAAAATATCTACATTAGACTGCGGAAAGATAAAAAGAACCAGGCCTACAGGAATCGGAGTGCCCTCGAATTACACCACCAAGTCAGTCGAAACAGCAAACGAAAATAACGATATCAGCAGTATGTCAGTAGGAAGCACCAATGAAAGATGACGATCCCAGAGAACAAGAGGTGTCAACCATTCTGCACCACTGAGAACTATTCAGATCTGACAGCAGATGTGCTTAAACCAGAGAGCTCCAAAAATTATGAGCAAGTCTTCAATGATACAATCCCCAGTTTGCTTGCAGGGGTCAATCTACTGGAACTCGCCATCTTCTTACAGCTTTCTTGAGTGTCTCAGCTCGTTCATGGACTCTGGCTGCTTCCTCCTCCACCCAAGTCCTGACAAAAATCAGTTGATGTTTTTTTTTGAGAAGCTATCAGTTGATGTTTCAGATCAATTTCCCTTTACCACAAGAGAAACCAGGGAGCCAGTTTAGTTTGAACTTTAGAAATGGTCCATGCTACAAAGGCTAGACAAATGCAGTATAGTCGATATGCTGAAGTGAGAACACTTTTTATAAAGTTCATTTTACTCCCTTCACCTATCCACTTTGTCCGCTTAACCCCCCTGAACAAAGTTTTGGCTCACTTTACTCCCCTGAACAATTTCATTTGGTCCAATCTACCCCCTAATTAGATTTCTCTTTTTTGTTTCTTCATGTGTGAGTTGAATTTTGAGTTCAAATTTTGTGAGCATATACAAAACATGATGCCTTATGTTAGAAAATTATACTAAAAACTCTTCATGGTTATTTTCATAGGTTAGGAATATTTAATACTAAATTGATCTTAGATATACAAAACGGTACGAAAAAGTAATCATGAAAAAATTCTAATATATTTTTTTAACATGGAGCATCATGTTACAAGTCAACCGACAAAATCTGAAATTAAAATTCAATTTGTACGCGAAGAAACAAAAAAGAGAAATATAATTAGGGGGTAGATTGGACCAAATGAAATAGTTTGGGGGAGTAAAGTGAGCCTAAATTTTGCTTAGGGGGTTAAGTGGACAAAGTAAATTGGTGAGGGGAGTAAAATAGACTTTTTCCTAAAATCAATAGCAGTGAAGATCTTGAGCAATTCTTCAAGAAGACTGGTGTTGGTGCTAGGTACATTATTTTTCACATTATAAGTCCAACATGCAACCTCTAATTTCCTTTAATATCGCATATGCAGATGAATAGATTTAGCAGCATAAAGTTAGGCACATAAATTTGAATACCACATCAGAATTGGAGTCAATTTAAGTTTTGAAATATGTACCAAAGGTTTTATTGTATTTCAAGTTTTAGAGAAATGAACTTTAAAATATCTGAAATCATGAGAAACAAATTGTGAAGCTATGAATATTATGACTAACAGAATTCAAATTTAGGTTTCACATACCAAATTACATATCTAAATAGGCAATAGCATATCCATTGTTTAATGTATAGCTGCTTATCTGTAGAACAAAAAAATATCATGCTATTGTATTTTATTTTGGGTTTTGAATTCAAATTAGAATTCCCAAGAATCAGAATTAGGAAATTTCGAGAATCACAGTTATGCTTTCATCCACAATATGACCATTGATCAGCCAAATAAGCTATAATCTTGGCTTTCTAACCTAGTGGCAATCAATGCAGCAGCAAAAAGCTGATTCTAAAGTTGCAACCCAGATATATATGGCCAAATGCAGAACCAGTTGTCTGCTCCAACCCAGGATTCATGCATGTTTCGCAGGTAAGATACCACATAACCACATCGCAGGTGTTAAAGTTTTGAATATGCTGAAACATGTGATAACCAAAAAAGGACAGGTCGTATAGAAGACAAACCTTAGCATTGTAAGAGCTTCCTTTTCAGCTTCAAGATACGATTTAGCTTCATTGACAGCTTGATGCTTGCTGGTCATGTCCGACAACAGGTTTTCCAAATTCTGCTGATCAGCCATGACCTCTGCATTCTCGGTTGCCAGTCTATCATACATGCCATCAATTTCTGACCTTAAATTTATGAGATCCTGATTCTGGATCTCTAAAGCTGACTTTTCTTTCAACAAATCTTCTAGTTCTCTTTCTCTGTCTGTCCTCTCATTTGCAAGCTCATGCAACACATGTTGAAGATCCTTGTCAACTTCAAAACCTCGTTGTTGCTCCTTCTTCATCTTGTCCTCCCATTGTTGTTGTATATCTCCTCTACTGATTAATTCTTCCATTATTTCAGCTATAGCAGAAAGATGGGCTTCATTTTCGGCTTCTAGTCTGTTTAACTCATCACGAATTGCTTCCTCCATTCGACCACTGGTCAGTGCAGCAGCTGCTTGTGCTTTCGTTACAGGTTTGTGTGGTTGAAGGCGTCTTGTATTTCCTATAATATCCCATGATCGTAAAGAAAATTAGGCTAGCACACTGAAACAGGGCATAGCTGACCTTCTCAAATAGTTGGCATTGACATAGTATGAGCAACAGATCTGGTACTAGGTAAGTTCATATACATCTCCAAGCCAGATAAGGACATGTTTATTCGATAAGATTAGGGTTTTTTTTCCAAAAGAGTAAAAAAAAGCTAACAAAAATAGCTAGCATGGTAACTCAACTATCACGGAGAAAAATGCACAAGTTACACTTACATGTTAAAGAGCAAATACCTGAACAGAAACACCAAGCCCAATGCAATATAAAATGGTAAATATTAGAAAAAATGTTCTTAGTACTACAATTCAATCTGTTTTAGGAGATATGAAATATAATGCACAAGGAAATAACATGAATAGAGAAGCTTATATTTCCACATGTGAACAAAGTGAAACATAGTCAAAGTACACCACCAACAGATGCCAAAAGAAGTTGTTCCCATCACTATAGTGATCAATCAAAATGCTAAAAAGGGTCTTGCAAACAAGTATGAGACACAAAGAAGAATGTGAACAGATCATACCGAAAACTCTGCTGATGATGTTGTTCTCACCAGCCATCAGCTCTATGAGCATGGATGGAGACACATCTGGGCAAGCACACAAATCCAAAATGCGAACTTTTTGACTCAGCATCTGGACTGTAACCAGGGTCAGGATTTACCAAAAGAATAAAAGAAAAGCATCTAACTGAAACTGCAGCACAAAAATAGCAAGATAAAAGATATGTGTACCTTTTGGTCTGCTCCTAATGCACGCGGATGTTCCACAAGCACTTTCCAGTTGACAAGATCAAAACGAGAGAGATAACTACAACCACAACAACAAACATAGAACTGAGAATAACATTATGGCCATCAAATAAACAGTGACAAACCATCATTTTCCATATGTTAGGCTAGTACCTCTCAGGTAGGAAAAAAGAATTTTCCTGGACAGTAGGAGAACCACTTGTCGAAGTTTCCAAGGAGTTTGATAGCTTACTGAGTACAATACCAGATTCTCCTAAAGCTTTCCATCACCAATGCAGAAAATTAGAATTTTTTTACAGTGTCTGTGCTGAATTCTAATCGAAGCTAGTGCTAGGGGGAAAGCAAAGGAAATGCATAATCTCAAAAAAGTGTCACTACATGTTACATTGGCAAATGCAGTGAGGAATGACTACATAGTGAAGCTTGTCTCTAAGATATAAAATATTTTTTCTTAGCTTAATGCCATATAATAAACAGTGGAACTTACATTGGATATACAAGAAATCAGGGTCATCAATATTTACATCATCAAAGGCACTTTGGACTGAACCAGAAGTTAATTTGTCAGGAACAATCCTCTGCATCCTTTTCCTACATATTGCAAAAATGAACCATCAAGAAGCTAATAATCAAATGTTATGCATGGTCAGATTTTTTTAATACTATCTTGCCTCATTACCTCTCAAACTTTGAGCACAACTTAACAAACCATCTTGCAAATTCCCTCCGAGTACAAAAATCACTGGGGCTAACATCTTTTTCAATTATCTGAGAAGGCACAGAAGATGAGGAAAACATAACTAGAATATTGCTTTACTAACAACAAGGTTTCTTCCAGAAGAAAATAGCATAGTAAGTAAACAGAAAGGACTTACATCATTCATAGCATACAGGAAACAGCATAACCAATAAAACAACCATACATAGTAATAAGCATAATACAACTTCTAAGATGTTTAAGCAGTCATGCACTGTATGTGCAAACAACTTTTAGGCAATTATGCTAGTTGTATTTTATGCAATCACGTGTAATAAATTCCACAAGTGATCTAAGAAAATGAATGGTCAAACAAAACATGGGTGAATGATCAGAAAAGATCTATAGACACAGGGAAGAACAATTTTCCACATCACACATAACTTGTAGCTTCTTAGAGATGAAATAGCATTCAAAAGGTAACCAAAAAACATTTTCCAAAGTAGCGTATTCGTAAGCTTTAAGGAATATAAAATGTAAGAGGGAGTAGTAGGCTAGCAGCTTATGCGCAAAACAAGTCATGATGAAATGCTTCCACAAAGGTAGTACACCCCTTATGGTTGAGATATTTCACTAAGCTAAATTATGGTTGGCCATAGTTTAAAATTGAAAAGTACCTGTAGCTTCTTCAGTATAGAGAAAGCCTCCTCATGTATAGGATCAATAGGAGCTCTAAAAGAAAAATGTCTGCGAACAGCCGTACTATTTTGCATTGAATCATCAGTAACTGCTTCAGCCTTCTCATCTGGTGTTGTGCTGAAAACTTCATCTTCATCAGATTCTCTGTCACTTGCATTGTCATTGGGCGTCTCTGTTGACTCTGTTGACAATTTCTCTTGAACGTAATGCAATGGGGCAACAATGAGTTGCTGAAAACCTGAAAATCAGTATGATTCCACCATTCAGTTTTGTTAGCAATAATCTTGACAGTAGTGCTGAGTAGCTAAATGTAAATTACTTAGGGTTCAAGTCTACTCTTTGCATTAGGGACCAAGTCTTTGCCTTAGGAACCAAGTCTAGTCAAGTCAAGCCTTAGCCTTGGCATGTAAGCCACTATGGCTGTGTAGTAGTGCTATAAATAGAGAGGAGAAGGGATAGACTCTCTTGAGAGTTCTAGCAGCACCAAAATAGAGTGGTCTGGCTATTCTCTCCACACTCAAGAGGAGTGTGTGACTGGCTGGCAGGTTGCCTTAGAGGACTGCCCAGGTTGGAGTGTAGGAGTTGCCATAGCCGGAGGCTTGTAGACTTACCAGAGGCAACTATAGGCACTTTGGAAGGAGCTCCAAATAGGTTGCTGCAGCAACATGTATATGTTTCTGCGTGAAACAAGTGTGTTTGCGTGCATCTTCGGTAGTGTTTGGGCCAACAATTTTGTTCTCTTGACACAAAAGTTGACAATTGTTTCTCCAAACAGAACTAAAAAATCTTCGACACAGAAAAAGAATGCTCTAAAACTGTAATTTCATAAGGAAAAAAACAAAACCTACAATCACAATCAAATGAAAACAGTCTACAACAACAATATAGCCTTTCAGTCCCAAGCAAGTTGGGGTAGGCTAGAGTTGAAACCCAACAAGAGCCACAAATCAGGGTTCGGGCACATGAATAGCTGTTTTCCAAGCTCTCCTATCCAGGACTAAATCTTTGGGTATATTCCATTCCTTCAAATCTCCTTCTATTGTCTCTTCCCATGTCAATTTTGGTCTTCTTCTGCCTCTCTTCACATTACTGTCACGCCTTAGGGTTCCACTAAGCACCGGTGCCTCCGGAGGCCTTCGTTGGACATGTCCAAACCATCTCAGGCAGTGTTGGATAAGCTTTTCTTCAATAGGTGCTACCCCTAACCTATAATGTATATCCTCATTTCGGACTCAATCCCTTCTCGTATGACCATAAATCCAATGCAACAAACGCATTTCCGCAACACTAATCTGCTGGACATGTCGTCTTTTTGTAGGCCAACATTTTGCACCATACAGCATTGCATGTCTAATCGCCGTCCTATAAAACTTGACTTTTAGCTTCAATGGTACCCTCTTGTCATATAAAATTCCTAATGCTTGGCGCCACTTCATCCACCCCGCTTTGATTCTATGACTAACATCCTCATCAATATCCCCATCTCATTGTAGCATTGATCCCAAATATCGAAATGTATCCTTCCTGGGTACTACTTGGCTTTCCAAACTGACATCTCCCTCCTCATGTGTAGTAGTGCCAAAGTCACATCTCATATATTCAGTTTTAGTTCTACCGAGTCTAAAACCTTTTGACTCTAGGGTCTCCCGCCACAACTCCAGTTTCCATTTACTCCTGCTTGATTTTCATCAACTAGCACTACATCATCCGCGAAGAGCATATACTAAGGGATATCCCCTTGAATGTCCCTTGTTACCTCATCCATCACCAAGGCAAATAGATAAGGGCTCAAAGCAGACCCTTAATGCAGTCATATTCTAATCGGAAAGTCATCTATGTCGCCATCACTTGTTCGGACTCTAGTTACAACATTGTTGTACATGTCCTTAATAAGTCCAACGTACTTCGTTGGGACTTTATGTTTGTCCAAAGCCCACCACATAACATTCCTTGGTATTTTGTCATATGCCTTCTCCAAGTCAATGAAAACCATGTATGTCCTTCTTCTCTCTATACCGCTCCATAACTTGTCTTATTAAGAAAATAGTTTCCATGGTTGACCCTCCAAGCATGAAACCAAATTGGTTCATAGAGACCCGTGTTATCCTTCTCAAACGATGCTTGATAACTCTCTCCCATAGCTTCATAGTATGGCTCATCAACTTAATTCCTCGATAATTAGTACAACTTTGAATATCTCCCTTATTCTTGTTTATTGGTACCAGTATACTTCTCCACTCTTCCGGCATCTTGTTCAACCGAAAAATATGGTTGAATAACTTGGTTAGCCATACTATGGCTATATCCCCGAGGCATCTCCACACCTTAATTGGGATACCATCCCAGCCCATCGCCTTACCACTTTTCATCCTTTTCAACGCCTCTCCGACCTCAGATTCTTGGATCTTCCACACAAAGTGCCTGTTGGTGTCATCAAAAGAGTCATTCAACTGCAAGGTTGTGTTCTCATTCTCAACATTGAACAATTTGGCAAAATACTCTTGCCATCTATGTTTGATCTCATCCTCCTTTACCAAAATATTCTCCATTTCATCCTTAATGCACTTAACTTGGTTGAAGTCACTCGTCTTTTTCTCACGAACCTTAGCCATCCTATAGATGCCCTTCTCTCCTTCCTTCGTACCTAATCGTTGGTAAAGATCCTCATACGCCCTACCCTTTGCCACATCTTACAGTTCGCTTAATTTAGCAAAAACCGAATCTATCAAAAACAAACAGTTTCAACAACCAAACGTATTGTGCTAGATTTATCAACACAGATTTGATGTTTGTTATTTGTTTTAGATGACAGTTACTGAACATTATTCAGCCGAATCTGACATTTAAAACTGTCAAGAATAGCTAGCCGTTTAGATTTCACATAGCTAAACAAGATTTTGGTATTTTTATTTTACCCATGATTTCCCCAACAAAGTATTTTAGGTTATTAACCAAATTAAGTCTTGATAGATTTTGAGATCCAAACAGCCCCTAAAAGAACTAACAGAAGAACCAGACCCATCATTACATTATGAACAGTGATAATGACAGAGTTGCATGTATGAGTGGCTAACATGAATTTGAGTAACTTCAATGCTATATTATATTTGTTATGGCCAGGAACAATGCGCGTCTGTGCAGAATGGGCCAGCTGTCCATTGTGTCTTGTGAAGTAAAAAGACCTTGCAGCCGCCAGCAAGTCATGCGGAAATCTCCACAAACAGGCTTCAGTTGTTACCTCTAGTTTAACAGAATGGTCATTGGCGTTAAGCAACAAATAAAAAGAATCAATTCAGCCTCTCATCTCAGCTCATCATTCTCATCTATATTATAGTCTATTCTCTTATACAAGTGACAAGTCATTACCTTCTGGCTATCTTCTCAGCTGAGTTTACCCACATAATGCTCTAAGGAGATAGTTATAGTATTCATGTTTTCTATTCATGTTAGAGAGTAACACCAATATGGACATGCTGAAGTTTGTGGAGTTCTGAATCAACCTAAATGAGAGTGTCAGAGCAGACTTGTGGCTCTTGAATGCAATGCACACAGGAGTGCTTAAATAAACAAGACACACCAACAAACAAAGTTTTCCTATGTATATGAACCCTGGAGGACAGTTATCTCTACCACTAAACAGAACACAAGGGGGCGTTGACACCCCGTGGCTCTGCCAGCAGAGCCACCGGTGCTCCCCCGCACGCCGACAGGTTGGGCCTCCCTTGGCGCTCGCCCTTTCGATCCCCCGTCCACGCCGCCGCTCCACCTCCCCCCGAGTCCGCCCTCCATCCGCGCGCCTCCCTCCCTTCAATCCGCCGCAGTCCGTCCTCCTATCCTCTCCAAAAGCACCGCCACAACCTCCCTCATGCTGCTCATCCTCGTGCTCATGCGCCTCCGGGGAGGACAGCTTGGTCCGTGGTGGAGTTCGCTTTCCTTCCTCGCGTAGGACTGGGATAGGGGAAAAGTTCATTTTGACGAGTTTGCGTGGATGGCCTCACAGCATATGGCAAGGAGATGAACTGGACAGCGGCCGCCGCTTCTCTTCCTGTTCTTCGCCAGACGCCGGTGGTGTCCTCCTATTCTTCGCCGGCGGAGATGCATCTGGAGAGGAGCAGTGTTGTGGGCTGCGGCAAGCGAGCAGAGCCTCGATTGTTCACCGTCCCCTGCCCCTTCTTCGCCTCCGGCACCTTTGCGTGTCATCCCTGCCATTCTTCTCCAGCGGCTGCAGCCCTGCCCACACGACCTCGGCACCTCGTCGCCCATCCCCTGCGGACTGCGGCCCTGCCATGCAACCGGCCTGCAGACAGGCAAACCAGGCTCCCTACCATGCGCACAATGGCACAAGCCACAAGGAAGCAAGGCCGTGTGCCCGTGCCCCTGCCTCCATGGACATGGCTAACGGTCAGTTCTTCGGAGTTCAGATTTTTGTTTTCTGTGTAATGATGGCAGAGTTGCGTTTCTTGAATCTGCTAGCTCCGTGAACAAGAAAGCTTTTGTTTAGCAATAGAAGTTTCTTGGCATGGATTTTTCTTTTAACTACTGAACAGGCTATTGAATACTCAATTGTAAATAGCAGGCTGCCAGGCATGCAGTATCACTATATCAGTACTCCAACTCCAGTTTATGACAATGGATTTTCAGGTTGTGCATTTCTGGTGCCTGTCCTGAATCTTCTTGTGATTTGAATTGTAGAATATATGGACTGTTATTCGCATTTTACATGTTGAACTTGGAATTGAGGATTGATTTTAGCAAGTGCATTTAGCTGTTCCCATGGTTATTTATCTGTCCTCATATCTGAAATTAGGTACCTGATGGAAGGAGTTTGAGCGTGAGTTCAGGACCAACACTATCAGGGGTACACTTGTGCCTTTTAATATTGATTTCTCACATTGCCATAAATTCATTCACTTAACTGTGTGCTGTTTTTTAGTGAGGTGTGAAGCTCCTGTTGGTTAGAGTTCGACACATGGCTTTTCTTTGGAGAAGTTGTACCGTCTTCAATTAACAATTGAACGGCAGCACGCTATGCCATTATTAATCTCTCACAGGTTGGATCAGTGAGCACACTTTGACCACTAAACTCCAATGTCCAATAATTCCTTTCACATGTCTCCTTACAATAGGGATTGTTTTCCCAATCGCTGATATGATCCGTTTGGTCCCCCAACTTTGGATTTTCGAGAAAACAATCTGAAGTTCTTATCTGAAAGTTTCTGTAGTTGGCAATATGATCTGTCCTGTGTGTTTTATGACAAAGTGGAGATATGCTCATAGCTGGAGTAAGAAATTGGCCACTGGATTTAACTTCAAAACTGCACAATTCAAGTGCGAGTGTGCGACAGGTACCACTATGTTCCGTGAAGCTCGAGCAGCTGCCTTTCTCAAGCATCAACTGGAACATGCACAATTCAAGTGCGACAGGTACTGTCTCCTTATGATTTTGTAGCGAATTGATATAACTTGTTGCATCTCAAGATTTTCTGACTAAAAATGGCATGCTACCAATATCAATGTAAAATCCTGTATGCAACTTATGCCTGATCGCATTACAAATTTCTGCATACGTTGCATTGAAACATATGCAAAATGGAATTTCATTGTCAATAACTACCGGTTTGTATACATGTTTTGGCCTTGTGTGGAAGGAACATTCTAAACATTATTTTATTTGGAGTATAATTATCCAATTCAGTCCAGTGTAAGGATTAGCGTCTCTGGGGAATGGAGTGTTGGACCCATGCTTCTGGCAATGCTCAATTTATCCATTCCCCCCAGGAGCTTATGACAAAGACAATGACTATCTAGCAGACACCATCTAACGACCAGAGAGCTAGATTAGTGGAGTCCAGCTTTGCTTCCCATGGTGGATTGGTGGTTCCCCAACAAGCAAATGATTAGAGACTTTTCTTCCTCCTCGGAAAGATAAAGGGGTTCAAGATGAGCAATGACAGCACCAAGAAACGAAGAGAGGACAACAGTAAAGTCGCTCAGAATCCATTTATTATATCTGTAATAACTGGTAACCCCAGCAGAATTGCGGTCATGTCTGTACCAAACTTTATATGCTTTCTATAAAAGCTGGGTTATCCTGTTTCAAAAAAATAAGTCGCTCAGAATCCATTTGTTATGTGTTTTTTTCCCTTTCATCTGAGAGGAATGTATTTTTCATGTTATCAAAGAGGAAAGGGTCTAAAAGACCTAGATATATTTAGATAAGCTAAAGTTCATGCTAATCTACAATTAAAGAGTTATATAGCATTACAATTTGTGTCATATAAGATTGCTAGGATGGGTTAAATATGAAGATGAACAATATTAAGTTTTCATTCACGTGTCACCATTAATCTCGCTTTCATATTTCAGAGACGCAGGAAGTATGCTCGTCTGGTTCAGGGTCTTTGATAGATTAGTCATGGAACCACATTGGTCTCAAATTTATTTCAGTTTTTGGCATCGGCTGAGAAATGAATTAGTCGACTGTAAGGATGAAGGGTGTCATGATATCATTTATATTGTTTTAGTTTCTCATACTTCTTTGGTCCAAACCAGTCAGTCCTTTCAGAGTTCTAGGAAGTATATTCGAAGCTGTGAAGCAAATCCTTTGCGCCGTTCCTATCCGTCACCCTTGAGATGGCCGGTTCTATATGCTGGTTACAATATAGGTTGAACAAAGAATGCCTTCTGTGAATCACAAAAATATATTACTTTCCACTATCTTGCGTAACGATGATTTGGAGTAGGATTTATTTATTTATTTTGGTGTTGTCACTATGAAACTTATTTTATTTGTCGTGTGTTTCAGTTTGATTCTTAGCAAGTGATCTGCCTGTCATGCAAATCTACACTTACATTGTACAAAATTGTAGATATCGTACTCCTACCAGAATGCTCAGCATTTCACATGATACCATGGCAAGAATCTCGCGCAAAACATTGTTTTTCAATAATTTTTTCATAGCATCACATAGGTGTGCCAAATATGTGCAGGGTGCCTATGAGTTGAGGATTAATGAGGCTTTATATTAAAAGCTTAATACACCACCAGGGATTAATTCAAGCACGATGACATTTGCCATAGCAAATATCTTGTGCTAGTGGGTTGTGTGTGTTTTGCTTGACTCGGCCTTAGCCTTATTGGTTAACATCTTGGTTTTGCATTTTTCTTTTGAAATAGTTATTCTTTTGTTTAAATTTTGTGTGCCCGTAGCAAAGCACGGGCCATCACTAGTATCATATAATTTACATGAGCCTGTTCACAAATTATTTTGGAATTAGCTGCTGCCGATGTTTGTTACTATGTCATAGATTTACACCCCACTACAAAATCGAACTAGTTATTCCATTACACACCCCTTGTAATCCTATTTTTTTAGTATGATGATTCAGCACGTAGAGGATTATACAATGAGAGATTTACAGAAGTGAACCTGCTTCAGATATAGGAGTATGACATGGATTCTGGCATTGCAAAAGGGTTGGGTAATATCGAATGTTGTCAGTTCCGGTACTTAGTTAGATAAACAACAGAATGCAAGAAAAAGTATTGCGTACTTTAGACAATCTAGAGATGAAGCATATGAGCAAAAGCAACAATATTAAGTTGATATTTCAGGATCACATGGCGCCAAACAGGGGAATTAGCACGGTGGAGGCCACAAATGGTAATCAACTCACAGTTCCTGGACGACGGGGACTGCCACGCCAGCCCGGCCAAGGCGATCGCCGCAGAAGCTCCCAGCCCGACGGCGAGAGCTCTCCCAAACCCTACAAATCCACAACAATCCCCGCGATTAAAACGGAAGATCCGCTCGAAGGCGGAATACTTCACCATCTGATTTTCGGGAAAGGATTAGTTTACCAGTCTTCCTCCTCCCCTGTTCCACTGGCTTCTCGCGCTCGGGGAGCCACCAGCCGCCGACCCCGTCGCTAGATTCGCCGGCGGCGGGAGCCCAGCTGGTGCCGGAAGCAGCTACTTTGGCGGACCCGCGGCGGCGAAGCTGAGCCCGGAGCTGGGGGAGGAGCGGGGCATCGAGCGGCGGCGGCGAGAGGCGGAGTGTGTAGGGGGCGATGGCCATGGTGGGGAGGAATCGAGGCCGCTAGGGTTTTGGGAGTCGCGGTGTCATACTGTCATCGTTGGGTGTCCCAAAAGGCGGCTGTCTAGATAGTACTCGGGTGGTCCTGAGCACTCGAGTGCTGGAGGTCAACAAAACACCAGAATTTTTATATCCGGCAGATCGAGTGTTTACCCTATCATCCCACCCTAGTTTAACATAGTTCGATACCATGTAATGATGATTTATGCCATGAAATTATCTGACTGCTTAGTGATGTAATACGCTGAGTTGAAGATATAAAACCAATAAAAAATAAATAAATCCTCTAAATTGCCTATCATAAAAAAAAATTATCAGAAAAATTAATGGAACTTATTCACACAGGACTATTATAGTGATTGACTCAACATTTGACGTGACTAAGCAATGACTATTAAGATGATTACAAGGCCTATTATGTTATATGATGCTAAACCATTATCAAACTTATGTGGGGATCAAACTTATGTGGGGATGATAAATGCATCGGTTTATTAAGTTAAGGGGTTGATTTGCACCAAATGGAATATGAAGGATGAATGTCACACTTTTGCAATACTTGAGGGATGAAAAATACACTTTTTCTTCCTACTATTGGTAATGCACTTTTTTTCATCTCCTCCAACAGATTGCTAATATCTCATCACCAATACTTTGTTGCTGGGCCGAAAGCTATCTGAGACAGCCCATCTATGCCCCGTATCTCTCTTTTCCCCTCTTTTTTTTCTTCCTCACGGTATGAAAGCCACCTGCAATTCAATTTTTGTGTGCTCCTTCCATTTTCTCCATGAGCAGAGCTGCAGATCAACAGCTATTCCATCCTTCCTCCAAATTAAAGTACCAGATCAACAAATCCTCCCTCTCCAGCTTCCTGCCTTCCAAGAACAGCGGCTCCTTAATCTCTTTCGAGCACACCAGCAATTATAGGTCCTGATTGGAACGGCTTAAACTTATGAAAAAGCCAGCTTTTCAATAGCTACCCACATAGCGGGGAGGGAGGGAGCATCCGGTGGCGGGGAGGGAGGCGCGGGCGGCACGAAGGGAGCTCCGGCAACGGGAAGGGAGGGAGGGAGCATCCGGCGGCGGGAAGGGAGCTCCAGCGGCGGGGATGGAGGCGCAGGTGTACGGAGGAGGGAGGCGCAGATGGCGGGGGCCGCGGAGAGAGATGCGGGCGCGGGAGGGGAGGAAGCTGCAGGGAAAAGCTACGAGAAGGAGCTCACGCGCGGCTTTCTCTGGATGCTGCCACACAGTTCATTTACCAAAAGCGCTTGATGGGGAAGCTATCCATAAGTTTTGCGTTTGGCCACCCGTTGGCTTATTTTTTATAGGAAGCTGCTCTATAAGCAGTTCCAAACGAGGCCAGCACTACCATGCCATGGATTGGCCACGGCTCCTACAGGAGACCAAGCTGAAGGAGGTGCTTGAGTGGGAGGGATTGCGCAGTGCAGCCATGGTGGAGCATGTGCCCCTCCCGCCATCTCCTCAAGCCGCATCGAGACCACCACAGCCCCCATCAAGATGCACATACATAGGGAGGTGAATGGAGCTCGTCCGACCGGCCCGCGCGAGGTGAGGCGGGCGCGCAGCCACCTGGCCCCTGGCAGAGGCAGGGGCGGCCAGCACTGTGTCATCGGTGCGGGCTAAAGATACGGTGAGGCCGCTGAGCCCTAGCACAGACGGAGTCAGGGTAGCTGGCGCTGGGTCACCGGGCCCCAGTGCAGCCAAAGGATGGGTGTGGTGGAACCGTCCAACTTAAACTGGCTTAAATGTGCCTAATCACTGTCGGAACAGAAATTATTCTGTTGACGCCGGATTTCGTCACTAGTAAAATCGGCGCCAAGAAGAGAGGTTGTTGGAAAAGCACAGTTGGGAATCGGCCGAATGGTGCTACAGTACGAGATCGGCCGATGACTTCTGTCTCGCTTCAGATCGAACGTGCCGGGTTCCCAATCGGTTGCCTTTTGCCGATAAGGAATCGGCCGATTAGGAGGTTGGGTTAATTGGGCCTGTATGGGCTTGGAAAGAGATAAAAGGATAAGGGGAAGATCAGCCCATGAAGCGTATGATAACCAACCTAGCACGAATCGTGCTTGTAAATATTCATTTTCTATTTGAATTAGGGATAGAATTCTAGTCGGTTAAGAAGTCATCTGTACGGGGCTATAAATAGCTACCTTTGTAAATCTGTAAACATCAAAAAATCAATACAACCAACTACTTTTTCCTCGTACTTACTTTCAAGCAGGCGACTTCGCCAAATACTTTCTCTTTTCATGAGTTCGTGCGAGTTGGCAGGGCTGCATCAACTTGATCTCCGGCCAATCTTGTAAGTTCCGTTTACTGAATACATTCTAAGCTTTAACTTCGGGCGTATCGCTGTTGTTTCGTTTAGATTTATTCACTAGTTATCGATATTTACTAGAATCATAGGTTTTACCTGTTTTTTCTAGTTTTATCACCAGTTATCCAGCTAGGAATCGGTGGTTTCGGCTTTCTTCACGTTCTGCTATTAAATTCATCTACTTTACATATTGCCGATTAGATCTATTCCTAGTGTTGTTATCATAGCTTTGTGTCGATTACTCTAGTAGTTTTCCATCTACAAGGCTACAGTGATCGGCTGCCTTATAGCCGATTTCTTTATTACGGTAAATTGGCCGATTCGCTGATAAGCTTTCTCGAGATCGGAAAGTTAGCCGATCGTGATTTTCTGAACCTGGCACGTATTCTTCCTTGCCAATCAACAGGTCAGATTGGCTGGCACGCCGCGCGAACCGCACCAGGGCAATCACCCGAACAGGAGTTAAGCAGATTCTCTCGAGTCGTGTGTCAGACGCTGGGATTCGGTTGACCGATTTCTAGCGCCAACATATTCATAACGCACTTAAAATAGTATAATTCCGGTAGTCCGTCGAGGGTCCCCAGGACAACCCGAATCATCCACATACGACTTGAATTTTAGCCATACATCAGGATCGCTTCTATGAAGGGAAAGCATCAACAAACATTACTTTTTTACATAAATACTGAAGGTACGAATTATTACAAACCGTAGGTTGAAACAAACTTAAAGTGCAAGTTAAACCATTCTAAGAGTTTCAAACTAAAACAAGCCTGGGAAGTAAAGTAATTAAACAACTAAGTCCAACACTAGGGAATTATGAGACTCGTAGAATACCCTAGTTCTTTGGGCCTTCCTCATTGGCAGACCGCTGTTGCATGTCTGAAAATAACAAAAGAGGATCCTCTGAGTACGAAGGTACTCAGCAAGACTGACCCGTCTAACCAGTATAGATAAAATAAATTAAAATTTCAAGGAGTATGATACCTTTTTAGTGGACTAGCTGACTCTATATTTAGTGAAAAAGCTTACTATTAGTGAAACCTTAGTTTTGTGATTTTATTGACTATTTATGTTTACCTAACCAATCTACGTTTATAAATCATTTGCGCAGACAAGTTGTTCAGAATATCATACAACAATATTAATTCAAGGAAAACATCACGTTGAACTTGTTTACTCTACGATGCTTAAGCGATGATCAAGTGCACTCATAACTGAGAATTGCAGTGATTCGGACCGATTTACATCCTGCAGGAGATACCTAATCACCAGCCATGCACAACTGATCGGGTTGCGCATAATGACCTTTCGATTAGCTGTACCCAAAGATCGGAAATATAATTACCCGAACCCAGGGACACACCCCCACATGGGACCCCACGTCTGGCCTGATCTCCATGTGAGTTTTAGGCTACGCCCCTATCTTTCTCTTGCACGCCAAGCACGGGTACGCACAACTGATCGGGTTGCGCATAATGACCTTTCGATTAGCTGTACCCAAAGATCGGAAACATAATTACCCGAACCCAGGGACACACCCCCACATGGGACCCCCACGTCTGGCCTGATCTCCATGTGAGTTTTAGGCTACGCCCCTATCTTTCTCTTGCACGCCAAGCACGGGTACGGACATTTCCAATCAAAGAGCCAACTAACCTACCAGGCTTACTGGTTCCCAATGGCAGTAAGCAACCAGGTAATATCACTTGATCAAAGGTCAAGATAACGAAAAGGCCTTAATTCATTAAGCTTAGTAGATAGAACTATCATCTTTAGCTTCTATCCACGACTTTCAGAAATCATACCATTTCCTTGATCCAATCGTGTATGAACATGATTACCTTAAGTTAATGAGAAACAAAAGTTACTCTAAGGATAGATTCTAAGCAATACTAAGCATAGGACATTACTAGTTATTTTGAACAGGTGGCAAAGATGTCCTAACAACCAAGGTTGGATTGTGCATAAAAGTAAGGTTTCAATCAACTCCTAGACTTAATGCATAAATAGATAAATAACCAAAAATTTGGACATGTGAATATAAATATCTGAAAATAATAGGTGTAGATGCTTCGGGGCTTGCCTTGGGTCCAAAAATGTTAGGTTCTTCAGAAGACCCTTCAATAACAGAAGCAAGCTCAATAATCTCCTCAAAACCTTCAGGTTCTTCAGATAATTCCATAAATTCCACCTCAGGTGCTTCAGATTCTACGGTATGATGCAAGTCATAGTTATTAATGCAAAACTTTTTGATAAAAAGAGACTACAACTTATCTTCACGATCAAGTTGCAAGACAACACTAAACTACCCAAAAAGATTAGCCCTCAAATTATTTTTTAACTAACCTAACTTAAGCCTTTTCTTTTATTTAGAAAAAAATTATAAATAATTTCTAATCTTAAAACCTAATCCCTATGGATTAATAATTATTTATGAATAATAAAACATTATTCAATTTTTTTTACATTTTATAAGGGTTAAGTATTTATTTAAGTACCTTAAATAAAGGCACTAAATAAATACCTAATTTTTATTATCTTTTCCTAGGGTTTAAGAATTTTAATGCATGAGGAAAAATGAAACACACCTAATAAAATTGGTTTCACTAATTTTGGACATTTCTACAAATTAAAATGAATTAAATATGAAAATAGAATTTAAATCTAATTTCTAAAACCCCTAATCCAATTTCTCCCCAAAACCCCCTAGAAAACTCTTCTCACTCACCCCGCCCTACCCCCTTCACACACTCCCATGGGCCCGGTTAGCACATGGTACCCCCGGCCTTGACCGTGGGTACCGACGCGGGTAACCACGAGAACTTGCCGCGGGCGAGGTCTCCGACGACGGTGGCTACCTAGCTAGGCTCACCTCGACCACGAGCATGTACTAGGGGTGTTGTTGGGGTGGGTTGTCTAGCGGCGGCGATGAACGGCGAAGACCAGCGGCGGAGCGGGTAGCGTTAGGTTATGCGGCGGCGCGCAGTTCACTGACGGCGACTCCAGATCAACGAGCGAGCTCCATAGCTATGCCTGGACCCAAGACACCTGGCGCGCTCCCAAACCCAAACTTCCCATGGCCGAAGCAAGGCACTCCGCACTGGTGGCCATGGCAGAGGCGCGCGCGCGGCGGTGTAGGAGCTCCAGCCAACTCGGCCATGCTCCAGGCCAACAAGCGGCCCAAGAGATCCCCATGGTTCGACTTGTCTTCCTATTGGATAGACTCACTAACAAAAGAGGTGTTTTCTAGGATGCGCTCTAGGATTTGTTCCCCTCCATTGTGGTTTTGTGGATGAAGGATCCTCCAGTGGAACTGTCGAGATGCAGGGCAGACTCCTTGTCAAGACCATGAAGAAAGCGTTGTAAACACACGTGATCGGGTATAGACAAGTCTGGGTCAAATTATACTAATAAAGTGAACCTTGCCCAAGCTGCACTTATGGACTCCTCGAACTGCTGAAAGTCAAGAATTTCCTTTCGTAGGGAAATAATACGGGATAGGGGGAAGAAAGCAAGACAGAACTTGTCTCGAAGTTCCTCCTAGCTACTGTTGGTACTACCCACGGTGTGAGTGCAACATTGCTTTGCCCTCTTAGAAATAGATAAGGGAAACATTCCATTTCAAGGTTTCTTGTGTCATGCCTGAGAACGTCAGGCATGAGCTCGAACTCTCACAGGTGATTGTAGAGGTTTTCATTATCAAGCCCAGAGAAGGAGTGTTCCCAAACCATGGCTATAAAGTCAGGATGGAGTTCATAGCCAGATGTAAGGATTGGTTGTGCAGAAGGTGGTGGCTCATAAAACTCGCATTTCGGAGTAGAGAGGTTTTGAATAGAAGGTTGGTCTATGACAGTGTGCGTAAGGGTAGAAAGAAAGGAAATAAAAAGATACGAGGATTACTAGGTTCGAAGAGGAATACCACAATCGTTGCTGGCAACAGCGCCAGAAAGCTTGTTGGTATAATAACGTTCACGAATAAATCCACAAGCGTACAGATACCGCTGTAGCTTTCACTCACAAGTATTCAGGGTATCGAATCCATAGAGAATATGTGTGTACTAATCTTCAGAGTCTAGGATATCCAAGGAAAACAAGAGAAATATTGGCGAGGGTAGAGAGAATACCTATGGATGGGAGGTCAAGGGATAAGATAAGTTCTGTGGTTAAATTCTTACTTTAGGCACCAGCTTACTCCAGGTTTGCCAATAGACTCCAACCAATAACTCTGCGTTGTACCCGAACATGGAGAATTATGAAGGACGAAAAGGGTTGTTACCACCTACTGCCTACCTCTGCATTTCGTGGGGTACAAGCCAAAAAAGGCAACCTTGGCCTAGGCACCACGTCTATGCTAATGATTACTACCTTAATCCCAACGTTGCTACATAAGACTAATGTACTCTATCTCAAATAGAGCAATTGAACCCACAAGCAATTAAGAACAGAACTTAAATAACCAGGAGACTCACCACCATATAGAATCACGAAGACTTTCTTAGATGAAGGTAAGCATCCTTAGAGGTACAAGCTTAGAGAAGAGTGCCGACATGCTAGGCGCTTCCTCCAGACTATCCCCTTACTCTCTTCCTATTTTAAGCATGAGCTAAGCAACACTTCGCCTTGGATCTTTGGCTCTAACTCTTCAATCTTGTGTGTCTTTAGGTGGAGGCTATCCTTCTCAATATAGAGGCTCCACAAGGCGGTTCTGAGGTGGCAACTACACATGAATTGGTCACAACCACCATGGGGAGGCACTAGGAGGGGACACGTGGAAGGCGGTGGTGAGAGGCGGTTGGGGTGGTTCGGCTGAACTAGTGGGTCAGCTGACGCCTGTTTGCCGCCTCGCCCACCGCCCTTTGTTTGGCTCATTGCCTGGTGGTCCCTCAAGTTAGTTCGGATTTGTTAACGTGGAGTTAAGACGATTAAGTCTGGTTCGTGGACCTTGAATCCGTGTGCTTGCTCCTGATTGGTTGGAGTTGTGCTTTCTCCCTTGTTTATGTGTGTTTTCTCCTTAATTCTGATAATTAATCACCTGCATACAAATATTCACCAATACTTGTGGAAATAGTTGGTGCTCATATTTTAGACCTTTTTATGCAAGAATTGATTATTAGATTTGGTATTCAAGGACCGTCAACACTATGGCTATTGTCTTGAATAAAACTATTGGTTTAGTTACTATATATAAGATTGGATATGTGACATAGTTATATGTTGAAATAGCTATTTGGTGAATATTATATGTTGTTGGCTCATAACTGATGCTGAAATGGGATTTCTAGAGAACTTAAGATGAAAACATACAATAAATCTATGTGCTTGTTGAATTGTTGTATTATGAGTATCTCATATCAGTCAACGCATACCAACACTGGACAGAAGCAACCATTATGTTTGTTTTGATTATCCATCACCATGATGCATAAGTCTGTGGTTGTTTCCATTTTATCTCACTTGCTAGTTAGCATGTTCACTATAACATCACCTTTTTTGTTTCATCATTATTTTGGTCCCCTCTGAATGACAACAAAAACTAACAACTCATGTGATATGCTAGAATAGAATTGATCGACAAAAAGTATCTATTTGTTTTAATATTTCATGATATTTCTAAAAGAATATTACACTATATGTAGCTATACTTAATATGTATGGTGATTATAAGGCATTTCATATGAAAATGGTGTTGATATTGTGCTATAAGTGGATCTGAGCAAAACAAAAACACTATTTGCTACCTAGAAATGGCCTCCAACTTTTGTTTGTCATTTATTTTGGCAATTTACATGTTTTTGGAGTTCCAAATTGGAACAATGCATGTGTTAGTGGTTTTGTAGAATATTTTAAATGATATGACATGTTGATGACCATTGATCATATCATTTACACAAATTAAACAAATGGTTCAAAAATCTTTTGATCATACATAATGAGCCTTTGGATTCTAATTTACTTTGCTTGCCCAAAAATTGCCTGAAATAAACAAATAATATAGTGACTCTCGCAGGCTAGATTTATGGCATAAAAATGTAGTTGAAGACATTAATGGATTACAATCTTTAGTTAATTTGGAAAAGATGAAACACCATAATTGCTGACCCCTTAACAAGTTTTACCATAAATGTCCTTTTGTACCCGAGTATATAGAACCGACAGAAGCAATCACCACTTCCATTATGTCTAGCTGTATAGTCGGCAAAAGCATTTATAAATCAATGGATTTATTTGTGATAGCCGTCTACAGTGATAGTGGTTTTTGTAAAATATATAAACCATATGGGGTGACCATTGATCATATCATTGGGCACAATCTAAAAAATGGTTGAAGGTTTTTTCCATCTTAAATAATGAGCCTTTGTAGACTAATGTACTTGCTATTCCAAAAATTGCCTTGAATAAAACCAATGATTTAGTGAATATAAGGATGGATTTATGCTCTAAGGATGTGGTTAAAGGTTGCAACTAGCTAGATAGTAAAAGACTATAGGCATTAATTAATGGATCTCTAACTTTTGCTATTTTGAATAAGATCTAAGGGTATGTAATTGCTCAAATCTTGACAAATTTTACCGAAACATTTCATTTTCATTCGGCGTGTAGTCGACAGAAGCAACCACCACTTCCATTATGTTACCCACACTATCGACAAAAAGGAGCCGTTTGATTTCGATTCCTTTATGCGCACCCTCTGTTTACGGCTTGAAGCTGTTTATGCAGTTTCATCTCCATTGCTTTAGCGGCACACAAACGTTTCCAAACTTGAACAACAAAAAGGCTAATGTGGAAGAAGAAATCCTTGGTGCCAAACATCAAAGCTCTTTTTAGAAATCCTGGGTGCTGAACCTTTTGATGTGATAGTCTTCTATGGTGATTGTGGTTTTTGTAAAACTTTTAAACTGTATGGGGTGAACATTGATCATATCATTGAAACAAATTAACAAATGGTTCAAAAATATGTTGATCTTACATAATGAGCCTTTGTAGACTAATAAACTTGCTCTTCCAAAAAAAATTGCCTTGCACAAACCAATGCTTTAGTGACTCTGGGGCTGGATTGATGCTCTAAAGATGTGGTTAGTTGCTGCTACTAGCTAGTTAGTAAACCAATCAAGATATAAATGGATCACTAACCTTTGCTTACTTGAATAAGATAAAAGGATTTATAATATTGCTCAACAATTGACAAAATTCAGCACTCCATTTCATTTTCTTTCGGAGTGTAGTCGACAGAAGCAACCGCTACTTCCATTACGCTACCCATACTATCAAGAAAAAGAGCCCTTTGATATCGATTCCTTTATGTGCGCCCCCTGTTTATGGCTTGAAATTGCTTCTCCTGTTCCATCTCCATTTCTTTAGCGGGACACAAACGTTTCCAAACTTAAACAACCAAAAAGGCAAAGCAGTTGACGTGGAAGAAGGAATCGGTGCCAAACACCAAATCCCTTTTTTAGAAATCCTGGGTGCCGAACCATTTGATATGATAGCCGTCTATGGTGATGGTGTTTTTTTGTAAGACATTGAAACCATCTGGGGGTGAACGTTGATTATATCATTGACACAATCTTTAGTTAATTTGGAAAATATAAAAAACCATAATTGCTCAACCGTTAACAAGTTTTACCACTAAATGTCTTTTCTACCCGAGTATATAGAGCCAACGCAAGCAAGCTCCACTTCCATTATGTCTAGCTGTATAGTCCGCAAAAGCATTCGGTTTTGATATCTCTATGAGCGCGACTTGTTTATGGCTTGAAGTTGCATTTGGTTATACTTCATCTCGCTTTATTAAAGATACAAACGCCTCTAATTGTGAACAACAAAAAACAAATCCTGGATCACGCTCTTTGTTTTACGGCTTGAAGTTGCTTCTGTCATTCAAAATTCATTGCTCTAGCGGAGACACAACCGTCTCCAAACTTGAACAAAAAAAGGGGTAAGCAATTGAGTGCGGAAGAATGAATCTTGTGTGCCAAACACCAAATCTCCTTTTGCAGAAATCCTAGGTGCCAAACCATTTATTTGTGATAGCCATCTACGGTGATAGTGGTTTTTGTAAAATATATAAACCATATGGGTGACCATATCGTTGGGCACAATCTAACAAATGGTTAAATTTTTTTTATCTTACATAATGAGCCTTTGTAGACTTATGTACTTGCTATTCCCAAAATTACCTTGAATAAAACCAATGATTTAGTGACTAAGGCTAGATTGTTAAAGGTTGCAACTAGCTACATAGTAAAAGACTATAGGTATTAATTAATGGATTAATAAATTTTGCTCTTTTGAATAAGATAAAAGGGTATGTAATTCTCAACACTTGACAAATTTTACCGCTATATTTCATTTTCATTCAGTGTGTAGTCGACAGAAGCAACCGCCACTTCCATTATGTTACCCACACTATCGACAAAAGGAGCCGTTTGATTTTGATTCTTTTATGCGCACCCCCGGCCCTATTTACAGCTTGAAGTTGCTTTTGCCGTTCCATCTCTATTGCTTTAGCGGGACACAAACGTTTCCAAACTTGAACAACCAAAAAGGTTATGCAGTTGACGTGGAAGAAGAAATCGGTGCCAAACACCAAAGCTCTTTTTTACAAATCCTTGGTGTTGAACCATTTGATATCAGGGGTGGAGGTGTATAGTAATTAGGGGGTGCTAATGCACCCCTAAAAAATTGAAAAAACAGTGAATATGTTCAATTTTTTACCATATATGCACCCCCAATGATCAAACTCTATGCACCTACAAGGCAAATTCACCCCCTCCAATTTAATCTAGCTTCGCCACTGTTTGATATAATAGCCGTCTATGATTTTGGTGGGTTTTTTAAACCATTTAAACCCATATAGGGTAAATGTTGATCATATCTGGAGTGGAGGCGATAGAAGCAACCGCCATTTCCATTATGTGTACCTTATAGCGCTCTGGTTTTGGTATCTCTATGCGCGCCCCTTGTTTATGGCTTTGAAGTTGGTTTTTGTTCCATTTCATCTTTGGTTAACAGAGACACAAACGCCTCTAAACATGAACAACCAAAAAGCTAAGCAGTTGAACGTGGAAGAAGAAATCCTGGGTGCCAAACACCAAAACTCGCCCACAAGTACGTGTCGTGCGATGGATCTCCAGCCTTGCAAGATAACCAGCCGGAGCCCCTTACACAATCTCCACTAGCTACTCTCTGGCGTGCTTGGTACGAGTGACAGACAATCAACAGCACCATCATGATCATGCAAGCTTATCTTTCTCATAGTCATCAACCAAACATGTCCATGTCATCCTTCCACCACCACCCCTCCATCCCCAGCATATAAATACTCCTTGACCCCTGGCTCAGCTTCTCCATTCTCATATCCCAGCAGTAGCTCTCGATCAGATGCGAGTTAGCAGGTCCTCTCCAGCCATGGCTGCTCATGTGGATCCGCTGGTGGTGGGGAGGGTGATCGGTGACGTGGTGGACCTGTTCGTGCCGACGGTGCCCTTGTCGGTGCGCTTCGGCACCAGGGACCTCACCAACGGCTGCGAGATCAAGCCACCTATCGCCGCCAACATGCCCGCCGTCCAGATCGCCGGCAGGGCCAACGACCTCTTCACCCTGGTCAGTATTCATCACAAATTACTACCTCAGTCCCCGTGCGTGCTCTTAGCTTGTTAATGAATGTTTATGCAATGGTAGTAATTAATTGACGCACTGCGTTTATATGTGATCAGCTCATGACTGACCCAGATGCTCCGAGCCCCAGCGAGCCGAGCATGAGGGAGTTGCTCCACTGGTAAATTCTCGATCACTTTTTCACTTGCCAGGTGGTGATTTTCTGCCTCCTTGTCAGCATGTACCGCGTTTGCTGTCATTGTCTACTGTGCATGCTCTTTATTTACCTGATACTACTTTGCCGTTTGTTCTAATTTGCCTCTTTCTTTTTTGGTGACCCCTCTTGGACAAAGGCTGGTGGTTAAGGGTGCGTTTGGTTGCGAGGACGAAGTGGGACGGGACGGGACGATCCCACTTCGTCCCGCGTTTGGTTGGAGGACAGGTGGGACGGGGACATCCCTACGAGGGAATATACCCTCCAGATGCGGGATGCCCCCGTCCCACCAAAACGAGCGGACGGGGGCATCCCACTTCGCCCCCGTCACGCGCCGTCTGTCCACGCGGGCGTGCGCGGGCGAGCGCCGGCGGCCGGCAGGCGCGGGCGGGCGCAGGCGAGCGCCAGCAGAGCGCTGGCGGCGGCCGGTTGGCGAGCGGTCCCGAACGGTCGAGCGGGCAGCTGGCAGGCGGGCGAGCGGTTGTGTTGGGCGAGCGGGCGGCGGCCCGCAGGCTAGAGGCGCGACGGTCGAGCAGAGAGCAGCCAGCCGGACGAGCGTGCACGGCCGGCTGCGACAGGCAGCAGCCGGACGCGGACCGGC
>NC_028453.1:17322873-17335828 GCF_000263155.2 Setaria italica
CAGCATCTACTACTATGCAGACCACTTATTGGTACCTATTACTATTGCATTCTTCATTACTTGGGTACCAGTTGCTTTGCTTAATCGTCTTTTTAGCTCTGTGAGTAGTGTATAAGCAGTAGAAGTCGATTGGGTAGGCTAGTAGGGAAAGCTGCAAAGCGGCCGGGTAACTAGGGGTGCAGGAACATTTTTGCGTCGATCCATCGTGCATAGATGCAGGTTAGCAGTAGGCGCCAGCCGACGCGCGAAACCTGTCCGTCCCCGGAGGCGCAGGGCTTGGCGGCGGCGGGTCCCTCGGGCGGCACACGTTAGCCGCGCTCCGCTACTGCGCGCGATGGTGCCCACGACGCGTGTCGACCGGAGCGCCGCACCCCGTCATCCTCAGCGGCCTCGCCGTCCCAGCTTGCACAACGGGCCACCAGTTGGTGTAAGCACGCCTGCAGATTAGTCCACCTCAGCTCACTTCACCTAGCCCTTGTTGGTCGGTAGCTGCTGATCATCTTCGTCACACAGTCAAATCAGCTAGTACCTGGTCACATACTTAACTCTGTGTTTCGTATACTAAATGTCAGTGACTTGGCGTTAATTTTTGTTCTATTTAACAGTAATTTTTTACATGTCCTACATGTATATACTCGGGTCCGGTGGCGTTAGTCAGCTGATCATCTTTTTCCCCGTTTGTGTGTGCATTAACTTACTATATATTTTAGTTTGGTCGTGGACTCCTGAAAGGCTTAATAATTGAGTCTTGCTGTGATGGTAAACTCCTTGAGTCCCATGACACTTTGTTCTGGATTCCATATGTGCCGTGGACGTGGTAATCTCGCTCAGCTTTATTCTGAATTCTTTATCGAAAGATCGAGTACGTGTTGTTGTCCTGATTGATTGCGACTTTTCGTAAAGATCCATGTTTACATGTCCGGCCGGTAGCTCCGCCAGTGCACACGTGTCACCGGCCAGCTACCACTTTCGCATGTTTGGTCTCTTGCTGACGCTGGCTTCGGCATTATCGATGTGCAGGTGAGACGGTGGTGCCGTACGTGGGCCCGCGGCCGCAGGTGGGCATCCACCGCTACGTGCTGGTGCTGTTCCAGCAGAGGGCCCGCATGAATGCCCCGCCGCCGATGGCCATGGTGGGAGAGGCGGCGCGCGCCAACTTCACCACCCGCGCCTTCGCCAGCCGCCATGACCTGGAGCTCCCGGTCGCCGCCATGTACTTCAACGCTCAGAGGGAGCCCGCCAACCGCCGCCGCAACTACTGAGACCGTGCCGCCGGCTGATCGACGGTGATGAACCAAGAAGCTTATTAAGCCAGCCGCCGTCGTCAGTGTCCAATGCAAGAAGACGACGATGAAAAGCTTCCTACATGTCGTGTTGTCTTCCTTGAATAATTAAGCTGAACTGTGCTTGGGACTTGTCCCGTTAATGTACCCTATCAACTTGTGGTGCTTAATTTGTTTAATTATTTATGATAACTAGTAAAGTGTTTTTTAAGGTTTTATATCTATACAAAACAGAGTAAATAATACTTTTATAATTGGAAAAAGTATTTTTACTCCTTCAAAACAATTTTTTTAGTAAGTCTTTTATAACATTTTCTTTTGAAAAAGATTAATAACAAAATTCAATGACCAAAACGTTAGGAATTGACAACACATTTATCTTCCTGAATCATGTGTGCATGCATTCAGCCCTAAGTCTATCCATGGACCTAAAGATAACAGCAAACAATGACCTTTTGTGTTTCATCAGTTGAACCCTTCTGACGTATCAAACACACATCGCAACCACATGTCGTCCAAAACCAGACCACAGTACCCACAATACTCGACATGAATTCAGTCGTTGACTTTGATGAGGTGGCACCTTCGTATAAGCTACGAACCTGCGCATGCTGAAAAAAAAGGAAAAGTATAAGCTGCAACTTCACCTAGCTGCTCCCAGTGTTTCCAATTGGACTGACCATATACCAGGAATTGCAAGATGCATCTATTGATTTTTTTTTCTAAACAAGTTGTATCACAAAATTTTTAAACACAATACCTTGACAAAGAAGAGGCATTTAAATTGAATCATTCCAATCAGAAACAAATTTGTGACTGCAATGTACAATGTATCTATGCTTTCTGAACAATATTGCAAGCAGGGCAAAGCTCTGCATTGCTGGTCGACAGAACATTATCTTGGCCGGCGAAACTCTGCACCTCATTGCTGTTCTGAATCATATTCTTTCCCTCTCCCCTCTTGAGATGATCTATGAACAGTTCTCCATACTTTGGCATGTCAAAATCAAGAGCAAAAGAAGATTCATATGACTGAATAAAAAGTGCATTAGCATTAACTTAGACGTACTGTACACAGAATAAATTAGGCCTGACCGGCACTTGCGGCCCTTGCGGTGGCCTGCTAGATGTCCCTCCTTTATTTGTAGCACTGTCCACAGCAACAACTACAGAAGGTCATGATGTTCTTATGGCTATGCTTTCTCTGAAAATTGTAGAGAAACGTGGATGTGCTGTGACACTCTTGAAGTCTTGTCATTCTACCAATCCAGTAACCAAGATTCATGGAAGTGATATGAAAATTCAATAATCGCCAAGAACATAACATACTGTCATTTTAGCAAACACCTAGCAGACATGCAAAACGCAACCTCCTGATCTACTGCATAGACGCCCGATCAATCAGGGGAAGGTAGAGGGAGTCCTACTGTGCAGCATCAGTAAGTTGAACAGCGGTGGAAAAGATCGATGGCCGAACCTCATGAAGGAATGAAGGCATCGGTTTGCGTCCCACGTGGATGGCGGTCTCTGTCGATGAACCGATGGTGAAGCCGGGGCGGGGGTGTAAGAAACCCAACTCGCGCTTTTGGTCTGCATCCTATCCTCTTCCTTGAATACATGACAGCTAGGTCCAGCGTGAGGACGAGTTTTGATGGATGTGCATCCTATCCTCTTCCTCGAATACATGACAGGGTCTGACGTGAGGGGTACGGTATCCCTGATTTACGTGAGAAAGCTTTTCGCCACCAATTTAGGTGAGAAAGTTTTTCAATTATTTTCAATCTTTATAGTATTGGAACTACTAGCGCTCGGACGTCCGATCCGGACGCTAGCGTCGAACAGTTGAACGAAGGAAATTCCTGCACGAACACGCATCCCATGTTGCATGCAACAACTAAGCATGACGCAACATATTTTACAGATAAATCTTTGCACATCGCATATGATGAGTGGATGGGCTTGCACACCAGGTGGAGGGGTTGAGCAAAAGCAGTGCCAACTGCGAGAGCACCTGGTGGTGCGAGATGAGAGATAAAGAAAGCGAAAATCGGAAAAGAGAAAAGCTGCAACATAAAAAAACTTCATAAAACATCTCGATTTTTACTCTTGCAACATCAATAATAATAAATGTGAAATCATCTATTGTAACACCTCAAATTATTTAAGAACATGGGAAATCATTTATTGCAACACCAAAAAACACTATTTGTAACATCCAAAACTTACCGCAACAACTCTAATAAAAAACTTAAAAACGCAACATCTTGAATCAAAATCCCGCAACATCAAAAAACAAATGTTGCAACATCTTAGATTGTAAGGAATTTCAATAGACAAAAAGGTCTTGAAACAAAATGAAATGTCCACTGAAACATCTCGGAAGACCTATTGCAGCATCTCGGGAGACCAACATGTAAGAAGAGCTCTTGCAACAAATTTGTGCACCTGAATCAACATGAACACAACAAGCTTATTAGGGACTTCCTCCACCATGGATGTCGCCACCACCAAGGATGCCAACCTCCACCCACCACTCGAGATCTGCAGTCATGTGATGCACCCGCACTATCCTGTTCAAGCTAGAAGGAGATTCGGTTGTCTTCATTGCGAAGATCGGCAAGGAGATGCAACCTCGGCAGCATGCTCTCACCCTCGCTCGTCAGCGGTCGGTGCTGCTCAGCTCGCAAAGCTGTTGGGGATCGCCCAAAAAGATGGTCACCTTCAAGGTCGTTCGTCCGACGTGAAACACATAGCTTCGCAAAATAATCAACTTCGGGCGAGGGTACCTAACCTCGAGGGGCCATTTTGGCGTGAAAGTAGTACTACCCTCTTGTCGCCTCTGTAAATTCGGTCTCGAAGCCTCGGTCTCAAAGCCAAGAGATAAACGCTGATCACCAGGATATAACGAAACTTACCCACGAGCGCTCGAAGCTAACCTCGAGTGCCGAGCTGTTTACTGTATTTTACTCAGGTTCGTTGGAGCAAGCAAGCCAGGACTCAAGGTGCGAGGCTGGCGTCTTTTCGGCATGAGACTTGGATAGCTTCAAGCATGAGGTTAGGATAAGTTTAAGCATGAGGTTGAGGACGCGAAGGCGTTGGAAATGTGAAGGCGCAATTCGCGCGTTGCTTGAGAGCGCGATTCGCGGGATTGACTGAAGGCGTGAGAAGCGTGATTCGGGAGAGGAGACCAAGTCGCACAAGTTACCTCCAAAAGACCTATGTGTATAGCATATTCTAAGAATATAGTAGTTGAGTAAAGGTAATTGCGAAATGTAAAGTGTCTTTCGAGACACTATAAAAGGGGAGCCCTTGATGTAAACGGATGCTCATTTTTCAGAATTGAACCACGAGTGCTTCTCTAACATTGTTGTGTTCGAGTCTCCTTGAGATTTGTTTCCCAACATTGGCGCCCACTGTGTTCTAGTCACCAACCCACGATGCCACCCCATAAGAAGAAGAGGACCACCGAGGACGAGGTAGGACAAGAAAGGCACCTTGTCTCGGTCGAGCAAGTCAATAGTGATAAGGTAGAAAAGCTAAAAAGAATTGAGGC
This sequence comes from Setaria italica, assembly GCF_000263155.2. Lineage (NCBI taxonomy): Eukaryota > Viridiplantae > Streptophyta > Magnoliopsida > Poales > Poaceae > Setaria > Setaria italica. The sequence continues at coordinate 17,327,710 of NC_028453.1, forward strand.
TAACCTAAGAACGAGAAGTCAGAATGGGAAAGTTGAAGCGGAGACCTCGAGCCAAGCACCGCCGCAAGTAAACATGCATGATGAACCCCTCAATGAAACAAAAGAAGAGCTAGCCTTGGCACTCAAACAACTAGAAGCATTAAAGAAAGAAAAAGAGAAATTTGCTCAAGAGCTCCAAACGCAAAGATTAGCAGCCAACAAGCTAGCGAAGCTAAACGAGGCCAAAAGGCAGCTAGCGGAGTTGCAGCAAGAGCTGAACGAGTTGCAATATTTGCACAACAAACCACAACAGCCACCGCAGCCACCACTTCCAACTTTCAACACCAATGATACACCCATCATATATCCAAATCCTAGCATCGTTGGACACAACACCCCAGTGACAACGAGCGCATACACAACAATCGACAAAAGTTCCCCACTATCCTCAGGCTTGCAAATAGCCCCATGGCCCACAACCTACAAAGCAGTGACACTACCGAAGTTCAACGGCCAAACAGATCCTCGACAGTTGCTCATGAGCTACGAAACAACCATAGCCTCGGCAGGAGGAGATGACGTGGTATTGGCAAAGTCATTTATCATAGCATGCGAGGGCGCGTCACTGAATTGGTACTCTCTACTCCCACCGCAGTATGTATATAGCTGGATAGATCTTAAAACCAAGCTGATACAAAACTTCCAAGGCTTTCATAGAGCTGTGACTGATGAGGGAGATTTATTCAATTGTGCGCAAAAAGATAAAGAGCCTCTCGCAAGCTATGTGAGAAAATTTATCCAACTCAAGTTGCAAAGTCTAGATGTGGAGGATAGCATGGCCATAGCAGCCTGCATCAAGGGACTCAACCTAGGTCCAATAGCCTCAAAGCTATCAATGAAAAAACCAAAAACAATGGAAGCCTTGTTTGCACAACTAGATAAGTATTGCAGATCAGATGAAGACCACAGGAGGAGAGTGGCAGAGAGAAACCGCTAGAGGCAAGCTGAAAAAGACCAAAGCTAGCAAGCCTCGTGCTACAACCACCAGCAACATCACCACTCGCACCCAACCGAACAGGTATTGGCGATCGAGGGTAACCAACCCTCGCTTCAAAACCAAGGCCAAAACCAAAGCCGATACCACCAACATCAACCAAACTTCGACAGCGGCTAGAGGGGCGGCTATGCCGGAAGAGGAAGAGGTCGATGCAGAGGACCTCCAAGGCCAAATAATCAAAATAACCAACATAGACCGCTTTACTGTACATTCTAGGGAAAATAGCTTGACCATGCAACTAATTTTTGCCCAGAAGCCAAAAGGACTTTCGAAAGAATAGTCGAAGAAAAGAAAGCAGCCGAGGCACTCAAAACCATCCACCATACCACCTTTTGGCCGCAACCACCATACTACCCAAACCCCAACTTCACAACCTTTCAGCCCGCCATGATGTGGCAACATTCGCCGCTATTCCAACCTCAAGCTCAGGTAGCCTCACAGACTGCGAGCTTCACACCATCCCAACCTATCCATGAAATACCCTTACCACCACCAAACCTACCCAACAAAATTCCAAAGGCCGAGCCCAACAATCCACAAAACAACAATCCCAAAACCTTGCCCACATATGGCATGATAATGCCAATCTCAGGAGGATCCTCACAATCCGAGCGTTGCGAGGACAGCTCAAATGCTCTACCAACCTATGGCATGATAATGCCAATCTCCAGAGGGTCTTCCCTCGAGTTTGAAAATAAAAGGCAAAAAAAAGATTATTTCAGGCAGGTGAACACAATCATACCCGATGGTCCCCCAGCCAAACCGGAGTGGGCACACATGCCCATCCCTTTCGTAGAGGAACATTTTAAATTGAAAACAGCCTCACATAATGATGCCCTAGTGATCGAGGCCATCATTGCTGGCTGGAAAATAGGGAAGGTCCTAGTGGACAATGGCAGTTCTGCGGATATCATCTTCGCAAACACCTTTAGGGAGATGAAAATTGACCCACACTTGCTCAAGCCGGCAGAAGTCCTGTTGCTTGGCTTCGGGGGGAGGCCGGTTAAGGCCTTCGGAAAGATAGCACTACCAGTTTCGTTTGGAAATCTCAACAATGCAAGAACAGAACGTATAACATTCGATGTTGTCAAAATGTACTACCCCTACTTTGTCATCCTCGGGAGAGGGTTCATCAACAAATTGGATGCAGCAATCAGGCAGTAGTTCCTATGTATGAAAATCCCAGCCTTGAAAGGAGTCATCACAGTTTATGGCAACCAGCAAACCACCAGAAATATTGAAAAAGGCGTGACCCCGGGACAAAAGAATGTCCATCACCTAACAAACCCTAGCGAGGTTGAGGAGCAAGAAAAGAAAAAACCATATGTTAATCCCAAGAGGGACAAAGAGAAGGTGAAGATAAGCGTGGATGGTGAAACAAAGAGAGTCCTCCTGGATGACTATGCCATGGATAGATATGTTACAATAGGGGCTAACCTCGAGCCTAACGAGGAGAGAGAATTAATTGAGTTCTTAAACAAGAACAAAGATGTTTTCGCCTGGTCCGCCAGTGACCTCCAAGGGGTCGACAGAGACATAATTGAGCATGGCCTAGAAATAAAACCAGGTGCGAAGCCAAAAAAGCAAAAGATTAGGAAAATGTCAGAAGAAAAAGCCTAGGCTATGAAATCCGAGGTTGAAAGACTCAGCAAGGCCAACATCATATGCTTGATTATCTACCTAGAATGGCTGGCCAACACCGTACCAGTCAAGAAAAAGAATGGCAAGTGGAGAATGTGCATAGACTTCATGATCTAAACAAGGCATGCCCAAAAGACGACTATCCATTGGAAAGAGTGGACAAAGTGGTGGACGATGCTGCAAATAACAAAATGTTATCGTTGTTGGACTTATTCTTGGGGTACCACCAAATTCGAATAAAAAAAGAAGATGAAGGAAAAAACTGGTTTCATAACACCCTTTGGAACCTTTTGTTTCGTAAGGATGCTTGAGGGGCTAAAAAACGCAGGACAAACTTTCTCAAGAATGATAGCAATAATCTTGTCCAAACAGCTTCGCAGAAATATCCCACCTTACATCGGCGATATAGTCGTAAAAAGTGATAAGAGGAAAGATCACATTTTGGTCCTCGCGAAAACATTTGCTAATTTAAGAGTAGCAAACCTGAAACTCAACCCAGAGAAATGTGTGTTTAGTGTTCAGCAGGGCAAAGTCTTAGGATGCCTAGTCTCAACTAAGGGCATCCAAGCTAACTCGGACAAAATCCAAGCACTTGTTGATATGAGGGAGCCAGCTCGGTGAAAGATGTGCAAAGGTTGATGGGAAGAATTGCGGCCCTTAACAGGTTCAGTTCAAGAGCCGCGGAACAAAGCTTACCATCTTTCCAAGTGCTGCAAAACTCTAAAAAGTTTGAGTGGGGGGAGTAGCAGAGCGAGGCTTTCCAATAGCTAAACGACTACTTGACAAACATGACCAAGCTGTGCCGCCCGAACCAAGATCACCTCTCCTGCTATATGTGTCAGCCTCAAACTCAACTGTCAGCGCTGCTCTGATCCAAGAGAAAGAAATTGATGGAAAGCTGAAATAGATCCCAGTCTACTTTGCCTCAGAAGCACTATTAGGGTCGAGACTGTTCTACTCGGAGCTAGAAAAAATCACGTATGCAGTGGTCATGGCAGTGCGCAAGCTGCGACATTATTTTGAGGGCCACAGAATCATATCATTCACAAGCCAATCTCTACAAGATCTCTTCATGAATCGAGAAGCTTCGGGGAGGATTACTAAATGGGCATCAGAGTTGTCAGAATATGTTGTGCACTTCAAGCGAAGAAGTGCCATAAAATCATTAGTCCTGGCGGATTTCATTGTAGACTGGATATCCCCACGTACTAACCAAGACAAGATCGAGGCTCCATGGGTCATACATTGTGATGACACCTGGTGTGACAGAGGGGCTGGAATCTCAGCTATCATCACTTTGCCATAATGCGTCAAAATGAGATATGCTGCAAGGCTCAGCTTCGCAGATGATGCAAGGTCTACAAAAAACACCACAGAATACGAAGCATTGCTCATGGGGCTAAGGAAAATGAAGGCCCTGGGTCAACAAGTGTTCGTAATAAAGACAGACTCTAAAGTAATCAAAGAGCACATAGAAAAGGATAGCGAGGCTAGGAAGCTAGACCTAGTCAAGTATCTCACCGCAATAAGAGCAATGGAAAGGTATTTCAAGGGCTTCACTGTGCAACACATCCCAATGGCGGAAAATGATGAAGTAGACACACTAGCAAAAGCAGCGGCACAGAATCAGCCCATGCCCCCCGATGTGTTCTATAAAATCATCCGCACGCCATCGACAAAGCTGCCAGCCTCGAAGATAGTAAACACAACTGAAAGCTTTGACTGGAGAGACAAAATCATGGTGTACATGAGAGGGTACTTCGAGCCTTACGACGAGGTTGAGCTGAGCAGGCTAAAGCAAAAGGCTAGGGGCTACACGATAATTGACAGAGAATTATACAAGTAAGGGATATCAACCCCTTGGCTATGGTGCATAGACACAAAAAGTGGGAAGGAGCTACTCGTTGAAATACGCAAGGGCTTTTGCGGCTCCCACATCGGAGCCAAAACCTTAGTAAGTAAAGCACTGAGGCAGGGATTCTATTGGCCCACCGCAATTCATGATGCACAAAGCCTTGTAAGAATCTGTGAAGCCTACCAAAAAATGGCAAACCAGCAGAATGCACCATCGCTCCCAATACAACTCATTCCACCAAGCTAGCCTTTACAAAGATGGGGTATGGACCTAGTAGGCCTATTCCCAACAGCTCAAGGCAATTGCAAGTTCACTGTAGTAGCATTCGACTACTTCACGAAATGGATCGTAGCTAAGCCACTGGCAAACATAACCTCAAGCTCAGTTCAGAAATTCTTTTAGCAAAACATCATCTGCAGATTCAGAGTTCCCAGGGAACTGACCGTGGACAATGGCAAACAATTTGATTGCTATGACTTCAATGAGTTTTGTGCAAGCATCGGTACCAAAGTGAAATTCACATCGGTGTACCATCCCTAGTCAAACGGGGCTGTAGAAAGAGCAAATGGGTTAATCCTTTCAGCCATCAAGAAGTGCCTCTTCAATCAAAAGAAAGGAAAGTGGGTGGATGAGCTCCCGAGGGTAATCTGGTCCCACAAGACAACAGCCTCTCGAGCAACAGGTTTCACACCTTTTCGACTTTTGTTTGGCTCCGAGGCAATGACACCCAAGGAAATCAAAAACAAAAGTTTGAGAGTGTTGCAGGCCGAGGCTAACCTAGATGATATAGAAATTGAAAAAGATATGATAGAGCTTGAGATATTACAAGCAGCAGAAAATATTGATAAGTACCAACAAGAAACAAGGAGGTAAAAAAGTGGTTCACAAGGAAATCAATGTGGGTGACCTCATCATCAAGAGGAAGAAAAATTGGGAGAACCTCGGGAAATTGCAGGAAGCTTGGGAAGGGCCATACATTGTTACACGGAGTAATAGGCTAGGATCTTTCCATCTTGCAGATCAACTTGGCACGGAGCTGCCACTCATGGAACATGGATAGCTTGCGTAAGTACTATCCTTAATATCTTGTTCAGCGCTATTCTCGGCTTGTGAAGTTATAAACAACGTCGAGGGTAACGAATTTACTTTATTGTACTTTATGTTTTCACATTTGAACTGCACTCTTTTCCTTGCTAAGGGGGCTCCTTTCTGGAGGCAAGGTTTTTAACGAGGCAGATCCTTGTAAAATTTCTATTACTCAATGAAATGAAATTTCCCCAATGATTCTCGTCTCAAGTGCAATAACAAGTTGCGTAACCTCGCGTTTCTTGCAGATGAAAACTTGCGTTTCTGCGCAAGAGCCTTGAAGCAACAACAAGTTGCGTAACCTTGTGTTTCTGCGCAAGAGCCTTGAAGTAGCAACAAGTTGCGTAACCTTGCATTTCTTCGTGATGAAAACTTGCGTTTCTGCGCAAGGTATGTCAAAGAGCAATAAGCTGCATAACCTTACGCGCTATACGCAGGAAGTTGTGTTTCCAGTCAAGGGCTACAGCAATAGGCCCGATCTTGTAGGTTAGAAAATAGAGAGCTAGGTCAACAAGGTAGTTTAAGGTTGCAATAACAATCAACTTAAGCTATGCCAGGCCAGAATCCCCTCCGCGCAAAAGGATGAAAGGGGGGGTGACGTTTTTTCAACAAGAAAATTCATTTCATCCCTTTACGTGAAGCTCCAACCTCGGCCATAACCCTCGCAAAAGGGTCGGGGGGTGACATTTTTTCACAAAGATATCCTCGCCCTTTGTTCTCAGGTTTTAGCCTCGGGCTCAACTATGATTTTCCATCATGTACCCCTCTAAAGTAAAAGATGGCAGTTTAATTCTAACTTTCCAAAACAAACATAGAACTATAACCAAACCTCGTAGAATGGGCTACGAAGTTAGCAAAACCGACCAAAATAAACAAGATATAATAAACCATATTTAATACCAGAATATTCAGTTTGTTAGAATTGATCCTATTGATAATACATAGAAAGGGCCTCAGTAACCTCACAGAATTTCATGGTTGAAGCAACCAAGGATTGCAATATCAACAAAAACTGTCGTTACATTTCTAAGTCAACAAAACTCGAGAGCAAGTTTTCTATTGACTTATGTTCTAGATTGTTAACATTCATCCAACCTCATTCATGCACAAAAAGAAAAGGGCGAGGGTGACACTTTTTTGGAAAAGGGAAAACTTGCGCTTGCACACGAACGTTAACACCCAAAAACCGCATTAGAGGGACCCAACCTCGCCAAGAATGTTAAAGGAAACACAAAACAAATTAGCAAAAGCTCGCTGAAACTCTTACCCTTGGAAATCCCACAGTCAAAGCAATCAAGAGTTGCGACATCGACCAGCCTCTCACTATCTCTCCTAAGTCAACAAAACTTGAAAATAAGTTTTTGGTCGACTCATCCTCTAGGTCTTTAAGCTGCATCTAAGTTCAATCTCTTTCACGCAAGAAGGATGAAAAGGGGAGGGTCATGTTTTTTGGCAGAAAAAAATTGTTTTCATCCTCCTTCCGCGATAAAACAGCCTCGAGTGAAACCCTCTAACAAAGGGCAGGGGGTGACGTTTTTCAAAAAAAGCACTTCTCATCCTTTTGTTCTTGGAATTTCATATCCACAACTTAACTCAACCAGCGAACACATAAAATCAATCAATATCTATGCTAGTGGGGGGGGGGTTTGACGTTTTTCAAGAAGAAAGAACAACGCTCTCTCCTTCATGCATCATGCTACGATTTCCGTTACCAAGAAGATGAGATCACACGAACATCACAACCTCGAAATGCAACAATTCGCGAGGATACAAACAGCAAAGCATTACAATACTAAACAAGACATTAGAATATTAAAGGCAACTAGTTCGAAACACTTAGCATCAGCCAAACAAGCAATATTTACATCACGGTCCGTAAAAGCATCCCATCAAAGTGTTAAATGTATCATTACAAAAGACCATGGTCAACAATGCAAAGTCTCAGTTTGGCCTCGATCAAGTCAATCTATGAACAACATCCTTCTCCCGGTCAGAGCCTTGCATTCCGCTTCCACCCTTGCCTTTGGATTCCTTTTCCTTAGTCTATAAAAAAACCATCAAAAAACGAGTCAAAAAGAAGAAAGATAAACGAACGATCAAACGAACCCTGACCTGCGCAAGTTGCTGTTGAGCAACGAGCCTCGGGTGTTCTCGCCCAGAAGCAGCCCAAAGTTGATTGTAAACATTAAGGTTCACAACTCTCACATTTTTGGACTTCTCCTTTGCATCGATCTCTGAGGCTGAGGGAAATTTGTGGCTACGAGCCCCGTACTTTAAGAAATGCGTGCAGCCGTCCTCTTCAAGAAGTTGAAGCACACTCTCAATACAAAATGAAGCAGCAAAGTCGCTGACCCCAGCTAAAACCTCGGGCAGTCCTTTGAATTCTTCTTTCATCCAATCAAACATTTGTTTTGCGCCTTCCTCACTTGGAAACGGAAGGGGTTCGGCACCAAACTCCGCAAGAGCAGCCCTATATCCCTCATAGATCTGACAAATCTCCT
>NC_028453.1:17335928-17354403 GCF_000263155.2 Setaria italica
GATCGCCTTATCTACACACGCATTCCATCCTTAGCCACCACAACAAGGGTAAGTTGTAAGGGTTGTCATCCTCACCAGACCCTGGCACATGGACGGACACTAGCTCCTCCCTAAGGCCGGTACCGAAGGCCTCATTGTAGCTTTCCAACGATGGGGGCAGTTGGGAATCTGCAGCGTAAGGTTTTATCTTGAGCATTAGAGGAGGTTCATTGTATGTCTCCCCAACCGCTCCGAGAGTTTTTTGCAGCTCCATCAAGAATCTAGCGGAGGCACCACTGAAACAAAAAAAGCTCAGTCTAGGCAAACATACAATGACCTGACTTTGCTAGCTCTGGGGCAGATGCCTCTTTGTTCTTCTTGGTGGTAGCCTCGAGAATTGTTTCCACCCAAGGATTAGCTTCGGGGCACGGAGGGCATACGACGGCCTCAGCTTGGGCGTCCTTTGAAGGAACATTAGCTTCAGGGACCATGAAAGGACTAGGGACAAGTCCACTTCAAGAGCAAGGTCATCATCTTCGTTTACAGCCTTGCAACTTGGGACTTTCATGCATATTTCTTAACTTTCATTCCGGCGAGCGCGTCGGTAGCCTCGAGCTTGGGCTTGGTCATGACGGGTTCGACCTTTGACATAGGAGGTGCAGAGGATTTTGTAGTTTCACCAGAAGAACCTAGGCCAAGTTTTTCCTTCTTCTTCTGAGCCTCGAGGCTGGAAGTCTTTAGCTTCACTTGGCAGCCTCGCTTATGATGCTCGCCTGAGCATCATCTTTCTTTGCAGCTGAGGCCGCAGCCTTTGGCATGATGCTCTCAGTTTTGTTTCTTTCCTCCTACCGCCTGGCCAATCTCTATTGAGCCGGTCATGTCGGGCTTGTGCATCCACTTGGAAACCTTGCGAAGCTTCGTCCAAGGCACAACCTCAATCCCAAGCTCTTCAAATACCCGGTTAACCCGAAGCTGATGCTCGACAATCTTCCAAGCAGATGATAATTCATTCTCGTGGCAGGGGCCAATGATGTCTATGTCCTGCCTCTCAACCTCCTCTGCAAATAGTCCAGGTTTGACCCCCTCAGGCAGCTTCAGCCCAAACCGAGGGTAAGGGAATGAGCAGGTGCGCCATGGGACTTCCTTTGAACAATTTTCTTTGGCTCCCATCCCTTGGAAAGAGGCCAAATATTTTCCACCACGAACTCCTTGATAAAGTCTTGCCCAGCCATTGACCTCGAGGCTAAGAAAAAAAATATTCTCCAACTGCTTAACAACCTCGGTCCTTGAAAAAGGAGGAGCAGTAGTGACATCCGTAGGACCCAACGGGGCATAAAAAGGGTAAAATGACCGGATTATGCCAGATGCATCAGCCATGTCGATCTTAATGTAAAACTAGTAACTTATCCACTTGTCATCCCACTTGTTTTTCTACGCTGAGGAAAGTTCCACCCTCGTAATCTTTTGCTTCTCATTCTTCCTCCGGGTCATGAATGTACAACACCCGAACTGCATCTCGAAGGTGCCTTCTTCATAATCAAATTGAACCCTCTTCCATTGGATATGAAGTTCAAACAACCTTGCAAAACCATCCACATCAATCAACCCACCGAACGTGCGCTGAATCTAATAAAACTTGGAGAGAGCGACGAAGGCGTTTGGGGTAAGGTGATGAAGCCTAGCCCTATATTGGTCCAAAATCCTATGAAGGTCCTTGTCACACAAAAACCTCAATTCGGCACAAAAACTAAAGATCTACCGAATTGCATGGTGGGAGGGTATACTTCTTTGCTAGCCATCAACTCCGATGGGTCAGCCTTGATGTTGGAAAGATCCTCCCCGCTGTCAGCTCCAGCCTCAAGATCCTCACTATCTGCGGTACCCTCGTCCGTGTAAACCTCGTCAGCGACATCCTCAACAGCTTCGTCCAACTCAAGGTCTTCCTTAGCCTTGGTGCGAAGCCCTGATTGTTCAGCGAATTCTTCAGCTGTCATGGGCCTCGCAGTCTACATAATACGAGCTAGCTATAAGAAAAACAAAAGCATCAAGTCAGAAACAAAAAAAAAACAAAGTAAAAACTCAAACTAAAAGTAAAATGTGAATAACATCGTTACCTTCAAGACTTTGGAGACCAAGGACAATAGCATACAATGCATGAATCTCAAAGCACCAAAGCAGTGCGCAAAAGCAAAGTGGTGAGCAAAGCAGGTGAGCAAAGCAAGTGAGCAAAGAGGGTAAAAACAAAAGTGACCCATGCCCCCCCTTTTATAGGCGTGGTAAAAGGCACGATACAGTGCCTTAAACCTCAAGCCATATACGAAGGGTCATCCAATAGGAAATAGGTATGTATGACACAAAAAGGTAACTATTGGCTCGTTTCTCACCGATGCTCGAGTGTGACATTTTTTGGGAGAAGATCCTTAAGTCGAGGGTTCGGTCGTTGTTGTTGAGCCTTGCCCACGAGGGGCTACTGTTGGGGATCGCCCAGAAAGATGGTCACCTTCAAGGTCATTTCGTTTGGTGCGAACCACATAGCTTCGCAAAACAATCAACTTCGAGCGAGGGTACCTAACCTCAAGGGGCCATTTTGGCGTGAAAGTAGTACTATCCTCAGGTTGCCTCTGTATATTCGGTCTCGAAGCCAAGAGATAAATGCTGATCACCAGGATATAACGAAACTTACCCTTGACAGCTCGAAGCTAACCTCGAGTGCCGAGTTGTTTACTGTAGTTTACTCAGGTTCGTTGGAGCAAGCAAGCCAGGACTCAAGGTGTGAGGCTGGCATCTTTTCGGCACGAGGCTAGGATGACTTCAAGCACAAGGTTAGGTTAAGTGTAAGCACGATGTTGAGGACGCGAAGGTGCAATTCGCGTGTTGCCTGAGAGCATGATTCGCGGGATTGACTGAAGGCGTGAGAAGTGTGATTCGGGAGAGGAGACCAAGTCGCACAAGTTACCTCCAAAAGACCTATGTGTATATCATATTCTAAGAATATAAGAGTTGAGTAAGGATAATTGGGGAATGTAAAGTGTCCTCCGAGACACTATAAAAGGGGAGCCCTACCCCAATGTAAACGGATGCTCATTTTTCATAATTGAACCACGGGTGCTTCTCTAACATTTTTGTGTTTGATTCTCCTTGAGAATTGTTTCCCAACAAAAGCGCCTCATGCTCCTTCTCCTCTGTGAGAGGAAATCTATGAGGAGGGAGGGGGCTGCCCCGCTGCTGAGCATGTGTGACCGAGGGACTGGCAGCGACGTGTAGCCCGACGGCGTTGCTGGAGAGGCATCGTTGGAGAGAGAAGAGGGAGAGAGATGTGGATGGAACGAATGAGGTAGAGATAGGGGATAACGATGCATTGTTGGTGGGAGCCAGAAATGCGTGGATGAGAATAAGCGATAGGTAAGGTGGGCATGGGTATGGGAGCGTTCGATGCCTCCGGACGAATGTGGCGTAGCATTACCATTATAGTATAGATAATGGTGTTGTCAAGTTGTTACGTTAAATACATTTGTTTTTTCTTTTTAATAATTATTTTTATTATTAATATTTAACAAAGTAACTTCTCCTCAACTAATAGATTTTAGTATGATCCTTTTTGGCCATGCCATGGGCCATGTCATGGTGATTATTTAAAAGGCTTTTTGCAATTATATTTAGACCTTTGATCTTTTTGGATGAGTTGCTTATCAATCTTTAAAGGGGAATTCATTTGGACTTCTTATAATTTTTATCTAGAAATAAACTTAAGTAATTGATTGTCCTTGAACATAGAAGGTATGTTGGATCATCCATGCTAATTAGGAGGCGCCGAGGTGAGTGCAGGCCATAGAATGGATGTAGGTTCAAACTGCAACAAACTATTTCTGTGAATCTTTTGAGAGAATTTGTTAATACTTGTGAAAAAGTTTAACCCAAACTTTTTGTGGGAATTTTTTAGATAAATTTTTTTTACCACATTAAAGAATCTTGCAAGCCTTTTTGGCAAAAATTTTGTACAAAGGTTTTTTGTACTTACCAAAGATTTTTTTGGTAAGTTTTTCCAATTATTTTGTGAAACTTAGATCTTTTTGGAGGAGCTGCTTATCAATCTTTAGAGACGATTGTATATATTTAGAGTTGCAATCATTTTGCTTTAAATAAGAAAAAATAAGGATATCAGCTCATCCATACTAATAAGGGCAAGCACATGGTATTATTTATTTGGTGATCTCATGCATTGTAATGTTGATATGACTCAAGAAACAACCTGTATAGATGAGTTATCTTTTTAAATTATCTCATATCCTTGATTTGTACATATAAAAAAATATTATGAGTTGTGTGGCAACAATAATTTATACAATGGTGGAGTAGTCATCTCGTAGTCCTAAATCAGATTGCCCGGCTTTGGCCTCAGATGAAGTAGAACAACAATGTGAGACCTATATGCACTACTAGGGATTCGACCTTTAGTACCGATGCTCAACTCCTCTTTAGTATCAGTTTTTCAACCAGTACTGCTAAGTCGGTACTAAAGATGGGTCGTATTACACCAACCGGTACTAAACTGTTTTTCACCAAAAAAATAAAGAAAAAAAATTGACAAATAGTCGGGAGGCTTGCCGCAAGTTACAAGTCACGTAATTTTCATGCGTAATATGCGCGTGCGCGATCCGTGGGATTCGAACCCACAACTTCCAGCCTCGTACAAGTCTTCCTTATCATCTCACCTACACATGTGGTGATGGTGTTAGATATGCTTTTCTTTAAAGTAACCCGAGGAGAGGGTTTTAGTATCAGGTCGTAATACCACCCAATACTAAAAGTTTAGATATGTTTTACTTTTGAAGTAACCAGAATAGAAGGTTTTAGTACTGGGTCGTAATACCACCCGGTACTTTAGTACTGATACTAAAGTCATGAGGACCTTTAGTACCGGGTCATAACACCACCCGGTACTAAAAGGGACCTTTTTAGTACCGGGTGGTGTTATGATCCGGTACTAAAAAGCCTCCAAGGACCCTGAAATTTGGACCCGGTACTAATGTGCGTTACCGGGTCAAAAAGTGACCGGTGCGTTATGCAGTGGATGAAAAGTCATTTCTTTCTTGTGTACATAGAGATGGGATACTGAAACAAAGGGTTGAGGTACCTATCTCTATGTACACAAGTATAAACCTGTTGCAAAGTTAAAGTTTAGGATGAGATGGGTAGATGGCCACAGCCACATGTTTCAGGGTAGTGCGTGTGGCGACCTTCCCTTCTTGTGTCTGGTGAGCTAAGGAGCAACACACCTCATCAATTGATTGTGGTGAGAATGGTGGGATGAATGGAGGCAAGAGGCAACAAACTACGGATGGAAAAGGTCAGAGAGTGGGAGTAGATTTTAGCAAAGTTTTAAAATCTCCAACTAAGCTGCCGTTGTGGCTGTTTGAGGCAGGGTACCGCTATTTGCGTACATGTACAATTTAGCCGCTATAGCTCCATTTAGCTCCACTATTAGCTGTTGTAAGAGCCCTGCCGTTAAACCCCTTAGCCCGCTACTTAAAGCACTGGATTTTAGAGGGCATGTGTTGGAGGTATTCCCTAGAGGCAATCATAGAGATGATGATATTCCATTTGTATCCATGATTTATATTGTGTTCCTTGAATATCCATTAAAGGCTACTTGAATTGGTTTGCAATTATGTGAATTGTATGTGAAACTCTTTACTTGTATGGTTATTCTAAAATTGTCCCTAGTCGGAGTTCATGTGAGGACACACATGAATATTAGACCAGCACATGTATTAGTTGATGACTATGTTTCACAAGTCATGGACATGGAGATGTTGAACTAATAATGTGGGCACATGTAGAGACACATGCTAGGACTGACCCAACACGAGAAGTAGCTCTCTCTCTTTACACAACATATACGCTTTATCCTTAGACCTAAAATTGTCGCATGTACTCAAGATGTGGATCGACTTACTTAGGGGCTATCAAACGCTACGCCGTAACGGGGTAGTCACAAAGGTAGCTTTCGGGTTTGTCAAGAAGCATGCTATGAGACATGGTCAATCAAGATGGGATTTTCCCCTCTCTGATTGAGAGTGATATCTCTGGGCCCCTCGAGTGATCGGATGCGAAAATGCATGGCCATGCTACGTACGGTTAAGAGTTAACCTACAAAGGGATTCCGAATCACAGGATCGAGAAAGAGGGGTCGGCTTGAAGCTAGACCAAATATCGTGAGGCAAAGGGAATAGCATGTATATTATGTTGTGATGGTTCGTCTGATATGATCTTCGTGTGCGTATAGGAGTTGGCACGTCTTGCTAGAGGCCGCTACCGACTATTGGGCCGAGTAGGAGTACTCGGGCCATGTCTATACGTATCCGAACCCATAGGGTCACACACTTAAGGGGTTGGAAGCCCAATTCGGATGTGATCCGAGTTGGATTAGGTTTAGAAGTACTAATGGGCCTCGGACCCAGAGGCCCGTTAGGAACCTCTATAAATAGAGGGGTGGGGGCGCCCTAGGGTTTACACCTTTTTGGCGAAACACATCTGCCGCGCCTCCCACGCCCTCGCCTGTTGCAACTCGCGGATCTAGCAGTCCGACTTGCGAGGCTTCCTCCCTGCACGTGTGGATACCTTGGAGGTGTTGCGCCTGCAGCACTTGGATGAGCCGCCGACGAGCCACGACGAGCCGACGACGAGCCACGGCACGAGGGAGATCTTGCTGCACGTGGACGAGCTGCTGAGGAGCTGCTGGACGTCGACGTGATCGACTACGTACAACTACGCTGATCCACTTCGCTTCATCGACGCGAATCTACATCTTCCACACCAGTAGTGCGTCGAGTGGTAATCCCGTGATCCTTATACAGCAGTTTTCCTGGTTTACGCGGTAGAAAATTTTGTTTTGCGCTAGTGTAGCCTACCTCGTATCCCAACAGCGGTATCAAAGCCGTAGCTATTTAGTTTTGGATTCGGGATGTGTGCATATGGAGATATGCGAGCTTTCAGTTTGATCTATGTCCTGGTTTCATGCTCTTGCTGCAATGGTAGTGTAACGACATACTCCTACCGGTCAGTTTCCGCCATCGGAGTTAAGTGATACACGTAATTCCAGTTGCAGTGAGCGAAGATCAATATGATTGATCGAATCGAAATCCAGGGTCATACGCCAGGCACATTAGATGTGCAATAGTAGATGGGATCTACTACCGGGGTCGGGATTTTTGCCGTGTGCGTATGCTTTGGTAAATCAGCCGTACCTTTTCGGTACAATCTCGGATCGGGGCAAATTTTATATGAAAATTGATGTACAGAAAAAGTTACACATGAAATTCAACGGCTATGCCGTTTTGGGCGAAATTAGATTTCCCAAATTTGGCTTGGAAGATGGAGTTTCGGGCATCCGAAGTTTGGAACGTTAGGACGCTTAACTCTGTTTTGCAGGATGTATGTATCTTGTGATCAGTATGGCCCCTTTGTGTATGTGATGCATGTGTGTAACTCATTCGTGACCTGCGTGTCGCGTGTACGGCAACACGGCAGGAGCCATATGTGTTGTCACCTTAATGTATTTAATGGTCTGCGTACCAATCTGTGATGATCCAAGCAACTATGTAATCTTCATTACTAGCTTCCTTACTAGCTATTAGGCATAATAGCATGTTCTAGTTCTTGGAGGACTCATCACCAAGAGGATGGCGCACATGGAACATGGAGATGGAGATCACCATGGTGAACAGGTTCTATGGAGATGGAGATCACCATATGAAAACGGGCCATACTGTGTCACAACTGTGTGAATGCTATTCTGTTTATGTTTTACTTTCTGCATGCTGTGATGTTAGAAGTAGAACGATTCCTCACAAAGTTTAAGTTAGTGTGCCCTCCCAACTAAAACTTGCACCGTCCCATGTCTTGTACAATTAGTGGTGGGTCTATGAAAATAGGGTGCCAATAGTTTTCCTTGATTAGACGGGTTTGTGTCGAACACTTACACGCATAAGGGTTGGTTTGCTTAACAAGGTTAACTTAACGGTTAAGGACCTTGGGGCATAAAGGTTGGGCGCCGAGACATGGAGATGCCACCCAACAACAGGAGTCATATGTGATATGATTAGCAAAAGTTGCTTACCGATCTACCTTGTTTGCTAGCGGTGATGCTAAAGCTCACTAGTAGACTTGATAGTTGTGGATTCTGAATCACTAAGTATCAATAGAGGGATATTGACTTTAGTGGGAGTAGATTCTGTTAAAATAGTTTAATGTGATTTGCTCTATCATGGATACGTTTGTCTTAGTGTATTTTGCATTACTTTTGTTGTAGATTAAATAGCACCTAGCAACACCACCACATCGTTTGCTTTGCGTTCGGTCCTTGAGAAGGACAAGTTGAATGGAACAAACTACTCGGATTGGATCCGTCACCTGAGAATTGTTCTCAGGGCCGATGAAAAGGAAGATGTTCTAGACACCCAATTACCACCAGTACCTGCTGATGATGCATCTACTGCCGTTAAGGCTGCTTACAAGAAGGCATTTGATGCTAATCTTGATGTAAGCTGTCTTATGCTTGCTTGCATGGAACCCGAGCTGCAGATGCAGTTCGAAACAAATCATGAGGCACACGATATGATCGTGGCGCTCAAGGACATGTTCCAGACATAGGCTAGGACTGAAAGGTTCAATGTGTCCAAAGACTTTCTGGAGTGCAAGCTAGCAGAAGGCGCAGCAGTAGGACCACATGTAATCAAGATGGTTGGTTACACTCAGCGATTGGAGAAGCTGGGCTTCCCAATGGGCAAAGAGTTGGCCACTGACTTCATTCTTTCATCTCTTCCGCCTAGCTATGGGAACTTCATCTCGAACTACCATATGCATGGGACGGAGAAGGGTCTGAATGAACTGTGTGGTATGCTCAAGACAGCAGAGGTAGACATTAAGAAAAGCGCTAGTACCAGCCATGTGATGGCTGTACAGAACAAGCCTACCTTCAAGAAGAAGGGCAATTCTTGGAAGAAGAAGGGTAAGGCTGGAGTGTCCAAGCTAAACCCAGCGCCCAAGGCTAAAGCTGGACCTGCTCCAGATAAAGAGTGCTTTTATTGTCACGAACCTGGTCACTGGAAGAGAAACTGCAAGCAGTACCTAGCTTCGTTGAAGAATGGCGGAAGTAAGAGTACTTCTACCTCAGGTATGCTTGTTGTTAATGTTATAGACAACATTTTTCTCGCTGATACAATTATTAATTCTTGGGTATTTGATACCGGATCGGTTGCTCATATTTGCAATTCGATGCAGGGAATGATAAGAAGTAGAAGCGTGGAAAGAGAAGAAGTTGATTTCCGTGTGGTCAATAATGCAAGAGTTGCTGCTTTGACCGTCGGGACGATGCAACTCCACCTCCCGTCAGGATTTATTGTGGAGTTGAATAATTGTTATTTCGTTCCTAGTTTAAGTCGAAACATTTTGTCTCCTTCATGCTTGATGAAGGATGGTTATTCATTTGCGAGTGAAAACAATGGTTGTGTGATCTCTAAGAATGATATGTTTATGGCTTTTGCACCCATTGTGAATGGATTATTTGTTTTAAATCTTGAGGGTTCACCTGTCTATAACGTAAGTGCTAAAAGGCCTCAGCCTAATGATTTGAGTCCTACCTACTTATGTCATTGTCGTTTGGGTCATATAAGTGAAAAGCGCATGAAGAAGCTCCATTCTGATGGACTTCTAACTTCGTTTGATTTTGAATCATACGAGACATGTGAGGCTTGCTTGCTAGGCAAGATGAACAAGACGCCTTTCACAGGATTTCCTGAGAGAGCAGTAGACTTGTTGGAACTCGTACATAGTGATGTATGTGGACCAATGAGCACAACGGCTAGAGGAGGATTCCAATACTTCATAACTTTCACTGATGGTTTTAGTAGATATGGCTATGTCTACTTGATGAGGCACAAGTCTGAAACCTTTGAAAAGTTCAAGGAATTTTAGAATGAAGTTGAAAATCAGCGTGGCAAGAAAATTAGGCCTTACGATCTGATCGTGAAGGCGAGTATTTGAGCCACAAGTATAGCAATCATCTAAAGAGTTGCGGAATTGTTCCACAACTTACACCGCTTGGAACACCTCAGAGAAACGGTGTATCCGAGCGACGTAATCGAACTTTGTTAGACATGGTTCGATCAATGATGAGCCAGTCGGACCTACCGTTGTCATTTTGGGGATACGCCACGACGAGCCACCGACGAGCCACGACGAGCCGACGATGAGCCGCGGCACGAGGGCGATCTTGCTGCACGTGGACGAGCTGTTGAGGAGCTGCTGGACGTTGACGTGATCGACTACGTACGACTACGTTGATCGTCTTCGCTGCATCGACGCAAATCTACATCTTCCGCACCAGTAGTGCGTCGAGTGGTAATCCCGTGATCCTTATACGACAGTTCTTCCTGATTTTACGCGGTAGAAATTTTGATTTGCGCTAGTGTAGCCTACCTCGTAACCTAACAATAGCATGTATATTATGTTGTGATGGTTCGTATGATATGATCTTCGTGTGCGTATAGGAGTTGGCACGTCTTGCTAGAGGCCGCTACCGACTATTGGGCTGAGTAGGAGTACTCGGGCCATGTCTATACGTATCCGAACCCATAGGGTCACACACTTAAGGGGCTGGAAGCCCAATTCGGATCTGATCCGAGTTGGATTAGGTTTAGAAGTACTAATGGGCCTCGGACCTAGAGGCCTATCAGGAACCTCTATAAATAGAGGGGTGGGGGCGCCCTAGGGTTTACACCTTTTGGCAAAACACATCTGCCGCGCCTCTCACGCCCTCGCCTATTGCAACTCACGGATCTAGCAGTTCGGCTTGCGACGCTTCCTCCCTGCACGTGTGGATACCTTGGAGGTGTTGCGCCTGCAGCACTTGGACGAGCCGCTGACGAGCCACGACGAGCCGCCGACGATGAGGGAGATGTTGCTGCACGTGGATGAGCTGCTGAGGAGCTGCTGGATGTCGACGTGATCGACTACGTACGACTACGCTGATCCACTTCGCTGCATCGACGCGAATCTACATCTTCCGCACCAGTAGTGCGTCGAGTGGTAATCCCGTGATCCTTATACGGCAGTTTTCCTGGTTTACGCGGTAGAAAATTTTGTTTTGCACTAGTGTAGCCTACCTCGTATCCCAACAGCATGATCTTTCGATGGTACAAAATGCCATCAACTCTGCCATTTCTCTGGAAAACCTCGTGGGCATCTTAGATTTTTAGTTCTTAGCTGAACATAACAATCTTGGATCTACTAACGGTAATAGATCTGATCCTAACTGTTTCATCAGGTGCAAATTGACTCAAACACATTATTTTTGCAAATTAGTGTGACTGATACAAATTTGACTAATGATATCTCATATAATATTTGTATAGTAAAATATTGTTACATTTAATACCACAATGAGAATCAACGCAAGCATCTTTACTCTTTAGGACGGTTACTAGAGTTATGTCTTGAAGACTATAGACATACCCCAAAGTAATTTGGACCAGCACAATAATTATTCCAAAATTATTTACCAGAAAACTAGATTAAATAAACTATGATTGCCATGAATGGAATAATCATCTTGAGCCGGCGTCATAATCTTGTGTTGGCATCAGAATCTGGTTGGCAATCTCAGCACTATGCAAGATAAAAGATTTGATTCTAATGGTTCCCTCAAGCATAAATTGAAACTAACACATTTTGTACTGCGGTTGATATTCTTCTGTATCGTGTTATACGTTGGACGCATCACGCTCTAGTACAATAATGCAACAATACGTCATCTTTCTGGACATATTTGTGCATGCTGTAGCATAAACTGAGTTCAGTGGGCGTGACTTCAGAGTTCAAGATCTAACGTCACTCTCATGCTGTGCAAAACCTGACTCGTTTAAAATGAATATTAATTAGCATCCGTGTATATGAGATAAAGCCTGTAGACTTAAGAAAAGCGCATTTGTCTGAAAAAAAGGAAGGGTATAGTGGGCGTTCGAATTGGATGCCTAGTTGCTCACTGATTGAGTCTTTTGCTCCTGATCATGAGTTACCCATCACTCTCATAACATCGTTACATGATCTAACGTTCCCTAAAAGAAGCAACAAACAAAGCAAAACATCTGCACGAGTTTGTCTTCGTCTCCCACTTGGTGGCGCAGTTCGGTAAGTCACTTTTCAATGGATTTGCTGAAGTATAGCGACCACTCACGCAATTTCAATTTCAAAAGGAGAACATCTACGTGAAGGGTACAGATTGCAGAATTAATTAAATTCATAAGAAGGGACCCACTACTACAAAAACGATTTGTAGGGGCACCCTTGTTTTTTATAGAGGTGTGCGAAATTGCCACCCACACCTACAAAACGGGATCGTTACTGTAGCATACGGTCCGCCCCTGGAGAGCCATTTGCAGGGGCTAGGTCTACCCTGGAAATGGGGCCGATTTCCAGGGGTGGGCAATGGGGTGACCCGCCCCTGGAAATAGCCATTTACAGGGGTGGGTGACGGCATCACCCACTCCCGAAAATTATTTCCAAGGGCAGGTGATAACATGGTCTGCCCCTAGAAATGGGTACAATTCTTGATGCAATGTGCCATGTTCTCAGCAGAACACTTAGCATAGTGCCTCACTACCGTCCATTGCGTTGGACAAAGTGTCAGTAATATCATACCGTGGCATAAATGAGATATCATACTATCTTCAGGTAATATCATACTGCGGTATAAACGAGATATCATACTATCTTCGGTTCCTTCTAAGCATGCACTAGTGGACTTGACACCGTCGGGTCCAGCATCACTGGCTGCAGCATCAGAAGAACAATGGGTGGTCACACCAATAGATGCAGCATTAGAAGAACAACGGGTGGCCGCACCAACGACTGCAGCATCAAAGCTGGTGGATTGGCTAGAAGACCATCCACCACCTGCTCAAGCATCATCACAATAACAACATGTGGACCTTCCAGAGGAGCCACAACAACAAGATGTGAACCTGCCAGAGGAGCCACAACAACAATATGTGGACTTGCCAAAGGAGCCACAACAACAATAGGTGGACCCGCAATTAGTGCCTTGAGTCATACAGGCTTACGAGAAGGAAGGATCAGATATTGCAGCAAGATGGCACACAAGCAACAAAGCAGCCAAGACAACAGACAACGCAAGACATTCGACAACCGGGTTATTCGAAGGCCTGCACTGACACAGAGTACAACTTGGTCGTTGGAGTCAATGACATACCAGATTTACTGGATTGTCCTCAAAAATTTGAGTACGGAAAAATCATTACTACCGGACCGGACAATTGCCGGGATTCCAAGTGAAATGCAAAGGATGCACAATTGATACACGAGGGCATGTAGAATTGGGCTTAGAACCATATGGGCACGGTACTCACTGGATGTGTTTGGACCTCCATTCAATGAGGATTCCAGCAAAATCTTCTTCGATTTTTGAGATATCCATGTTGTGTTCCGCCTCTCAGAGCTAGAGTTACAGCTCGTCAGATTGTGATGCATGTAAGTACTTCATCGATGCTAATATCTTGTATACATGCTATGGCGTACACATGTACTATGCATAACTAATTAATTGCGATACATTGTACAGGATGCAAGAAAATGTTGTGCATGTTGTAAAGGAGAACGCCGAATATCTTGATCCTTATGCTATCTGCGAAGTTAGGCACAACTTCTCGAGCCAGTGAGGAGACAACCATGACAAGCTAGCTAAGTACAAGACAAAGAAGGACAAAAGGGCGAAACAAATATGACAACATAAAAAGCTATGAGGAGGGTTCAGCCTACATAGCGTTTATGACACTTAAGTGGAAAGATAGACATTACATCTGGGCGCCCTGCAACTTCCAGTGAGTCTAAATTTCTACCATTTGTTATGATATATACACTTGCTCTTTCATGCCTGAAAAAACCTTATATAATATTTCTGTAGGGGTCACTGAATTGCTTTTATAATACAACCAAAGATCGGAGTTGTGACTGTATTTGACTCATTGGATTATGACCAGAGCACCTACAAATAATTCATATTCATCCTACAAAAGTTAGTGAATTTCTTGTTGTGTATACTTACATTGTGCAAATTGTTCCCACCCAAATATTACATATAAACTACTCATTTTTTTCAAAACAGGGCTTACCAGCACTGCATTACCGATGGAGGGATTCATAACCCTGAGAGACCGAAAGAAATGGTTGTACGTACAAACTTTCCATGCCACAAGAAACCATCTGGTTCTGTACACTACGAGTATTACGTGTGCGAGCACATCAGGATGCTCGGGAGATACACAACTGATCCCGAACGTGTAAGGGGCTACCTTCATATATAGGGATGTATATATATGTACATTATATTCTTTTCCACCTATCTAACACTTGCTTAATTTTTCCGTGGATTTTAATTGCAGACTAGGCCTCGACTACACAGTTCGCGTCTCCATGAGCAACAACTTCTAAATATAGGCGTTGATTTATGTTTTCATTTTGCGTGAAGCGGTAAACCCGATGGGTATCTGTTATCACCCAAAACATGAATTAGCACAAAAAGATAAATAAGTTAGCCTCCGTGAGTGGGAGAATCAAGAGTATCGCTAAGGCTAGCCTTCATGAGTGGCAGAAAAACATGTTGTCAATGTGCACTCTAATGATGTATATATGGTTCTATTTCCTTATTATTACTTCGTATGCTCAAATTGAATTTATGTAACATATATTCTATGTTGATCACTAACACTTCTTCAATTCGGTCGCACACTAGACTGTTAGAGTGAAATTAGCGGGAACCAAAAGTTTTAAAAAATGGCGGGAAACAGTTTCGGCAAATTCAAATTTGAATCACTGATTTTTTTTAGCGGGAATGACATTTCCAGAAGCGGGTGATAGCGTCACCTGCCCCTGAAAACAACATTACCAGGGGCAAGTGATGGCACCACCCGCCCCTGGAAATACACTTCCAGAGGCGGGTGATGGTGTCACCTGTTCCTGGAAACAGTTTCACAGGGGCAGGCTTTTTACTTACTTCTATAAATAGCTATTTGTAGCTACGAAAGCTAGGAGTGGGTAGCGCACCCGCCCCTGCAAATGCCATTTCAACCATCCTTGAAACCGTTTTTGTAGTAGTGACCCCGAGAGATAAACGTTGCGCCAATTATTGGCCCAACGCTGCTAGGGAGGACTGAAACTGGCTAGTTGCTGGAACCTGTTTCCTTATCCCTGAGACCGTGATCCTGAGCGTCCCACTAGTTTACCAGCTTTGGTATTAGTACTGACAAACGAAAAGACACCTGGTTCAGTGGTTCTAGTACTCTTACGGACAAGACATCATCACCTTGGTTTCCACGACGAACACCGTGAGGAACTGAAAAAACAGTAGTAGCAAACTGCAATAATTATAGTAATTTGTCTACTGCACCAACTGAGTTCAGTTGGTCTGTGACTTCAGAGACAATCATAAAATATTTGACATTTGAATAAGAACCAATTAAACTTTAACTTTTTTTCTAGCAGTGATTTTTAAGATATTTAGCTTGAAAACATAAAGTCATGTGCATATGTCTATCATGAACGTATTCCCTCAAGCAATCAATAGAAGTGATGTTCTGAACATTGACAGTCACCAAAATACGCGTTTGACTAATATATTTGTTGCAATATATTGATAGAAATTAGCAAAGTATACGTAAAATATTTGTCAAGATAAACCTCTTTGGACTTAATACATGACAAATAATTAAACCAAAGTTCAAATGGTTGGTTAAAGACAACCTACAATGTCAATTATTTAGAACATCAAGGAGTACTTCCGTAATTCAAAATTTATTGAATGCTACAAATATACTCCATCTGTCCCATGAAAAATACAATTATATAATTCAAAATTTATCCCACAAACAATGCAATAGTAGCTTTTGGACCAACTTTACATGTAACTCTTGCCTAATAATATATTTTTTTGCGAGGGCCTAAGGATATAATTAGAAGCACCTAAGTCATTTTCCTTCATCACTGCTGTCTTAGAATTCCTAGGATTATATTCTTCATGGGATGGAGGGAGTATGCTAATAACAAACAATGGTTAAAGACACAAATTAACAACAAAATTTTTTGTTAACATAGAATCGTATAATGTCCCACAACAAAAGTATTTTTGACTAAACTACAGGCTTAAGTCTTTCAAGGCTCCCACAGTTTCCCTTCATTCAGACATGAACAGGCTTGTGTTGAGCCTAAAAAGCATGGTTCCAACACTACATTTCTTTTACTGGCCACATGCACGCGTGCAGTTCTTTTACAAGCACGTCCTTTAGCGACAGCATAGGTGCGCACCACCACGCGGGCAACCAGAGGTGCTGGGCGACATCAGTCTACACCCAGGAAGCACATTCTCCTCTGCCGCAAACTTTCCAGCACCAGCAAACCAGGAGCTGCCACTGGTCGACACCCTCACAGGGAACCAAAATAATTTGCTCCAACGAAGAGGGATGCCTGGACACGTCCCAGGATGACAGGGATCAATGGTCGGAAAGGGTGATCATCATCCATTAAATCAAATCATCTCGTCCCACTAAATTGGACTCTATTGCTAGCCACAATGTTAACTAACCTCGAGCTGAGAATCCCCAGGTGAGTTCAGCCGATCGGATTGCAGATAAGCACCCAACTATTGGTCCAGAGGCGCATGCTTGCTGTACTTCTGCTATGAGTATGTAGTCCCTGTACTTAGAAACGGTTACCAATTATTTAGTGTATCCAATGTAGTAGTAAATAATTGTCCAACAGCAAACCAACCCAATTCGGAGTGACTTTGTGAATCAAGATCCACCGATAAAAGGAGCCCCCGACATATTATAATATCATGTGCTCCCAAGATGGTAATACCTCAAGACATTATACAGCAAACCAGTCCAGCTCGGCAGAATAGATACGTGGGCTGAATCACCTAGCTACTCAAAGAATATCTCCATTTTTACCGAGTTTAATTGGCAAGGAAATGCACCCGAATAAAATGAACCACTTAGATTATAAATTATCACCCGTTCTGGCAAAACAAAGCAGTGGCCAACATTGATGATCCAGAAAACAATTTAATGCTTGACCAACTGAGGTTTTTTGTTGTTGCTTCAAAAAGTCGATGCAAGATCCACAGCTAGACTTTCATCTGAACCATGAATTTACCTTTATATGTGGCTGTGTTTGCCTGTATGGACTTCATGGGACATAGTTTGTTAACATCCTATTTTGAGTTACTAGTACTCAGCGAGAAGACATACAAATATCATGTCACTGCACACACATATGACCTAGTGGCAACATATCATAGGAGCTCCTTTTATGATGCTTTGTTAGGACGGGTATAATTTATTGATGAAATTAGGTATTCATTACTAAGACCACTTAGAAATCATCATAAACTATACTAATGTCAGATTTTGATGAACGTTCTTCCTGCATTTTCATGAAGACTAGCAAGCGTAAAAAAATTGTTGGATTGCCATAAGTTTTTCTTAGACTTTTCTTTAAAAGAAGTTGAAGGTCCGCCACCACGCAACACCCTGCATCCACTCATGGCCGCCCATCTCCCTTTCCCTCTCCCTCTCTCTAATGGATTCGCTTCTGGTCGGCACGGATGGGTCCGACATCGCCGATTCACTCGGGCATGACATGCCTAGTTCCTGCTTCACTTGTCGCTTGGCCCCACTATGCCACCGGTTACCAGAGGTCCCACTCCCAAGTTCATGTGCTGCATGATGCAGCTGTCTGGGCCTAGCTTACAAGCTTAAAACCAGCAGGAGCTAGCTTGGCTGCTTGCCTGCAAGTGGCATGCGACGCGTGCGGCATGGCAGAACTGCTGGGCTGGCAATGCACCAGTGACCAGCTGGACCGGGTGCCCCAGCACTGCTGAACCCACTTTTGTGTGTGTGTCTTCTATCTATCTATCTATCTATCTATCTATCTATCTATATATATATACATACATATATATATATATATATATATAAAGAGAGAAATATGTACAGGGGATGGACTTCAAGCCCAAAGAGAAGAAAGAGGGAAAGGAGCACTATCTGAAATTACATAACCACATTTCCAACTCCAACTTCAAGGATGGCTTGCTTGGCCCTATCCAGCACTAGCGCAAGTTCTTTCTTGTAGATAAGCTTCCACCTTTGCAGGGAAATTGAAACACCATCAAAGATAACCTCATTTCTATATTTCCAGATTGTCCAGCATGCCGCAAATAAGTATCTCTCTGAAGATTCTCGAACCAAAGTCCCAGCGTGCCTCAACAATCCTGTCCAAGCATAGGAGATTATGATTCCAATGAATGTGAATCAGGCGCCAACACCATTGGCTAAAAGACCATGTGAAAAAGAGGTGGTTTGGGGTCAATTCGACACCAGCATTGCAAAGAGCACAGCTATAATCATCAAGAATCTACGTCTGC
>NC_028453.1:17356172-17429461 GCF_000263155.2 Setaria italica
CGACCGATACGTTCGGTGTTGACGCAGGGGTTATCGCCAACAGGCTCGATTCTGCGCCAGATTCGTCGAATCCGTAGCTACAGACAACGGATCCGGTGACGCAGGTGGAGGATCTGCAAGCTATGGTGCCAAATCCTCTCCCTGCCAGCGCGAATCGAGGAAGAAGTTACGCGAGGTTGTCCACCTGGGAGTAGTCAATGCTCCCCAACGGGTGAGCTACCAGCTACCCCAACGCGACACGGTGCACCCACACTCCCAAGGATGAAGCCTTCACTTCGGTAGCGCTGCACGGCCGTGGCGCATTTGCTGTGCGGAGGACAAGTCAAGGCCACACCATGGCAGCGCCCATCACCAAGCCCCTCCCCCTCACCGTCCTGCCTCGGTGACCCAAAAGTGGATGCCAGCCAAGACGCGCAAGCGACATTCACTCCCCCATGCGCCGCCCGGTGCGGCCTGACGCGACGGCGGACATGACCGGCTGTGCAGTGAGGCTTCAAAGCGTGCAACTATTGTAGCTCTCTAGGCCTTGCACCGCGTCACCGCCGGATGGTGCTTCAATTGTCTGGCCAAAAACCACCGGGCGGCCGCGTGCAGAGACCCGGTGCGCTGTTTTCATTGCTGCCACTCGGGCCACCGGGAAAAGTTGTGCCGTAAGCCGCGCCCTCCCGTCACTGCTCCACACCGGCGGCCGCCTCAACGCCTCTCACCCTCGGCTCTTGCCACATCACATCCTCCACCACAACCAGCTGCAGCACCTGTTCTCCACCGCCGGCCACTTCGACGCTGCTCGCCCACAGGCTCTGCTCATCCTCCATGTCCAATTCCTCCACCACAACCTCCACGACCACAAACTCCCCAAGCACCACAAGCCCGTCTGCCACCTCCTCCCCCCCTCCCGCAGGCTCTGCATCCACCACTACCTCCGCTGCCACCAGAACCAAAGGCTGCTCACCAGATGGCCATTGGAGACCCCAACACTCACCTTGACGAGGAGACTATCTTTGTGCCTAACTCCTTTGACCTGGAGCGGGATGCTAGGGAGTGGGAGGGGATAGCTCTGATCCCTTGGGCTTTGCACCTACCACGAGGGGCCGGCGCCCATGACATTGAAGACCTCCTCAGTGATAGGCTACGGCTTCAACAGGGTGATGTCATCGTCACCGTCCACCAGCCAGAACCCTTCCTCATCCGCTTTACCAACACCAAGCAGTGTGTAGCAGCTCGCAGCCGCGGGCGTTTCCAGGGCTGTGGCATCGACATATGCCTGTGGCCATGGCGTAGCCTGAGCCACGCACTCGACCTGCGCATCTTCTTCTGGGTGCGGCTCTACCTCGACAGCATCCCCATACACGCCTGCACACCGGACATCATCGAGAGGATCATCGGCACGCAATGTGCACACCAGTACATCAACATGGACCTCGTCCAGCCAACTGACACCAGGCATGTTGACCTTTGGGCTTGGACGGCGAATCCAAGTGAAATACCCAAGCGAGTGTGGTGGATTTTCACTCATCGACCTGCGGACAAGTCATCCTCAGTCACCATCACCACATCGTAGTTGGATCGCTGGCAACAGGGAGTTCACTATGAAGTCTCCTTGCACCTGGGCATCCTGGAGGACTACACGGTGGCAACATGCGATCTGGACGGTGCCATCAACAACCCCTCTAGTTTCAACCTGATGCGCCGGGGCTACGCCTGGCACTATGGGCTACCGGACGGCTACCACAACCGCCACAGGAACCAGAGCAACACGAGGAGGAAGACCGTGAGTGTGGCTGTGGCAACTGGGAGCATGGCCATGACGAGCAAGACAGGAACGACAAGCGTGAAGATGACAACCAGCACAACCATGACATCAGGTGGGGAGGCAGTGGCTCCTGCTACAAGCTTTTCCACTGGCCGCACTAGAGTGAAGACAACGACGACAATGGTGGATACGATCATCCGGGATGGGTTCGCGAAAGGAGCAGCAGGGCTCGTGACAACCGTGGCCACGATGTTGTACGCCATGACCGTACGAGGTCACCAAGATGCTGGGAGGTTGAATTTAGGGGAAGGGGGGGTAGCGAAGGACTACAGCAGCCCCCCTCCCCACCACCATAGCGCTGAAATCAGCACCCTACAAGGCAAGCTTCGCCACCTTTGCCCCTGCCTTGCCGAACCTAGACGAGCTCAAGACCATGGTGAACACACAGGTCCAGGCACTCTTCAACGCCCAGACCATGGCGATCAAAAATAGCTTCCAGGTGATTCTACGCTCACCCCGGCCTCATCTGTGCACTCAATGAACCAATAGGAACTCGGAGCATACGGGGTGGACACATACATCTCCAAGGCTTGCTCTCTGGCGGGTAGCATTGGGCTCTCCAACAACCCGCTCCGCTCGGAAGGGAATCAGGCCTGGTCCGTACCCGTGGAGGAACTGGTGCCTCTCCAACGGGTCTTCTATAGGCTCCATGTGGCGCTACAAGAGGCACCATCGATGCGAGAGGTCGAGCTCGCCCTAAACAAGCTCTAGCTGCACGGACGATGTGCTCCAGCAGATGGCCACGATATTGTGATGGAGGAGGAGGCTGCTGCCATCATGGTGATGGCTGCCACGCTGTCAGCCGCCTTGCCTTCTCCCACGCTGACTGCTAGCGGCCAGACGTGCGTGGAGTAGATGACTCCTAGGGCCATCCTGTCTAGCGGACAAGGGCAGGCCACGGTGACTCCTGGGCCGGTAGTGGCGTCTCCTGGGCCAGCCCAGGCGGTGGCGCTCCCACTTTCTGTGCTGGGCCTGCCTACAGCAACTGCTGGTGGGAAGGTGGCCAACACGCGGCTCTCCACTCTAGGCTTGGGTGCGGAAACAGCTATGGAGTGGCTTGCTGGGTCGGGCTTGCCCGCTGCAACTGCTGCTGGCCAATCAGCCATGGAAAGGCCATCTGGGCTGGGCTTGCCCGCCATAGCTGCTGCCGGCCAATCGGCCATGTTGGGCCTAGCCCTGGAAGCTACCGACGGCAAGACAGCCATGGAGCGGCCCACTAGCCTAGGCTAGGCCGTGGAAGCTGCTGCCGGCCAGACGGCCACGGAACGGCCTTCAGGGCACAACTTGGCCATGGCAGCTAATGCACAAGTGGGCATGGAGCTGGCTTCAGAGCTGGGCATGATTGTGGCACATCCTAGATCTGTTCAGGAGGATTCGACCGTCGACGACCTCTTTGCTCTGCCGGCTCCGGCAATTCTTCAACACCTGCCAAAACATCATCAACGCACGTGCCGGAACTTTGACATGTCTTTGATCCGCAAAAGTGCATGACTCGCCATGAAGCTGGCTATGCCAGCCCTAGAGCACACCCAGCGGAACTTGTGGGGCAAGCTGGGTGTCTCGGATGATGAGCTATGCTCAATTGAGGACATACTGCAGGAGTACATCAACTTGCACCAGTGGCCACTCCCGGACCACATTATTGCAACAATGACGGTCCTGTTTGATCTGGACGATGAAGGAGCGAGAAGGGTGAACGACGCACTTCTACAGCATGCTGGAAAGGCAACTGATGACATCCAGAACGAGCATGCCCTCTCTCAAGAATGACAGCTTCGGTACCTTTGCACCATTGGAGAAAATCACTCTCCATGTATCCAAGAATCTTCCTGTACTGTTTCTTGTTTAGTCCTCCACGCCCTACTAGCTGCGACCTTCGGGCTAGGAGCTGGACCAGCCTTGCTAGCTTTGACCTTCAGGCTTACTGTACACGACATCGACTTCGCCCTGCTGGCTTGGACCTTCGGGCAATGCACCTATCTGCGTATCAAACGCTAACTGCAAACGTGTTTCTAGATATCCCTGTGCGTGTGCCGCCGCCGGCACACCTACCCTACTAGTTTGCAGGACACTTCCAGCCAGCTCCAGCTCTGCCTACCGGTAATGCTACATGAAAACCTATGGCGCTATACAGTCTTTTAAATGCATATAGGCAGTTTTGACACTATTAGCTGGAACGTGCGAGGCCTTAACGCTCCCACAAGATGCATGGTTGTTCATGAAACACTAAAAGTGACACCGTGCCATATAGCGTGCCTCCGAGAAACTAAGCTGAATCAAATTGACGTGGCCCTCGCTTCTTTCCTAGGCGGCTATCTCCTGTCTAACTTCGCTTACAAACTGGCGCAAGGCACCAAGGGGGGAATCGTTATTCTATTGGATGCTAACTTTATTGATCTAAGACATCCAGATTGGGTGCTTCTCAATTACTTCAATAGTGTCGACCAAACAATTCAACTCCGAATTTAGATTAACGACAGTATACGGACCATCAAGGACAGAACTGAAAACGGCTTTCTACAACATATGCAAAACATGAAATCCGACATCAACACTAAATGGCTGATCGTTGCAGACTTTAAGCTCATCTACAAAGCACAGGACAAGAATAACAAAAGATTGAACCTTCAACTAATGCGTCGTTTTCGAAGTACTCTAGCTTTCTGTGGCCTAAAAAAAATTCACCTTCAAAACCGCAAATATACGTGGAGCAGCGAAAGGCGTCAGCCAATGCTTTTGCGCCTGGACCGCTTCTTTTGCAACGAAGCCTGGGACATTGCTTTCGACGATCACACGCTACACGCCCTTTCCTCCTCCCACTCTGATCATTGCCCACTACTGCTAGTAAGAGTTTTAGGACCACGGAGGCCATGCCTTTTCAAATTTGAGAACTTTTGGACAAAATTGCCATGATTTCAAGAGACAGTGCAACATGCCTGGAATCTACCCACGCATCATAGAGAACCGTTCCACCGCCTAGGCCACAAGTTGCACTCAACAGCAATGGCACTTACAAAATGGAGCAATTCCATCATCTCGGACGCAAAACTAAAACTACAGGTGGCACAAGTGTTGATCCTACACCTCGACGCTGCGCAAAACATTAGATCCCTTTCAGATGTAGAATTCACTCTGAGAGCAAAACTCAAAAAACGTATTTTGGGCTAGGCGGTAATTGAACGAGCAAGGAAATGACAATCATCACACATCAAAAACCTTCGGGAGGGAGATGCGAATATACAAGACTTCCACCTTAAGGTCAACGTGCGCAAAAGAAAGAACTTCATACAACGGTTGAGAACTAACATGGGATGGGCTCTCTCACACCAAGACAAGCAAGACATCGTTCACAACCACTTCTCCAACATAATGACGACCCCACAGCAACATACACAAGATCTGCGGTGGGAAAACCTACATCACATTCAGGTGGACCTATCCAACCTAGACCGCTCGTTTGACAAAATTCAGATACTGCATGCCACTAAACAGCTTCCGCATGATCGAGCGCTAGGCCCGGATGGCTTCACCGGGCTCTTCTTCGAGACATGCTGGAACATCATTAAAGGAGACCTAATGACAGCAGTTAACACTTTTTACAACATCCGTTGCAACGACCTTAATCTCCTAAACAAGGCAAACATCATCCTAATTCCAAAACAAGAAGGTGCGGAAAGCATCCTGGAGTATCGGCCAATCAGCCTCATCCATGTGGTTGCTAAGATCATCACTAAAGTTCTAGCGCTACGACTCACCCCGCACATGAATGCTATCATCTCGCCCTGCCAGAGCGCCTTCATCAAGGGCAGAAGTATTCATGACAACTTCTTATACGTAAGAAATATTGCCTGTCATTTTCATTGAAATGCGACTTTGGCCCTACTAATGAAATTAGACATCTCCAAAACCTTCAACTCAGTCTATTAGGACTACCTCATCTCCCTGATGCAACACAAAGGTTTCCCAACTCGATGGAGCCAATGGATTATGTCCCTCCTTGCTACCTCAACTTCAAAAGTGCTACTCAATGGCACACCTTTCCACTGATCCAGCATGGCAGAGGTCCAAGATAGGGTGACTCGCTATCACCTCTTCTTTTTGTCCTGGCCATCGATCCACTACAGCACATTATTGCTCAGGCAACTGACAAGGGCCTCCTCACGAAGCTAGGAGGAAGAGTGGCAAGATTTAGAGCATCTTTGTATGCTGACGACGCTGCCATCTTTATTAAACCGACATGCAAAGACATCTCCAACATTGCGAACATGCTCCAACATTTCGGAGAAGCCACTAGCCTACACACGAACTTGCGCAAGACACAGATTGCACCCATAAGCTGCCAAAACATCCACGTTGACCAACTACTCAATGATCTGCTACCGATTGACATTCCCAACGTGCTACCTTGGTCTTCCATTGTCAAGAAAGCGCCCGAGAAAGATTGAATTCCAACCTTTTATAGATAAAGTGGCAGATAAACTGTCAGCTTGGATCGGACGAAATCTAACACATGCAGGCAGAATAAACCTCATGAAATCGGTCCTCTCTTCGCAGCCAGTATACTTTCTAACGGCTCTCAAAGCAAATAATGAAGTGCTCTAAGACTTAGACAAAATCCGTAAAAAATTCCTCTAGGCAGGCGACCAACAGCTAACAGGTGGAAAATGCAATGTTAATTGGACAAGAATCTGCCTTCCGAAACAACATGGGGGACTCAGCATCCCAAACCTTGAGAAATTCGCCAGAGCCCTCCACCTGAGATGGCTATGGCATGAGTGGATATCATCAGACAAACCCTGGGCCAACACATAAACCCCATGCGATGAGACGGATAAACAACTAATTGCTTCCTGCACGGTCATCACCCTCGGGGACGGCAAAAAGGCCAGCTTCTGGAAGTCTGGCTGGTTGCAGGGTCACCAAAAGATATCGCACCACTACACTTTGCCATTTGAAGGAAAAAGAATAGGACGGTTCACAATGCCATCAGTAACAATAACTGGATCCGAGACCTCAACATCATTAGTAACATCAACAACTTACATTTAGCAATTTTCGCCCTGCTATGGAACATGATCAGATACACGGAACTTCAGCCAGGAAACGAGGACACTATCAACCGGAAACTAACAAAATCAGGCATGTATACAACAACATCGACATATAAAGTACAGTTCCTAGGCTGTATCGAAATACCGAATATCTCATCAATCTGGAAAATGTAAGCGCCACTAAAATGTAAATTCTTCGCGTGGCTAATTACACAAAACCGCGTATGGTCTGCGGACAGGTTGGCCAAACGCGGATGGCTGCACTACGCAGACGGACCATGAAGACTAGCCACCACATCTTGGCTGAGTGCAGATACACTAGAAGAATCTGGGATCTAACAGCAACATGGATAGCACAACCAAGTCTCAGGCTAAATGCATGGCTACTTTCATCCAACGCAATGGAATGGTGGACTTATATAACTACGACACTGGATTCACCGCGTAAGGCTTTAAGATGTCTGACTCTACTCATCATGTGGGAGATTTGGAAAGAACGGAACGCACGTGTCTTCAACCGACACGAGAACTCAACAACGACGCTTATGAAGAAAATCAGGGAGGAGGCATTTGCTTGGCTTGTTGCGGGGCAGAAGACCTAGGGTTCCTTCTAACACGAGAGTAGTCCCTTACCTTTTCGCACGGCTCACCGCACGACACGCCATGTTTTCCTTTCATTTTGTTTTATTTTTGTTTTTTCCTATAAACTTCTGCTCTATCAATAAAATAGGCACACTCTCGTGCCCGTTCGTTCAAAAAAAATGATTTCCACATCTACATAAATACTGGGCTAGTTTTACAGTAGCCCATGAACTGCTTGTATGCTTTCTTGGAATGATAACAGCTTTAACCCCATATATATAGGTCCACTCATCTTCCAAGTTTTGGTCTGCGACTAGATCATTTACAAGGTGGCTAAGCTCCACCAGTTGGTCAGCAGCAACTTGTTTGGTGATTTGTGGACATGTGACATTGATACTGTAACTGGATAATGTATTGGGCTTTTTTGTCTATAGCATGGTTCGTAAGGCGTCACCTAGGCGACGACTAGGTGTACAGGCATGCTCAGGGTCCTAGGTGTCCGCATCACCTTGCCAGATTGGCTATGGCGTCCGCCTTACATGCAAGTTGTCGTCTGGGCGTCCAAAGGGGCAAAGGCGTCCTGTAGCATGTTGCGGCCACCATAGATGAGGATCGGCGGGAAATAGAGGGGAGCAACGCGTGAATAATGTGGGCGGGTGGGAAAGGATTGACGGGTGCGAAATCACCGGAGAGGTGCGACACACCTGGAACTCGCGGCAGCGGCAAATCCTCTCCGGGACGTGCGTTCGCGCTTCTCCGCGCGGCCCCGTCATGCTCCGTGACCGCGCATGCGCAGGTCTGGTGGCCCGTCGTCCAGCCACGGCCCCGTGCCTCGTCGGTCCGCAATCCCACTGTTCCGAGCATCTCCAGTGGTACGAGTACGACACATGCCCTCTCCGCCTGTCAGCTCCTCTCCTCTTCTTCATCTTCGCCTCCCCAAAACATTCTCCTCTCTTGGTGTCCTCCCCAACTCCCAATTTCCTCTGCTTCGTGCCCAGGTAACTATTTTCCTCTTCCAGTCTTCCCGCTCCTCTTTTGCTAGCTTGCTTGCTCTGCTCTACTCTACTGCTTGTGCTTGTCTGTGCTCTGCTCTGATCTGCAATTATACAATCGTGTGTCTTGTTCCTTGTACACTACAGCCAACAAGGTAATAACAATGGAGAGTCCAATGGCAGCCGTGCACGATCCCAAGACTGATGCAAAACGAAGACCTGCAAACTAACAAGATCCAGGCTGGGAGTATGGCTATTGGGAAGACACAAGGGAGAAAGAAAAGGTGACGTGTAAGCTGTGCGACAAGAGGATTGCAGGTAGAATTTACGTTTAAGAAACTTCGGACTGGTGGCTATGGAGATGTGCTTCTATGTTCAAAGGTTGGCACTGAGCTAAGGAAAATGATGGGAGAATACTTGGATGCCAACAATAATGCTGAGGAGGATGGAGAGCAAGACGAAGATGAGTTTTGATGGGTACTAAGAGCTGAGAGTTGAGAGGTTTTAGACTTATGCATGCTGCTTTTGCCTTGTGTACTTTTTTTTAGGAACAGGTAGCCTTTCATTGATTTAACCGATCATTACACAAGGAAGACCAGAGAAACTCTGGTGCTACATGAAACCAAACCAATTCAGAAAACAGCAGACCTAGCAAGTACATGAGCTACCTCATTACACCATCTGCTTACATGAATAAAACTAAAAAAGAGAAAATGACATTAGAAGCACGTGCCATGCATTTCCTTGATGTCTTGGGAGATTATTCCAGTATGATCCGTGGCTTCCATCCGGACCTTGTCAATAAAAGAAAGACAATCTGTTCGCAGTAATGGCCTGATTGTATGAGAGCCCCGAGATGAAGAGAATTGCCTGCCTGAAAGCAACAGCCTCCGTTAACTTAGGATTTGTGATCTTGTCAATGCCCTTCCTGCAAGCAGCTATAAAATCCCCTCTGTGATTCCTCATCACAATGGCCTAGCCCATTCGATTAGCTTCTTAAGGGAGTCACACTTGTTGGAAGCGACAGGATCATACATATGCAGCAGCACCGTATCTACATACGCAATCAATTTTTCAACTATGCAATGAGGATGCATTTCATTTTCTCTGTTAAGCATCCATTTCGAACAGCATTTCTAGCTTCCCAAATATGCTTAAAAGATATCACAAGGATAGTGGCCTCCCTCTCTATACAAGCAGACAGAGTTTGGAAAAGCCATTGCCGGGGCGACACATAGGTCTTTAGTAGTCTCCTTAAGCCACATCTTTTCTTCAATTCCTTCCAAATTTCAGCTACATATCGACAAGTGAGAAGGGTATGTTCCACAGTTTCATCTCTTCCACAATGACAACAGAGATCATAAGCTGGGATGTTTCTCTTCATAAGTTGTTGTCCAAGTGGTAGACAGTTGTGCGCAAAACGCCACAGAACAATTTTCATCTTTGGTGGAGCCTTAATATTCCATAGACGTTTCCATTCTTTTGCGGTGCATACTTAGTCCGATGTTTCCCCCTTGCCCTTGGCACTTGCCTTTAGATGTACGGCCTCACTTTTAGCCATGATATATTCTGACTTCACCGTGTATATACCCGTCTTTGTGAGTGGCCGGATACACAATCTGGGACCCGGTTAGGGCTTAGAGCAATGTTTAGAATACTCTCTGCATCAGCAGGCCTAAAACATATCCGCACCAATTCCTCATTCCATTGTCTAGACGATCCATCAATTAGGGAGCTCAACTTGGTCATCAGCAGTAGGTTGAACTGGTTGACAAGGTGCATCACGAATCCATTTGTCCTTGGTAATTCTAATTTCTTCTCCATTACCCACTCGCCAAATGATGCCACGTTCCAAGAGGCTTTTCCCATACATCAAACTTTGCCATGTAAAAGAGCTCGACCTTGTGGGAACAATTTGGATAGTACCTTCCTTTCAGGAACTTTGCACACAGAGAATCAGGTTTTGTCAATAGCTGCCAACATTGGCGTGCGAGCATTGCCTGATTAAAAATCTTCATATATCTAAAGCCCATTCCTCCCATGAACTTTGGAGCTGTCAGCCAATCCTAGGAATGCCTGCCTCCTTCAAAACCCCACCAGTGGTTTGAAACTGTTGCCCTCACCTTTTCACAAATATCATCAGGAAGCTGAAAGCAACTCATAACATAAATGGGGGTGGCCTTTGCTACAGATTTAAGCATAATTTCCTTTCCTGCTCTGTTTAAAGATCTGTCACTCCATCCTTGGACACGTTTCCACATATTATCTGAAATAAAATTGAAAATGCTCATTCCCTATTGACCCACATAGGTTGGCATGCCAAGGTAATTGGATTGGAGTGCTTCATTATGCACATTCAGAGAGTCCATTACCTTCTGTTTAATATCAGCAGAACAGTGGTGGCTAAAGTACAGGGAGGATTTCTGTAGATTAATCCTTTGGCCTGACCCCAAGCTGTATGTCTGCAAAACATTTTTTAAGGTGTTAATACATCTTTCATTTGCACGTGTAAAGAATATACTATCATCCGCAAATAAAAGATGCGATATAGCCGATCCGGAGACACCATTTCTCACCCCCTTTAGACGACCTGCATGTTCCTCTTTTCTTCAGTAAACATGAAAGGCCTTCAGCACAGAGCAAAAACAGGAAAGGACTGATAGGATCCCCCTGCCTCAGCCTTCTTGTTGGTGTAAAAGGTTCAGATAGTTCTCCGTTCACTTTCACTGAGTATCGGACTGAGGAAACACAGCACATAATGAGATGCCGGTGGGCTAGTACCTTGGTGATGAGCGATTGACAACACGGTGTGCGTGTGACGTGTCTCTTGGCAGGTGTGGTTGCAGGTGACAGGTGGAGACGAGGTACATGCGGCGACGAGTGAAGAACAGGGATAGGATGCCATGCCGACGAACCGTGGGACGGTGAAGGGTGGATCAAGGCTCGCGTTCGAGGGACAGGCGATCGTGCGGTGTACGTCTACTGTACCTGGCTACACGGCGAGAGGACGTCAAGGGAGGTTTTCGGATTACACCACAAAATCCGGGGTTCGCTGGTTGAGCCATAAAGCCATGCATCGTACCGGGACGCTCGTGCGGCGAGCGTTGGCCGAAGATGGAGATTCCGGCGATCGCGATACGATTTCGGATGGTCGTGCGGCGACATCGCGAGGATCACATCACGGAGATGGAGGAATCGCGGACATCGCGGAATTTGTCATGGAGGACGTAACTGGAATTTACGCACCTACGTTAAATTTATTTAGCGTAGGGGGTTATGTGTAAATAGGCTGTGCCACCCTAAGGATATAAATACGTGGCACCTAGGGTTGAGAGAGTTCGAGCCCTTTTGCTACAGGCGGCGCTACAGTACTCGCGATTACTGTTCATCGCGGTTAGTTACTGTTCATCGCGGTTACTGTTCACGCGCGGTACTGTTCATCGTCGCAGGTACTGTTCATCTCTCTCTAGTCTAGCCTAGGGTTTCAATCTAAGTGAGGGATTTTTATTGATCTCTCCAATTAAGAGAGGGAGGATGTTTGGGCGGAGGCTAGATGCACTTTTGTAAGCACATTACTTGTCTCAATTTTTCATATTAGTGAATTAATCTATGTGCTTGTGCGTCATGTTGTGCTGCGGTTAAGATTGATTTGATCCATCTAAAATCATGCTAGGGCATCTTATTAGAGCTTAATCTATTCTCGTCATTGTCTGATACAGTCTGCTTGTTCCTTTAATATCTCAAGATCCGAAAGTCCGATTGACATGATTCCAGTTGGGTTAGTTGCATAATTTTGTATAGATTTTTCTGTCAAATTTTTAGGTTGATCGGTCTTACGGATTTTCGTCCATATCCTTTTTATTAAGGAAACAGTATTCTGTCCAGATTTGAAAAACGTGATTTAATTAAGTTTTGAGAGGAAGGGGAAGTGTTAAACTTTATTTTTTTGAACTTGCGCCCATTCACCCCCCCTCTGGTCGCCGTTTCGGTCCTTCAATTGGTAGCAGAGCCAGTTAAGGTTTTCTATATCTTAATCGGTTACGAAAACCATGGCGACCTCCGGAAAATTCGATACACGCGCTCCGCATTTTGATGGTACTGATTATGACTATTGGCAATCACGTATGAAAGCTTATTTGAAGGGGAAGGGGATGAATCTGTGGAGGATCACACAAAACTCTACATATGTGATTCCTGCAGAGGACCCTACTGATCCTGCTGCTGTTGCTCTTCTTGAAGCAAATAATCGGGTTGTT
The DNA here is from genome assembly GCF_000263155.2 of Setaria italica. Taxonomy (NCBI): domain Eukaryota; kingdom Viridiplantae; phylum Streptophyta; class Magnoliopsida; order Poales; family Poaceae; genus Setaria; species Setaria italica. Next base: position 17,368,867 of record NC_028453.1, read on the forward strand.
GACATTTTGCAAGCTTCTCTTTGTAAACCCGAGTATGATCGTATTTCCAGTGAGGAGCTAGCTTTTCAGATCTGGGATAAATTAAAGAAATATCATGAAGGCTCCAACGCTGTGAAAACACGAAAATTTGAAATTTATAGAAAAGAATTTGATGCTTTTTCTCAGTTGCCTGGTGAATCTATTGAAGATCTTTTTGCAAGGTTTCAAGTGATTGTAAACAAAATGAAAGCCCTTAATAAGGATATGCCTTACAATGATCATGCAAGGGCTCTCAGATTGTTGCATTCACTTACTGATGAGTGGGATATGAAGGTAGAGGCAATCGTTGAGTCCGCTGGCTATGAGACTCTTACCACTGACGAGCTTTTCAGTAAGCTTAAGTCAAAAGAGATTGATGTCCTCTCCAAGCGCAAATTGAAAAATCCCACTAGCGCTTCTTCTTCTGATGTTCCTATGGCTTTGGTTTCTGGGAGTAAAACTAACGCTAACACTAATCCAGTTCCTCCAAGCTTTGCCTTGTCTTCTTTGTGTCATGTTGCAGATGATGAGTTGGAGACGCTAGATGATGATCAGTTGGTGCTGCTCTCCAACAAATTCAAGCGAGTCTATGAGAACCGACGCAACAGAAGACGCTCAGAAGGATGTTTCAGCTGTGGTGAGCGAGGCCACTTTGCAGCTGATTGCCCGAACAAGAGAACATTTGATCAGGGCAACAACTCCAGGCGCCAGGAACAACCAAGGGAGAAGAATAAGAAGGGTGACAGGCGCATGAAGAAGAATGGCCAGAAGTACACTGATAAGCAAATTAAAAGGGCTGCACATGTTTTGTTTTCTTCTCTTGGTGATTTTGTTTCAGATGCTTCTTCGAACTCAAGTGATTCAGACTCCGAGAATGAGCTGCCCAAAAAGAAAACTGATGGACTCTGCTTCCTCGCCGACATCAAGGGAGGGATGTGCACCATGGCCTTAGAAGATGATGAAGCTTCTAATCTCAGCGACAACTCTTCTGACAATGAGGTACAAAATTCAGCAGAAGAAGAAATTAAAGAATTGACAAAAATTATTGATAAACAAAACAAGATTTTAGCAAAACTTAAGGCTGAGTATGATAGAGTCATCTCTGAATTAAAAGACTTAAAAGATGCTACTCCTGCTGAAGTAGAATGTGAAGAGTGCTCTGTGCATATGGTTTCACTTTCTGAATTGCAATCTAAGCATGCCTTCATTGTTGACAAATTCGAAAATGCTAAGATTGAGTTAGAAAAACTTCACTCTGGTTCGGCTTCACTTGACGCTTGTGCTTCTTGTCCAACCTTGAAATCTGAATTGAATAATGCTAAATCTCGTGTTATTGAGTTGGAGAAACACTCTTGTCCTGCTTTGCCTTCCTGTTTAACTTGCCCTACTTTTGTTGCTGAAAATAATGATTTGAGGGTGAAGTTTTCTGCTTTGGAAGAAGAAAATAAACATTTGAGAGTGATTCTTGGTTGGTGCTCTATTCGTGAACCTCAGATTGGTATGTCAATTGCTCAAATTAAACGGAGTGAGCGTTTTGGACCTGGATATGATTTGAAACATGTTTTTGGTGAAAAGAGTGGACCTCCTATTTCTGAAAAGAATCCACCTTTGGCTAAGTACACTGGACCACCTCCTAGGAAAGAGGGTCCATGTGTCACATCTGAGGGGTTGTTAGTTGAACCATCGAGATCTGTTCCAAAAAAGCAGGTTTGGGTGCCTAAACCTAAACACTTCAATGTTGCACAGAACGCTAAGCCATCTACTTCGCCATGTGTTCACACTGCTAGACCTAAGCATAACTTTGTTGCTTCTGGTTCTAAGGCTAAGGCTTCTTTTGCTCCTTCACATAAGCATTACCATTGTGATTTTTGTGATCGTGATGGTCATCTCTATGGGTTTTGCTTCCGTCGGAAGCGTGCTGAGAGACGTGAGCAGTACTCTGCACGTGGTACTCATGATCGTCCTATTTTGGGTCGTGAACCTGCTAGTTGGTCTTTTGGTTTTCGCCCACATACTCGTGCTCCTGCCCCACGTCGGAATGACAGGCTATGTTTTCCCCCTCGTGGTTCTCGTCATTCTTTCGAGAGGTTTGATTTTGCTAATGCCTCTTTTGAGCAAGTGGCCCAACACTGGTTTTCTCTACATTATCCTAACCCCAGTGTTGAGTCATTAGCTCACTCTTGTGTTCGCCATTGACTGCAGGATGGAGGCGAGGAGAACATATGGATAATGGATTCCGGTTGTTCGCGCCACATGACCGGAGATGACAAATGGTTCTCCAGCCTCACCCCCGCGAGCGGTAAGGAATATATTACATTCGGGGATAATAGTAAAGGTAAGGTTTTGGCGCATGGCTGCATCAAGGTAACTGATAAATTCATACTAAAGGATGTCGCGAAAGTACAAAATTTGCACTATAATCTGCTTTCTGTCTCACAACTTCTTGAAGATGATTTTGAAGTGCGTTTTAAGAAAGGCAATTCGCGAGTTCTTGATTCTACTGGCAACCTTGTTTGCAAGATTTCTCCCTTTGGACGAGTTTTTAAGGTTGATTTTTCTAAATCTTTTGGACAGACTCGTTGTTTGGTTGCTCGTGGTTTCCCTGATATTTGGAAGTGGCATCGTCGGTTGGGCCACTTGAGCTTTGATTTGCTTTGTCGCTTGAGTTCGATGGATTTAATTGATGGTTTGCCAAAACTCAAGTTTGAAAAAGATTTAATTTGTGCTCCCTGCAAACATGGAAAAATGGTTGCTGCTTCCCATGCACCTGTGACGCAGGTGATGACGAGACGACCGGGTGAACTGTTACATATGGACATTGTTGGTCCAGCCCGTGTTCGGTCTGCTGGTGGGAAGTGGTATGTGCTCGTTGTTGTGGATGATTTTTCTCGATACTCATGGGTGTTCTTTCTGGAATCTAAGGATGACGCCTTTTCACATGTTCATGATCTTGTTCTGAAGCTGAAAAATGAGTTGTCAAATAATGCCGTTAGAGCAATTCGCAGTGACAATGGTACGGAATTCAAGAACTCTCGTATGAAAGTTTTTTGTGCAGAACATGGTCTTGATCATCAATTTTCTTCTCCTTATGTTCCTCCTCAGAATGGTGTTGTTGAAAGGAAAAATCGCACGCTTGTTGAAATGGCTAGGACAATGCTAGATGAACATAAAACCCCTAGACGTTTCTGGGCTGAGGCAATCAACACCGCTTGCTATGTTGCTAATAGAATTTTTCTGAGAGCTTTCCTGAAGAAAACATCATATGAGTTGAGATTTGGACGTCCTCCCAAAGTTTCCCACTTTCGAGTGTTTGGTTGCAAGTGCTTTATTCTAAAAAAGGGAAACTTGGATAAGTTTGAGTCTCGTTCTTCTGATGGGTTATTTCTGGGGTATGCTTTGCAAGGGCGTGCTTACCGTGTGCTTAATATTGACACTAACCGCATCGAGGAGACATGTGAGGTCACCTTCGACGAGACAATGCCTTGTTTTTCTTTTGCTTTTGAATGTGCAGGTGATGATGAGATCGGGCAGGATATTTTTGAGGATGAGCAAGAGGAAGATGGATACAACAATGACGACGACGATGACACCCCGCCTGTGATGCAGGGGGAGCCTGGCGCACAGCTCGAGCAGGCACCCTCCACCACTTTGGAGGATGGACCATTGCCTACACGTACATCTACAGCAGCGCCTGCAGCTTCACCGACTTTTGATCAGGTACCGGTTGCAGTTGAAGGAGAGGCGATTTCAGAACGTACAGCACCACGCCACATTCAGAATCGCCACCCTCCTGAAAAAATGATAGGTAACTTGAATGAGCGAACGACACGGAACAGAGGTATGAAAAACAAAAATTATTGTGCTTTTGCTCATACTGCTTTTGTTGCCTCTTTTGAACCCCGAGATGTTGGACATGCTTTATCTGATTCTAACTGGGTCAATGCCATGCATGAGGAGTTAGAAAATTTTGAACGGAATCAAGTTTGGGTTTTGGTTGATCCTCCTCCTTCTTGTAAACCAATTGGGACTAAATGGGTTTTTAAGAACAAACAAGGAGAAGATGGTCATGTTGTCAGGAACAAAGCCAGATTAGTGGCTCAGGGGTTTTGTCAAAAGGAGGGTATTGATTATGGTGAAACTTTTGCTCCTGTTGCTCGTTTAGAAGCCATTCGTATCTTGCTTGCAATGGCTGCTTCACATGGTTACAAGCTTTATCAAATGGATGTAAAAAGTGCTTTTCTGAATGGTTTTATAGAAGAAGAAGTTTATGTCAAACAACCGCCTGGTTTTGAACACCCCAATTTTCCTGATCGTGTTTTTAAGTTGCAAAAGGCTTTATATGGTTTGAAGCAAGCACCTCGTGCTTGGTATGCTAGATTGAAAACTTTTCTACTTAAAAACGGATTCAAAATGGGTTCGGTTGATAAAACTCTTTTTCTCCTCAGGCAAGGCAATGACACTTTAATAGTTCAGATTTATGTGGATGATATCATTTTCGGTGGTTCCTCTCATGTTCTTGTGAAAAAGTTTGCAGATGTGATGAGCAAAGAATTTGAGATGTCTATGATGGGCGAGCTGAAATTCTTCCTTGGCTTACAAATTAAACAAACTTCGGAAGGAACATTTGTACATCAGGGAAAGTACACGAAGGATGTCCTGCAGAAGTTTGCGATGGATGATGCAAAGCCAATTTCTACGCCCATGCCGACTAGCGCGGCTTTGGATGCTGATGAGAACGGAGAGCCCGTGGATCAGAAGGATTATCGAAGCATGATCGGGTCACTGCTGTACTTGACTGCAACAAGGCCGGATATACACTTTGCTGTGTGTATGTGTGCTCGTTTTCAGGCGTCCCCCAGGATTTCTCATCGTCAGGCGGTGAAGCGCATCATGAGGTATCTTCGATTTACTCCTGAATTTGGCCTTTGGTACTCTACTGCTTCGACTCTCAGTTTGTGTGGTTATTCGGATGCTGATTTTGCTGGGTGTCGTTTGGATAGAAAGTCTACTTCGGGTACTTGCCAATTTTTGGGTTCTTCGCTTGTTTCTTGGTCCTCCAGAAAACAATCCAATGTTGCTCAATCTACTACAGAGGCCGAGTATGTTGCTGCTGCTAGTTGCTGTTCTCAGCTTTTATGGATGATAGCTACCCTTCGCGATTTTGGTTTGTCGTTTTCTCGCGTTCCTCTCTTGTGTGACAGCACTAGTGCTATAAGTGTTGCAAAGAATCCTGTGCTTCATTCTAAGACGAAACATATTGAGGTTCGTCATCATTTTCTGAGGGATCATGTTGAGAAGGGTGATATTGAGCTTAAATACATTGATACTAGTCAGCAACTTGCTGATATTCTGACTAAACCACTCGATCAAACCACGTTTGCACGTTTGCGTGGTGAGTTCGGGGTGTGTTACCCATTTTAGTATCATTATGAGTTGCTTCGGTTACATATGCTTTATACTTGTTTTGGCTAGTTTGCGACCGATGCTTTTGGAGAGGTTTAAATGCTTTGCTTGACCAGTTTTTTTTTTGAAAACAACATATATATATGTATACTTCAAAAACTATGTTGGGCTCTACTTGCTTTTCTGGATTTAGTGACTTGTTGAATACTAGACATATATCTTGCTCATGGTTCGGTTGTCAGCTTCTTTTAATGATTTTTCACTGCAAATGTAACTCACAATGCAAGTTTTAACTCGGAAGTGCATACCATGGTTGTGAGCAAAAACTCTGAATTCCCATATCTCTGCTATCTCGCTCATGATCTGCTTGCTTTACTGAGAATTTACATATGGGCACAACTCTGATTTTCCCATGTCTCTGCTGGTTCTTGCTCATAAGCAAAATTAAACAACCTGGCTGAGCACAATTCTTGCTTCCCATATCCCTGCTTGTCATGCTCATAAAAGCCAGAATTAAATATGACAAGTGCATTTGTGGGCGTTGAAGTGAACTTTGATTGAAGTTGTGTATCCGTCGTGTGAGCTTGATATATGTTTCTGTCTTCAGCTTGGCACTAATTTTGAAATATGCATGCTTTTGCCTGGTTAATTGGTTTTCACAACGACTTTAATTCTAAATTTCTATTGGTCATGGCATTGTGTTGCTTCTCTGGATGGCTAGTGTTGTTAGTTGGCTATTATAAGTATTTGACATATGTCTCAGAAGCTTCTACTTGTGCTCTCTCACATAGTTCTCGAAATTGATTCTTTGCATTTTAATCTTGATGGAGTGCTTTGTCAACAAGGGGGAGAGTGAGTAGCACAAATTCATTTTTGCAAGAGGAGTTTGATTTCGTTTTTTGCTGAGACTTGACGTGCTTGTTTTGAGGGGGAGCTTTGCTGAAAGTGTTGAGTTTTGCTGCTGAGATTGTTTTTTGAAGATTGATATGGTTTTTGATTCACCTTGGGAGAGTGATTTTTTATCTTGATTGTGTTGAGCCTAGTTTTTTCTCTAGCCCATGTCTTTGGGGATCAAGATTGTTTCTTTTTCCTTCTTTCTATTTTCTTTTTTAGCTCGAATAAATTTGTGCGGTGTGGTGTTGTCAATGCACTCATCAAGGGGGAGATTGAGATGCCGGTGGGCTAGTACCTTGGTGATGAGCGATTGACAACACGGTGTGCGTGTGACGTGTCTCTTGGCAGGTGTGGTTGCAGGTGACAGGTGGAGACGAGGTACATGCGGCGACGAGTGAAGAACAGGGATAGGATGCCATGCCGACGAACCGTGGGACGGTGAAGGGTGGATCAAGGCTCGCGTTCGAGGGACAGGCGATCGTGCGGTGTACGTCTACTGTACCTGGCTACACGGCGAGAGGACGTCAAGGGAGGTTTTCGGATTACACCACAAAATCCGGGGTTCGCTGGTTGAGCCATAAAGCCATGCATCGTACCGGGACGCTCGTGCGGCGAGCGTTGGCCGAAGATGGAGATTCCGGCGATCGCGATACGATTTCGGATGGTCGTGCGGCGACATCGCGAGGATCACATCACGGAGATGGAGGAATCGCGGACATCGCGGAATTTGTCATGGAGGACGTAACTGGAATTTACGCACCTACGTTAAATTTATTTAGCGTAGGGGGTTATGTGTAAATAGGCTGTGCCACCCTAAGGATATAAATACGTGGCACCTAGGGTTGAGAGAGTTCGAGCCCTTTTGCTACAGGCGGCGCTACAGTACTCGCGATTACTGTTCATCGCGGTTAGTTACTGTTCATCGCGGTTACTGTTCACGCGCGGTACTGTTCATCGTCGCAGGTACTGTTCATCTCTCTCTAGTCTAGCCTAGGGTTTCAATCTAAGTGAGGGATTTTTATTGATCTCTCCAATTAAGAGAGGGAGGATGTTTGGGCGGAGGCTAGATGCACTTTTGTAAGCACATTACTTGTCTCAATTTTTCATATTAGTGAATTAATCTATGTGCTTGTGCGTCATGTTGTGCTGCGGTTAAGATTGATTTGATCCATCTAAAATCATGCTAGGGCATCTTATTAGAGCTTAATCTATTCTCGTCATTGTCTGATACAGTCTGCTTGTTCCTTTAATATCTCAAGATCCGAAAGTCCGATTGACATGATTCCAGTTGGGTTAGTTGCATAATTTTGTATAGATTTTTCTGTCAAATTTTTAGGTTGATCGGTCTTACGGATTTTCGTCCATATCCTTTTTATTAAGGAAACAGTATTCTGTCCAGATTTGAAAAACGTGATTTAATTAAGTTTTGAGAGGAAGGGGAAGTGTTAAACTTTATTTTTTTGAACTTGCGCCCATTCACCCCCCCTCTGGTCGCCGTTTCGGTCCTTCACATAACACTGTTAATCCAACTCTGTGCAAAGCCAAGCTTCTGAAGAACACCATGCAGACAGGACCACTCTACCCAATGGTATGCTTTCGTCATGTGAATCTTCAGGGCAAAAAAGGGGATTTTTGCACGCTGCCGTCTAATCGAGTGCATACATTCATAGGGTATAAGCACATTATCCGTGATCAGCCTTCCAGGGACAAAAGCACTTTGCTCTTCTGCAATTATATTCTGCAATAGTCCCTTTAGCGTATTAGCTAATACTTTTGATACAATTTTATACAACACATTACATAGGCTGATTGGTCGGAAGTTTGTTAGATGTTCCGACTTTGACATCTTTGGGATGAGAACAATTGTTGTATCACACAAACCCACTGGTATGTCATGTCCCTATAGAAATTTCCTGACTGCTTGGCTTATGTCATCCTGTATCGTAGCCCAGTGCTTCTGTTAAAATAACGCTGGAAAGCCATCCGGGCCAGGTGCTTTTGTTGGTCGTCCCATTTGAAAAAGCACCTCCTTAATCTCCTTATTAGAATAAGGCTAGCATAAAGCTTCATTTGTGGCTTGATCAATACGTGAAGGATTGCCTCCAAAATTCGGTCCGCATTATAGCTCGTGGTTCAGTTGTGAACAGATCCACATAAAATGAGCGAACCATGTCTTTGATCTCGGATTGGTCCTCACATTACTGCCATCATGCCTTGTGTACTATCTTGCTACTCCCTCTGTTCCAAATTATAAGTTATTCTAACTTTCTTGGAAAGTCAAAATATGTTAAGTTTGATCAAATTTATAGAATAAAGTACTAATATTCATGATACCAAATGAGTACCATTAGTTTATTCGTTAAATAAATTTTCATAATATATCTATTTGGTTCCATAAACTTTCATTATCCGCTCTATAATTTTGATCAAACATAGAATAGTTTGACTCTTAAAAAAATTGGAATGAATTATAATTTAAAACGGAGGGAGTACTAAATTTCGCTGTCATGACATGTTTAGCATGTGTCTATGACATCGCCTCGCCACGCGCCTCATGCGCGTAAGCGTTAAGAGCGCTGCAAGTCACCTTAAACGTCTTTAGAACCATGGTCTCCAGGACACCGTGAAAACTGGGTTTTGCGCACAGCACAGCACACTGGACTCGTGAAAACTTGGGGATACTACGTCCATGCTGATTAAAAAAAATCATTTTCAGCATGGGAGGATAGGGAGGGGTTGTTAAATGGCACTTGTGCCTTTCCCCTGTCTGCATGCGCTCCTGGTCTGTTTCCACCAGCACTCCTACAAAATGAAGTTTGGGCAAAGTGGTACATACAGACAGATCCCTCTTCACTCAAGCCGGGAAATCATACTTTAATAGGGCGGTGGTGTATGGACTAAACCAATTTTTCAGAGTGTGCACCAGTTCAAAATGACAGTCCGGTGTGGTGCGCACAAAACCCCGTTTTCCTCGTGTCCTAGAGACAAAAGACCCTAATGTATTTTCCTACCTGAGATCTGGTGTGGATTTGATCATTTTGATTTTGCTACATATGAGATTTGGTCATGAATGTGAAAAATCTGTATTTAGAATATTTTTAGTATTCTTTGGGCTGTATGGCTGTTAAATGGGTAAATACTTGGGCTACATGGGCTATTTAAATGGGCTTGGCCTTTGCATAATTGGACTGTACTGTGAATGGCAAGTAGATTATAGAATGACAATGATTTCTTTGGAATTCAAAGAATTCAATATACAATGATGAACATTGTTATGGAAAAGAGAGGATAGACAACGTAACATAAAAAATATGGTTATACATATTATGTACCCCATGAGCAAGTTGTTGTAGCTGAGTCATGTGTCCCCATCTTTCTTTATCTACAACCAATATTACGAATTGAAGTTAAACATCTACTTTATCCAATTATATATAAATACATTTTCAATGCCTTTGTCAATTCTTGCAATTCAAAGACAACAAAAATTTGTTAAACTTTTCCAAGGCAAGGCTTGTTGCTTTTGTAGTTGATCATTGTAAATTAAAGTGCACTATCTGCTCCATTATGGGTTGGAAGAATATGCTTTAGATTATCAGTTTCTTCCAACCTTTTATGCAAGTAGTTAGCATCATTAATTTGATAAATGCATTGTTCAAAGTAAGCAATCAACAAGCATTGCCAAGGGAAAAATTTTAAAAACTTTTTTCTAAAAATTGTATAAATGGCAGCATTAAAATTGTATTCAATGCAATCAGAACTAGCATTTATAGTTTGCTTCAGATGTAAACGTTACCTGGGTAGAGGCATGACTGCAGTGAGTGAAGCATACGGTAGTAACGTTATAGAAGGACAATGATTGCTCTCGATTCAAAGACATTCAAGATAAAATGATGAATGCTGTTATAGAATAGTGAGGACCAGCAGAGAACAGTGTCATGGATCATTTTTCAACCAAAATGGTATCCAAGGAACATATCATGGTCCCCGCAAGCAAACTATACTGTCTACAACCAACATTGCAAATTGAAGGTAAACATCTCCAGTGATCCAGTGATAAATACATTTTCAATGCATGCATCAATTCTTGTAATTCAAAGACAACAAAAATTTTATTAACTTTTCCTAGGCAAGGCTTGTTGCTTTTGTAGTTGAACATTGTACATTAGTAGGTCCAGTATCTGCTTCACCAAAGTTTGGAAGAAAATTCTCGAGTTTATTTTCTTCCAGCCTTTCATGTAAGCAGTTTGCACATTAATTTGATATTTGCATTGTTCAACGTATGCAACCAACAAGCATTGCCAAGGGAAAATTTAAAAACTTGCCAAAAATAGTGTGGATTATGTAACAGCATTAAAATTGTATTGTGCGGAACACATGATCGAGCATTTGTTTGCTTAACACACAGAATTTGAATAAAAAAAGTTATTTCAATCTTGTAAATACTAAAATTTATAAGAAAGTGGAATACCAGAATTTTTTAGTCATAGTCTGTTATGGTATACCATTGTGCCATGAGGGAGGGAGCACTTCTCTTATTATTTCTAAACTGACACTGCGCCAAATACAATTTGTGCTGGCACATCGAAATTAGCATGCTAGCGTGCGGAATTGGCACCTGCCAACATAAAGGTGCTCAGGACCGTCGGGCAAGCACTCGCCAGCAGAGATGGCTCTGTGCTCACTAGTAGAGAACTGACCTTCTATCCAGGAGCTTTTGTCCCGTTGACTTTGGACCCGAGACTAGGGTCAAAATGAGGCACCAAAGGCCAACCGACGGGAGGAGCTTTAGTCCTGGGACTAAATTCCAACCAGGACTAAAGCTTCTCATTTAGTCCTAGTTGTAATGGCTAAAAAATATCGCACCAACGGTAGGAGCTTTTATCTTGGTTGGAATTACCAGCTGGGTTGTCCCGGTTGGAATTTCCAACCAGAACAAAAGCTCCTCGCCTCCTCTCAATGGCGAGCAAGCAACCTTAGGGGAGGTGCTGCCCGATTTTTTTCCTCATTTCCGTGGGGATTTCACTTATCCAAAGTGTTGTAAAGGTTAGCTACTTCATCCTCCCTTCATTTATTGTTATTATGCTTTGTTTTATGCTTTAGAGACAGAGAAAAATAAGTTTTTAGAATGAGGGAGAATGGAGAGGATTTTTATTTAAACATGTTTTTGAACTAGAATTTTATGGAAAGCTTCGTGTTATGTATGATTCGTATTAGGTTAAGAACTTGATCAATATCAGGTATGGGAAAAAATAGAGTAAATGTGTTTTTAATATTTAGTCGTTCCAATAAAATTAAGGTAAATAAATTGTAGGTGTAAGAAATAGAATTTGATCATTGCTACAATTTTTCATGTCACTTTAATTTAACAATAATTGTATTTCTTTGATCAATAATTTATTTATCTCATGTTTACTATAGGGACTAAATACTATAAACATATTTATTCTATTTTTGCCCCTACCTAATATTGATAAATTTTTTTATCTAATACGAAGTTCTATGTTCATTTTTCACGTAATACGATGCAGATGGACTGGCATTGGATGTACCACCTCCACTCCTCCAATCCTAGAGAATAGTGTCTGCACATGGCATGAATGTGCTTACACTATTCTCTGCTGTTGGAGGAGCGGAGGTGGCTCTCCATTCTCTGGTATTGGAGGAGCATTCTAAAGGGCTAGTTCCTCCGCTCCTCCAATATCAGAGAACAGTGTCTGCATATAGCATGAATGTGCTTACACTATTCTCTGGTACTGGAGGAGTGGAGGTGGCTCTCGTAGAAGATTGAGTCATGTGCAAAGACTTGGAGGGCGAACATTCTGCTATGTTGTACCATTATTTTAGGATAATTGACTACATAAAATCCACTATGGAGCGTCTGTAATCTTTAGTGTATATGTATTTATATTGTCTTGTTCCAAAATTTTTCTTTTTGTCGACCTAGTAAATGTTATGAATGTTGATTGGTGTAATTTTCATGTGAAATATTTTTATCTTTATGAAGGTTGATTGGTCTAAATTACCAATATTGATTAAGTTCTTTATCTAATATGAAGACCTATGTCCATTTTTCATGTAATACGATGCATATGAGTTTTGTGTTGATTTTATTGTCTCAGTTAATTCTACTGGTGTTCCAACATCACGCCATGAGGGGGGGCTACAGCGAATGGGCACCCTTGGAAGGAAATCAAGTTTGAGCAATGATATTGATTTGTTCCATAAAGTACACTTCACAGTTCTGCAACAATCATCCTTTGTGGCTTCGTATATCGAGGAACACAAGCAGATTCTATTTTCCCAATACTCGATGAAATCCGATGCCTAGATTATACGTCATCACATGGATATTTTTCCCTCTTGGTCGCAACAAAAGGGGGGGCCTTTAGGCCCAGTTGGAAATTGCAACCGGGACCAAAGGGCCTTTGGTCCCGGTTGCAAATTCAACCCAGGACTGGGGGGAGTTAAGACAACTACCACCTTCTCCCTTGCCTCATGTCCCACACTCTGCAAGATCCGCTACCCCACGCCCGCTCGTCTCCGCGCCCCGTCCGCCATCCGAGCGCCCCCCCGCCATCCACCCGCCCCGGCTACCGTCGTCTACTCGCCCGTCCGCCATCGTCCATGCCCGCGCCTTGTCCGAGGATGTCGTCCGTGCCCACGCCTCGTCCTCCATCGCCCAAGCCCCGTCTGCCCGCCCCAGCCACCGTCGTCCGCCCGCATCCTCGCCTACCCCGTCCGCCGTCGTCCGTGCCCGCGCCCTATCTGAGGTCATCTTCCACGCCCACGCCCCGTCTACCCCGACCGCTGTCCGAGGACCACCCCGCCGTCCGCCCACCCGGGCCACCGTCATCCGCCTGCCTCGTTGCCCCCCCTGTCCGCCATTGTCCGCACCCGCGCCCCGTCCGAGGCCATCGCCCACACCTCAGCTGCCGTCTAAGCGCCCCCCGCCATCGCCCACCCTAGCCGCCATCATCCAGCCGCCCTGTCACCCACTCCGTCCACCTCGTCACCCACCCCGTCCGAGTGCCCCCTGTCATCGATCCGCCCACCTACGGGTCGGCGCCCCCCCCCCCGAACTGTCGTCCGCCCACCCAGTCATCCACCCTGTTTAAGGCCATCGTCCACGCCCGCGCCCTGTCCGAGGCCGTCATCCATGCCCGCACCCCATCCAAGGCCGTCGTCCGTGCCCACGCCCCATCCACCATTGCTTGCACCCCGGCCGTCGTCCGAGCACCCCCAGCCATCCACCCACCTCGTCGGCCGCCCCGTCCGCCGTCGTCCGCGCCTGTGCCCTAGCGGCCGTCCGAGCACCCCTCCCCCGCCGTTCGCCCTGTCGCCTGCCCCGTCCACCCCGTTTATCCAAGTGCCCCCCGTTGATCCGCCCACCCCGCCAGTACAGGCGCCCCCTTCCCCCGAATCGGGGCTTGTTGACGCAAGCACCATTTTTTATTATTGTTTTTAATGTGTAATTACTGTTTATAATGTGTAATTTTTAGAAATTTCATTTAATCCTTAGAAATTTAGTATGAACTAGTTTAAATACTTAGAAAAATTGTACAAATTAGTTTAAATACTTTGAGGACCCTATTAATAAAAGACGTAATATCTCATATCTTTTCTGAATTTTTGATAAATGAGGAATACTTAGAATATTCCAACATTATGTTTTTTAGGGTGCTCTAAGAGAAAGAGAGAAAGGTTATTGACATTGCTTTTAACAAAGTTTCATCATAGCCTTTGCTAAAATAATATTCCATCGTAGAAAATAGGATAGAGTTGCCAAATTTTAGATAAGCATTATTGATATAGGTGCATAAGTTAACTTGTCTTTTTGTAATATTTATCTTATTCGATGCTAATACTTGAGTTCAATTCGAAGACATGGTGGTGCTTTTATAATTTTTCAACATTACTTTTAGGTTATCTTACTCATGCCATGAAATACATGGAATTTAGATACCATATTAGTTTGTGTACCATTTTAGTTTTATGCACTACTTCATTCAACCTAGTGAAGTTTTTGTTTCATGAAATCCACAAAATCAAACTTTGATGTTGAATGATTCATTGATGCTACATCAAAGTCTATGATACAATTTTTAATTCAATGTATCTATGATTACATGTGTGTTTAAATTTGTTGAGATAGGAGACAAAGAGGATGCAATGTATATAATGGAGCAGATTATTGCTGGTCATAGTGGCTCCAACATTCCAATAACCTACACTGAGGATGAGGGTAGCCACGTGGACACATTCCTCAACATGTTCGGTGATGACAATGATGAGCCCGAGCACCATGTTGATGACAATGCGGAACAAAACCTTGCTGTGATGGAAGGTTCCGACAAGGTATATATCATTTTCATTGTTTTACCCCATCTATAATTTCATATTCATTATTACTATATACTAATTAAAGAATCTTGAACTTTTAGCCCTTTGGATCCATAAAGCGAAATATGGTGTTTCGCTAGATTCTTCAGTTTCTTGGATGTCAACTCCGGTAACACAGTCCCAAATACAGTTGGGTCATATCGATTAATAACAACAACACCTAGGATTCAAGAAGCACAATATACCAAACATAAAAGGTGCATTCTAAATGATTATATAGAACAACATAGTTCTCCTCTCAAATTAAACAAAATTTATATATATGCTCATTCATTCAAACCACTTAAAAGTTTATATACCAAACAACCAAAGGAAAATCTTTGTTAACCATCATTACAACATGCACACGCATTCTTTTCCAAACATGGTACAAGGTATCAGATGTTTTAACATTATCGATTTGAACATGCGGATATATAGTAACATTAGGTTTTTCACCAATTGGTATTGTACAAATATAATGAGGAAATGAAAAGAGTATTTGAAGTGAACATATATGCATGATACAATGATGAAGACATCATCATGGGGCACCCACGGCTGGAGAAAAGACCTTCAGTACCGCTACTAAAAGGTCCCGAAGGACGTCCAAATTTGGATTCGGAGCCAAAATGTGGCCGGTACTAATGTATGGGATGTAAGGTCATTTTCTAGTAGTGATCTGGACTGGCACCATGGATCCTACCATTATTGCCACCACAGGTCCTACCATTATTGCCACCACCGTACGAGTAGTAGCCACCTAAGCCACGGCCACGGCTAGCTGAAAATCAAACAAAAGTATTATAAATAAGTGCTAAATTCTAGAATATTATTATTGCTTCCTTCCTATTCATGTGCAGTAATCAAAAAATAAATTAGATGAACGGATTTGGAGATTTAATATTTAATGATCATTTTAGTATGTTTTCTTCAACAAACTGCTGATTTGTCTGGGTATTAAATCTAAATGCATGAATTCGTTAATTGAGGTTGCCCTAAACATGTCAGGTTGCATGTTGGTACATCTAGCTTGGAAGATTATAATAAACATGGATGTCAATTACGGAGCGAGGGGCGAAGTTGGTATGGTATAGAAATGTTTCATGGCCGATGAAGCTATAACTAAGATTGACAAGATTCTTCATTACAAAACAATTGTTTTAGAAAATTAGGGACCCTACCAAGATTGGTGCCATGTGCTGGTGCACGGCTCCTACCTGCTGAGGGACAGTACTAACAATTTCTATGTCAAAACAAATATTCACTAAAAGGAGTTAAATAGAGATTAATTACCATGCGCAGTGTGGGTGAGATCTCTTGCAGCGGACGCGCCCTGTAAGATTATGGCGAGAGAGACCAATATCACACAAAGCATGACAAGAAGCTTAGAATAGATTCACTAGTAGAGAACTGACCTTCCATCCACCCCTTTTGTCACCGTGACTAAAGTGGCGTGCTACTAAAGGCCACTGCAGAGGGGGAGCTTTAGTCCCCGTTGTAAATACCAACTGGGACTAAGGCCCCCCTAGTCCCAGTTTTAACAGTAAGAAAAATCGCACCGACGCCGCCCGGTTGGAGTTACCAACCGGGACAAAAGGGTGGGTCTTTTATTCCGGTTGGAGTTTCCAATCGGGACAAAACCACCAACCGGGACAAAAGGGATTGCATTTTATCCTTGTTGGAATTTGCAACCGGGACAAAATCTCCTCCCTTATAAAATCATCAGACCAAGAGCTCTTCTTCCTTCTCTAGCCCGAGCCACTGCACTACACCAGCCTCCACTCCATGGCAACCAAGCAACCCTAGGGGAGGTGTTGTTTGAATTTTTTTCCTCATGTTTGTGGGGATTTCACTCATCCAAAGTGTTGTGAAGGTTAGCCACTTCATCCTCCCTTCAGTTATTATTATTATGCTTTGTTTTATGCTTTAGAGAGGGAGAAAAATGAGTTTTTTAGAATGAGAGAATGGAGAGGACTTTTAGTTATATATGTTTTTGAGCTAGAATTTGATGCATAGCTTGCTTGTTATATATGATTCCTATTAGTTAAAAGAACATGATAAATATTAGGTATCAGAAAAAATAGAGTAAATGTATTTTTAATATTTAGTCATTACAATAAAATTAAGGTAAATAAATTATAAGCGTAAGAAATAAATTTTTTTTACCTTTATCAAGATTGATTGGTGTAAATTATGAGTATTGATCAGGTTCTTTATCTAATATGAAGACCTATGTCCATTTCTCGCGTAATAATTTATTTATCTAATTTTTTTGCAAGACCTAAATATTATAATCATATTAACTTTATATGTCCATTTCTCACATAGTACGATGCAGATGGACCAGCAATAGACGTATAACACGGACAGACGAACCAAGGAGTTTGTTGATGGCTTGCATTATTTTCTCAAAGTGGCCAAAGCGAACAAGCTAGAGAACGGGTTCATATGTTGTCCATGCTTCCAATGCACTAAAAGAATAGTCCTTACGCCAAGATCAGTATGGAATGACAATAGTGGATTTGACCAAGACTTGATACAATGATGAACCATTTGTCCTTGCTAATGATGTGTATCAGATATTCTATGTGAAGGACATGTCTAGCAAATCCAAAAAAAATTCAAAAGAGCCATAGCAGCCAAAACGCCACATAGTTCTTCGAAGAAAAAGAAAAATCGTGAAAGTCAAGGACAAAACAGATTAGTCAGATAATTATTATCAGTTTGATGGCATGCCTCCACTCGATGTCAAAGTTGACCCAAGCATCATGCTAGCCAAAGAAGAGGCTCCGTACTTATGCCGTGATCATGATCAAGGAACTTTCGCCAAAAAGAAGTTTTTAACGTTATATTATAATACACTAAATATGGTTCACCTTTACGTAATGCTATATGGCCATTAGAACCTTTGAATTATATTGTAATGCTCTATGGTGAATTATATTGTCATGTTCTATGATTTCATGTTTATACATTAACTGTACTACTTGATATATTTTTTAATTTAATATATCTATGATTTCATGTATGTTTAAATTAGTTGAGGTGAAGATTTATTCGATCAATATAAATAATTTTAACCACATACATCAATTGCATTTTTTGTGTGTTCAAATTATTTATTTGAATAGTTTGTTGATGATAGTGATGCATTCAAATTATTATTTTAGAAACTTAAACAACTATATAGAATTAATGACTGATTCAAATTTATTTTCAATATACTTGCTAATTTAATATATTTTTGCATGTTCAAAATATCTAAAGTTTTTATTTTTTCTTTAACAAAATCAGCGGAAAAAATATATAAATTTGTGTGTTTAAATTAGTTGAGATGAAGATCAATATAAATAATGTTAACCACATACATCAATTGGATTTTTTGCAAGTTAAAATTATTTAATTAAATAGTTTGTTGACGATAGTGATGCATTAAAATAATTATTTCAGAAACTAAAACAACTAGTATAGAATTAATGACCGATTCAAACTTATTTTAAATATACTTGCTAATTTAATATATTTTTGTTTGTTCGAAATATATAAAGTTCTCCGTCCTCGCCACCCCGCCCTACCCAAACCCCTGCCGGACGGTACAGGCCGCCGCAAGGCGCCCCGCCTCCGCTAGCCGAGGCCCTTGCTAACGCAAGGCCGAGGCTTGCTGACGCAAGGGACCCCTTTTTGTACTATTTTATTTAGAAAATTAGTATAAATGCTTAGAAAATTTGTAGAAATGATTTGCAAATTAGTAAAAATTTGTAGGAACGCTTAGAAAATCAGTATAACTTAAAATGCTTATTATAATTTTGTATACATTTAGTATAATTTTAGTACATTATTATAATTTAGTATAAATGCTTCAATAATTAGTAGAAATTAGTCAAAATTTATAGAAATGCTTAGAATTATTTAGTATAAATGTTTAGTATAATTTAGTATAAATGCTTAGTATAATTTTTAGTACATTAGTATAATTTAGTATAATACTTTGAAAATTAGTAGAAATGCTTAGTATAATGCAGTATAAATGCTTACTATAATTTAGTATACATTTAGTAATTTTTAGTATATTAGTATAATTTAGTATAAATGCTTGGAAATTAGTAGAAATCTGTAGAATTTGTTAGAAAATTAGTATAATTTAGTAAAAATTTCCTAGAGCTGCTGTATATATAATTTAAGAACATTTGATAATATACAAGTAGAGTTGTTGTATATAATTGTGTGATTTTTTTAATTTTAAATTTCTTGTGAGTTTTCATTAAGTTTAATTCAAGACATTCATGTAAATTGCCTATAATAAATTTGTTAGAGGTGTTGTATATATAATTTAATGTATGGTTTTGTGTTTATTTTTCAATCAGTTTCTTTTATTTCATGGTTGTTCTATGATTTTATGTGTGTTTAATGTAGTCGAGGTGGCCGACGAAGAGAAAGCAAGGTATTTAATGGAGCAGATTATTGCTGTTGGTAGTGGCTCCAACGTCCCTGTAACATACACCAACGAAGAGGGTACCCAGGCAGACATGTTCCTGGATATGTCCGGTGATGGCAATGAAGAGCTCGAGCCCGAGCAAAATCTTGCCGTGCTAAAAGGTTCCGGTGAGGTATATATCATTTCCAATATTTTACCCCATCTATAATTTTTATATTCATTAATACTATATACTAATTAATGAATCTTTAACCGTTAGCCCTCTTGATCGATGAAGCGAAATAAGCCCTAAGGCCGTACAAAGATAATGAAGGGAAGGCTTCACATCACGGAAGTGACAAAAGAGGGCAAGCCGATTGCTTCCGAACATGTAGATAGAAAGTACGTGAGTTAGATGGGGGCAATCGTAAGGGACAACGTGCCCATCAGCATTAGGGAATGGAAGGGTAAAGCAACTGATTCATACGCACTCCCGTTGACATAAAAGGATATGTTGTGGGCAGATGTCAAGAAACACTTCACACTTCCCGAAGGTGTCATAGGAAATGTGAAAGAGTGGACACTGAAGAAGATGGCAACTCAATTCCAGACATTCAAGAAGATGCTGGATGCCAACTTTATCAAGAAGGGCCGAACTCAAGATTTCGATGAGTGGCCAAAGTTAAGGGACCACTGGAACTCATTTGTCGAATACAAGATGAGCGAAGGCAGTGTGAGTAAGGTTTGCGTCAACATTGCCAATTCTAGCAAAGAGTACCATCATCGTATAGGGAGAGGTGGTTACATCACTACAATTCCCAAATGGCACAAGATGGAACAAGACCTAATCGATCGGGGTATCGTACCAGCAACTATTGACTGGCCTGATCGATCAAAAAATTGGTATTAAGCTCATGGAGGCAACCTAAGACAAGAGGATGGGACACTTATCTTCAATGAAACAATAAATCAGAAGGTCGAAAGGCTTATCAAGAACATTGAAGATGCTAAAGCTGGGAGGTTGAAGGTGGATAGAGAGAATGATGAACTCACATTGGCGCTCGGGAATCCCGAGCACCCAGGATGTTGCCGAGGCTATGGGGTTGTTCCATGGAACTACGCTTTCCGAAGGGACATCGACTCATACAGAAGCCACAAGCGAAGAAAGAAACAGCAAGAGGAGAGATGGCGGTGCATGTTAGAAGCCAAAGTGTATTCACAAGAAGTAAGAATGTAGGAGGAAATAAATCATCTAGTGACCCTGGCAGTTACAAAGATGGCTTAATCTGGAGCACTGCCAGATCCAAACATCGTTTAGCCCTTCTCAATGCTGAAGCAGTTGTGCTTCCACAGGGGTCCCTATGAGCAGATGCCAAGATTACCCGTGGACGAGCAACGGTACCCTATGGATGACATCACGCAACACACCTCAAGTGAGTTGCATAGACCGTTCGGCAACATCACTATTAAGGTATACATATACATAATTTATAATAATCTTCTCAATCAATCCACACCTTGGAGGTTTAATAACTTTTTTATTTCTGCTATATGTACAGGTAGCGTATGGGAGTGCCTTACCAATCCTACCAAGGCAAACAAGCCATGGCATGGAGATTCCTCCTGGCTATGCTAGCGTCGGCCTAGAGCAGATTGTTGATAGTCATATGAAGGCCTAGAGCTCAACCTCCCGGGAGGTGACGGGGAAAGGACGCTAGGAGATGCACTTCATAGGATTATTCTATGGCACAAACGTTACATCATCATCATCCCCGACACGGAGGCATCATTGCTTCCTGTAGATCCCCCGCAGCGACCATCTCCTCAAAGCTCAAGACCGTCATCTCCAGCACATCCTTTCCAGGACCGTCGTCACCACCAGGACCATCGCATCCTGCTCGATCCCCATCTCCATCTCCATCGAATCCTGGTGGTGCGAGCGACGATGACAACAACACCCCTCCCCGATCACCATCGCCGGGACTAAGACCCGCATCGAGCAAGGAACCTACAACACCTCTAAAGAAGTCGCAACCACCACCTTCCAAGCCAAGGTAGCAAAAGAAGAAAACAAAGAAGCCTGAACCCTCTAAGAAGCTACCTGCCGATATGACTGATGAGGAATTGCGGGAGGCATCCAAAGCCACTTACAGAGTTCAAAAAAAGCGATGAAGAAAGAAAAGCAAAGAAGATGGAGTCAAAGCCAGTAGATCCAGCAAGATTAAAATTTTTTATTGGCATGTCAAAATAAAACAAGAAGACTCTACTACCGAAATACGAGCGGGTGTTAGTTAAGGCTGATCATAAGGAAAAAATGGAAAGGAAAGTCATCTTCAAGTCATGATGTCCCCCAGCTCGGGGATCTACCAGATAAACACGCTCAAACTATAGTAGAAATGCCCTTAGAACAACAAATACATATCGTTGGATTTATGCAAGAAACAGTATGTCTCTTGCTGAAGTTCTAGGGCAAGTTGATCTGCTAGCTCCAGAGCCAATTGTACCTAAATGGACCTTTGAGCTAAGCAAGCCTCTAGTAAGGCCTGGTTGGTATGGAAGCTATCCACGAAGATGTACGAATTCCATGAATGGTACTTGAAGCAGTCTGCTGACAAGAGGTTCATGTTCGGTCTTTAGGTTAAACCGATAGATTTTTTCGGCGAAGGTGAGAAAGTCCTATGGATGGAATTTAAGGATATATATGAAGTGTACCATCAGGATGCCCTTGACATCTCTCTGATCACTACCTGGGTTCTGTAAGTGTCTGTTTATCAATATGATTTTTTTGTGTGCATCACTCTACTAACTTCGTCTTCCATTTTATGTAGGATGCTAATTCAGAGGTGCCGCAGAGAATTGTACTTCAATGTTGGCTTTATGGATCCATCACTGATTAACCAAAAGCAGATACGGGATCAGCTAAAGAAAACATTGGAGGTAGTATACAATTTCATGGACAAACAAAATTACAAGGAATACATACTACTACCATACAACTTTGAGTAAGTGTGGGTACCATCTATTTTAGTTTTCTTTTTTTTCCTTACCTAATTAATGTTAGTTAGCTCTAATATGAACATTTATGTATGTAGTTTTCACTGGATCCTCCTAATAATTATGATTGATAGAAGCCACGTCGTTGTGTTTGATTCGTTGGGCAAACCACGGAAGGACTCTCAAGACATTCAAGACATGCTAAACTCGTAATAATTCTGACCATTTATCTCTATGCAAAAGTTAGTTTCCTAAATTATCACCAAACACTGTATCATTCATTATTTTAATCCACAGCGTATGGAAATGATTCCTTAAGCATCATAAGGGTAACTTCAAAGAAAAACTTACATTCAGAACAGACTTCCCGGTACGTACGAAGTTTGCACATTTTCTACATTCTATAACACGAATATTTCATAACTTGTTTTTTCCCACTAAAGTGCTTGAGATAGGAACAAGGCAATAATCTATGTGGATACTACGTCCGTGATCACATGCATAGTTTTGTGGAACCCAAGGGGCCGTCGTCGCATGTTCTAGATGTACATAAAATAAAACTATCAATAATTAATTATTTTCTACCTCCTTATATTTCACTGTTCATGTAACATTCACATATTTTTAAATTACAGATTTAGAATATTCAAGAAAGACTCTTGGAGAAGGAGAGGATTTTGGCAATATGTGAAGGTCTCATAGAATTCCTGGTGGACGAGGTGATACATCCAGCGGGAGAATTTCATTACGACGGACGTTCAATACCCGCACCGAGCAACACCACGACAGGACGATCCTAGGAATGAAGTGGACAAATTATTATATATATGGTAATTGTATAAATACTAGTGTTATTTGTATAATATACTACTGCCATGAAATATATATACGACTTGCATATAATACTAATATTATTTCCGTACAATATTAATATGGAAAAGATTTTTTTTAAAAAAAAGTCTTAAGTGCTAAAGAGGTATGTGCATGTGCCATGCAGGTGCGTGGCACATGCACGTATGCACTTTAATCCCCGTTGGTAAAACTAACCGGGACTAAAGGGGCCTATCCCGCTTGGTTTTACCAACCGGGACTAAAGTGGGTCTTTAGTTCCAGTTCCCCTTTTGTCTCGAAATTTTTTTCCCGAATGGATTTTCGAGATCTTTGAGGCCTACCAACCGGAAGTTTTCGTGATTGCTTGGGATGACGTTGTAGCCTTCAATATAAGATGCTGTTCTGCGACACGGATGGGTTGGAAGCCAGCTACAGCTAACCCAGGATAGAACCTACTGCTAAAGATTCTGTACAAGAATTTGTTATCCTAAATGTTATCCTAAATGGCGACTTTGAATGCTGCATCAAAATTCTTAATTGGTGGGTATATTATTCTAGCACGTTCAACTACAAGCTAAGCCGCCATTTATATTACGGTCAATGTGTGATGGCTTCATCACTCTGGATTATTCTTAATTCATGCCAGACTAATTATGCTCTATGCAATGATAAGGAGTACTTCTACTAGATGCTGTATATTTTTTTATCCTTCTCTAGGAGATTAAATATTATAATCAGAAATGCTCAGTAGGACAGTATGGATGATTTGATGT
Source organism: Setaria italica (assembly GCF_000263155.2). Classification (NCBI taxonomy): domain Eukaryota; kingdom Viridiplantae; phylum Streptophyta; class Magnoliopsida; order Poales; family Poaceae; genus Setaria; species Setaria italica. The sequence goes on from NC_028453.1 coordinate 17,392,579, forward strand.
ATATCATGTATGTGTTTAGTAGGTAATTAGTCATTTCTTGTCTAGCAGGTGAATTGCCCTATGCATAGCCACAACGTTATATAAATTGCTGAAATTTTGGTGTAACAATCTTGTTAATCCTGCTGAAAATGTTTTGGGCAAAAGATCATGATAATGTACATTGTATTAAATTGATCTTTTCGTTGTGAAACGAATGGTAATGACCGGTTATATTTCTATGCTAAATTTTATATTTGAGCATGTGTTCCTAGAGAAATTTAGAAGTTGAGTTGGCAGGATAATTCTTAGTAATGGTGACGATGGTGTTCTACAAACTGCTGCGGCTGTACATCATGCTGATGGCGCTCCACCTCAGCACAGAGACGCCAATGGAGTTCGGCAGCGTGAAGAATTTGCGGGCGTGGTGCTGACGCTGATGCTGCTGTGTGAGGGACGGACAGAGACCAGTTTAGGTCAGAGAGTTTCGCCGGGAAGGTTTTAAAGACGCCCGCGGACACGCCGCTGGCATTCTTTCCATTCGGCTGGGGGCCAATCGAGCACCTGCATATCATCCATAACTTCATGCTACTGAAGATCAATATGGGGCCAAGATGGGGTTTGTTATGATCCTACAGTGCTACACCTTTGATGACGTCTTACTGGCCTACTCGCACGCTCCAGACTCCGCCGGGCAAGAGCACGGCGCGCAGGTCAGGCTCACGATGCTCCCGAGTGTTGTTTGGACATGGACAAGATGATTGAAAAACTTTCCCTGTAACTTACTAGCACACACGACCACGAAAAGTGCCATCACTAAAGGATTGTCTATCATTGCTGGTTTAAGTTGAACCATGAGACAATCATTATATTTTTTTACACAGTTTTTTGAAAGGATATAACCGCCTATCGGTTCATAGTCCAGCAGTGGTAACGTTTGTTATCACTGTCGACTTAAATCTAACAGAACCTCAAAGAGGCTGTGATGAGATCACCGTTCACTACAGTAGTGGAACTGCACGCATTTGCAAGACAAGATATAAATTTATATTTAATAATAATAGCTCCTTTCATCTCACTATGTTGACCCCCTCAGCCTCAGTAAAATATTTGATTTTTTTTGGTTGAGGATATTAAAGGCGTAGTTATTGTAATTTTTTTTACTGCTCAATAAAAAATCCCGTGGTAGGAGCACAGCACGTGGTTGGTGGCAAGGCTAGCCCATCTTTGGAAGATCAGGATGTGGATCATCCCTTGATTGCGTTGATTCCACGGCAGACTAATATACAGGTCCGCGTAGATTCACTAGTAGAGAACTGATCTTCCATGCGCCTCTTTTCTTCCCAGTTTAAATTTGACCCGGGATAAAAGGGGGTGCGCCACGGTAGGCTGAAATGGAGCGGAGATTTACTCCTGGTTGGTATTTGCAACCGGGACAAAAGACCCCCCTTTAGTCCCGGTTGTAACGGCTAGTTCCCAGGCGTCGGTGGCGTGCCTCTTTCTCCAACCGGGATAAAAGGTTGGCCCTTTTATCCCGGTTGGTAACACCAACTAGGACAAAAAGTTTAGTCCTGGTGGGAGGCTCCAATCGGGACTAAACTTTCAACCGGGACAAAAGGTGTTCCTTTTTGTCCCGGTTGGAGTTTTTAACCGGAATAAAAACTCATTCCCCATTATATCTCAATATAGAGGTCTTTCTTCCTCTTCCAGCCCGAGCCAGTCCACCACAAACACAGAGAGTTGAGCTTCACCTACTCTTCGGTGGCACCGAAGCAAGGGAGGTGCTGCCCGAATTTTTTTCCCTCATTTTCATGGGAATTTCACTCATCCAAAGTGTTGTCAAGGTTTGCTACTTCATCCTCTTATTATGCTTTAATTTATGCTTTAGAGAGAGAGAAATGAGTTTGTTTGTTAGAAAGTGAAAAGGATTTGTATTTATACATGTTTTTGAGCTAGAATGTTGTATTACTTAAAATAACTTGATATGTAGAATGGAGATAGATAGTTTATTTGCTAGAATGTGAAGTAGAAAATGGAGAGAATTTTGAGCTGGAATGTGAGGGAGATTGATGTGTCATATATAATATGTATCCTTGCATTGGTTTAAGAATGATGCTACCCTTGTCTAGATGGTTAGCATGTTCTCCGTCGAGCAGCAACGGACATCAAGTAGGAGCTCCGATTCTACGAGAAAGAGCGGATACGAACATCGTGGAAGACCGTGTCCCCTTTTTCAAAGAATCAAAGCTCTTCCATGACGAAGTATGGTGCCGCCCAGTTGAGAACATGCTCGCCGAGATAAATTTTGCAGTACTAAGGTATGAATTTTTGTACATAGATAGCTTCTGCTGCTGGAGGAAGTGGCGATGCTGGGGGCGATCGTCGTTCCTCTTGCGGTAAGGGGAAAATCATAGTTGACCCTCATAATAAGCCGAAGAAAATGAGCATGTTGGAGAAAGCAATGCTTCGCTTTTTGCAGAAACGTCATGAAAATGCTGTTGCGGCGGGTCAGGAACCTCCTTTTAGTGGTCGTTATGCTCCACCGTCAGTCCCGGATGTTTCACGTACACTCAGTACACCGTTTTAGGAGGCACAAATAAACCACAGGATGAAGCTGGGTCAGCGGAACCTTCATCTTCACTACCCAAGGATGCTTAAAGTCCTCCTAGATAATACTCAGTGGATGGCTTGTCATAGTGTATCATGTTGTTTAGATCTGTAATTTAAATATGTGTATTTCTATCTATATCTAAACTTTCATCATTATTTGCACTACAACGTTTGACATGCTTTCAATTGTGAATCTATTTTCATGTGTAATCCATTTTCATGTGTAATCAATTTTCAAGTGTAATCCATTTTCATGCATAATACGATGCAGATGGACCAGCAATAGATGTATATGCGGACAGACGAAGCAAGGTGTTTATTGATGGCTTGCATTATTTTCTCAAAGTGGCCAAAGTGAATAAGCCAGGGAATAGGTTCGTATGTTGTCCATGCTTCCAATGCAGTAACAAGAATGACTATTCAAAGGATTCCTAGGGGACTATTCACAGCCACTTGTTTAGATACGGTTTCATGCCTAACTATTTTGTTTGGACCAAGCACGGCGAAAGAGGGGTTGTAATGGAACACGGCAAAGAGGAGGAGGATGATGACAGCATTCCGGATTGAGCTGCAGGCCAAGCTTTTGCAGATACTACATTGGGCGAGGCTGATGAAAATGAGTTTGCAGAAAATGGCCCTACTGATGACCTTGGTCGGGTGCTATGGGATATACATAGAGATTACAAAACTGAGAAGGAAGCAGCAAAGTTGCAGTGCATGATAGATGATCACCAAAAGTTGTTGTACCTAGATTACCAGCAGGGCCATAAAAAAACTAGGTACGACACAAGAATTTGTGCAATGGAAGGCCAAAAATGGTGTATCCGATAAGGCATTTCAGGGGATGTTGAACATTGTCAAGAAGATTCTTCCTAAGAATAATGAATTGCCGTCCACAACATATGAAGCTAAACAGATTATTTGCCCTCTCGGATTGGAGGTTCAGAAGATACACGCATGCCCTAATGATTGTATCCTCTATCGTGGTGATGAATACGAGAAAATGGATGTTTGTCCCATGTGCGAAGCACTGCGGTATAAGATTAAGCGAGATGATCCTAGTGATGTCGAGGGGCAACCTCCCAAGAAGAGAGTTCCTGCGAAGCTGATGTGATATTTTTCCCTATAATACCACGCTTGAAGCGCTTGTTTAGGAACAAGGCGAATCCTAAGTTGATGGGATGGCACAAAGAAGAACGTAAGCAAGATGAGATGCTGAGACACCCCGCAGATGGGGCCCAGTGGAGATCAATTGATAGAGCATTCCCGGACTTTGAAAGTAAAGCAAGGAACATAAGGTTTGGTTTAAGTAATGATGGATTCAATCCATTCGGTAAGTTGAGTAGTGGCCATAGTACTTGTCCTGTGGTCCTAGGTATGTTCAACCTTCCTCCTTGGTTGTGCATGAAGTAGAAGTTCACTATGATGCCGGCGCTTATCCAAGGCCCAAAACAACCCGGCAACGACATTGACGTGTACCTAAGACTGTTGGTTGATGAACTTTTACAGCTCTGGAAGGAAGAAGGTGTACGTGTGTGGGATGAGGATAAACAAGAGATCTTTAATCTACGAGCATTGTTGTTCGTAACCATCAATGATTGGCCTCCATTGAGTAACCTTTCGGGACAGACAAACAAGGGATATCAGGCCTGCACCCACTATTTAGATGACAAAGACAACATGTATTTGAAGCACTGTAAGAAGGTCGTCTATATGGGTCATCGTCGATTCCTCCCTACTCACCACCAGCTGAGAAAGAGCAGGATGCATTTCAAATGGGCGCCAGACGATCGTAAAAAACCTGCACACGTGATAAAGGATGTAAATATAGTCTTTGGAAAGGGTCATGGTTGCACCCATGTGGAAGAAGAAGTCATATTTTGGGAGCTACCTTATTGGGAAATCCTAGAGGTCCACAACGCAATAGACATGATGCACCTGATGAAAAATCTTTGCATGAACATGCTAGTCTTCATGGGTGTTTACGGGACCTCGAAAGATACATTGGAAGCACGACAATACCTGAAAGCCATGGGGCAACGAGATGACCTACATACGGAAAAGAGAGATAGCATGTTTGAATGCTTAAATAGTACGAAGGTTCCATCTAGGTACTCCTCAAATATAAAGGCAATAATAAATATGAAACAAAAGAAGTTTACAAATCTCAAGGCCTATGACTGCCACATGTTGATGACCTAATTGCTTCCGGTTGCACTAATGGGTGTTCTACCAGAGAATGTTCGATTGCCGCTTGTAAAGCTATGCACGTTTGTCAATGCGATTTTGCAAAATGGCAATCGATCCATCCAAGCTAGCAAAGCTATAGAACGATGTGGTGCAATGTCTTGTCAGTTTTGAGTTGGTATTTCCACCATCCTTATTTAATATTATGGCGCACCTTCTGTTTCACCTAGTAAAAGAGATTGGTATTCTCGGACCTATATACCTGCACAATATGTGGCCTTTCGAGAGGTTCATGTCATTCTAAAAAAATATGTTCTTAATCATGCTCGTCCAGGAGGAAGCATCCCCAAGGGATATGGAATAGAGGAGCTGATCGAGTTTTGTGTTGATTTTATTAACTCAATTGACTCGATTGGGGTTCCAACTGCCATGAGGGGAGGCTGCGGGTAATGGGCACCCTTGGAAGGAAATCAAGTTTGAGCAATGATACTAATTTGTTTGATAAGGCACACTACACTGTTCTGCAACAATCATCCTTTATGGCTCCGTATATCGAGCAGCACAGGCAGGTAGTTTCCAAAAACCTGACGAAATCCAATGCTTGGCTTACATGTCATCACATGGAAACTTTTCCCTCCTGGTTGCACCAACAACTTATGGGTAACTCTGAAATTCATCCACAACTCGCTTGGTTAGCTAGGGGACCTGCTAGCACAATCGTGAAATTCCAAGGCTATGAGATAAATGGTTATACATTTTACATGAGAGCCTAGGACCAGAAAAGCACGAACCAGAATAGTGGTGTCCGCATAGATGCCATAGATAGAAACAATAGCAAGGAGTCGTATTATGGTTTCATACAAAAGATATGGGAACTCGAATACGGACCGCTCTACGTCCCTCTATTTCTTTGCAATTGGGTGAAGCTAACTGCCGTAACCAAAGATCAGTACGGAATGATAATAGTGGATCTGAGCAAGACTAGATACAGTGATGAACCATTCATACTTGCCAATGATGTGCATCAGGTTTTTCTATGTGAAGGACATGTTTAGCAAACCCAAGAGAAATCCAGAAGAGCCATGGGAGCCAAAGCGCCACATAGTTCTTCCAGGTAAAAGAAAAATCATGGGAGTCAAGGATAAAACAGACCAATTAGATGATTATGATTAGTTTGATGGCATGCCTCCATTCGCTGTTGAAGTTGACCCAAGCATCTTGCTATCCAAAGAAGAGGCTTCGTACTTACACCGCGATCATGATCAAGGAACCTTTGTGAAGAAGAAATTTTATAACGTTGTATTGTAATGCGCTAAATTTACTTCACCTTTATGTCTACTTGATACAATTTTTAATTTAACATATGTATGATTTCATGTGTGCTTAAATTAGTTGAGGTGAAGATTTATTAGATAAACATGAACAATGTTAACCCCATACATAAATTGAATTTTTCGCACATTGAAATTATTTAATTGAATAATTTTCTTGATTATAGCGATGTAGTAAAATAATTATTTTAGAAGCTAAAAGAACTGGTATAGAATTAACAACTCATTCACATTTATTGTCAATCTACTTGCTAATTTAATATATTTTCCATGTTCAAAATATGTAAAGTTTTTTTGTTTTTGCATCCTGAAATGCAGTGAAAACATAAATAAAATCCTTTTCCAAAAAGCAAGTGGGAGATGAAAGTGTGGGAAAATGCCCTTTTGTCTCAGGTGCCAACACCAACCGGGACAAAAAGCCCTTTTGTCCAAGGTTCCACCAGCAACCGGGATAAAAGGGGGGCCCTTTTGCCCCGGGTGCCAAACAGCAACTGGGACAAAAGGCCCCCCTTTTATCCCGGTTGAAAACTATAACCAGGATAAAAGGGTAGTTTTCGATTCCCGCCCAAGACGTACCCTTTTATCCCGGTTACAGCTTGCAATCGGGATAAAAGGGAGGGTCTTTTGTCCCGGTTGGTGTTGGCACCTGGGACAAAAGGGCCTTTAGTCCTGGGTTTAATTACGAACTGGGATAAAAGGAGCGGGGGATAAAAGTAATTGTAGTCTCTTCTACCCCCCACGCCAGTTACACTTAGGCAAAATTTTCATCACCGCCAAGATCCACGCCCTCTCGCCTGCCCGTCGCCGCCCGTCTGCCCCCCTCGCCGGTTGCCGTTATCCTCGTTGCCCATCACCCCGGCTGCCATCGTCCCGCCGCCACGACCACCTCGCCTGCGCCCGGATCGCCACCTCCTTCATCGCGCCGGCCCACCTCCTCCTCCGTCGCGACGCCCCCCTCAAGCTCGTCGTCGCCGCCTCTATCCTCGTCGCTACCTCCGTCCCTGCCACCTCCTCCGTCGCCGCCACCCTCGTCCGTTGCGCCGCCTTGTCACCACCTCCGCCCCTCGTCGCTGCGGCCACCTCGCTCCGTCCCCGCCTTCGCTGGCGTCCGCTGCCCCGGCCTGTGCGCATTGCCACTCCTGCCGCCCCAGCTGCCATACAGCCTTTTGCCCAGTCGCCACCGCCTGATCCCGCTAGCACGTATTAGCGTCGGGAACGAACGGCCCTTGCTGACCCTTTGGCTTGCATTAGCAAGAGCCTTTTTTTAGTTAGAAAATCAATAGATATTAGTAGAAAATAACGAGATTAGTAAAAAATATAGGAAATTAGTTGAAACTTAGTATAATTAGTAGAAATTTGTATAAATTCGGTAGAAATTCTTACAAATTACTAGTAATTTGTAGAAATTTAGTAGAAATACTTAGAAATTAGAAGAAATTTGGTAGGAATTATTAAAATTAGTAGGAATTAGTAGAAATTTTCTAGAAATTCCAATAAATTTGTATAAATTTGGTAGAAATTCTTACAAATTACTAGTAATTTATAGAAATTTAGTAGAAATACTTAGAAATTAGAAGAAATTTGGTAGGAATTCTTAAAATTAGTAGGAATTAGTGGAAATTTTCAGGAAATTCCAATAAATTTGTAGAAATTTGTATAAATTTCGTAGAAATTCTTACAAATTAGTAGTAATTAGTAGAAATTTGTATAAACATTTCGGACATTGTGGGATTCATGTTATTCTATGATTTCATGTATATACCTTAACGCACATGTAATTAAGGAAATTTCATGTAAGTTTCATTTTGGTGAGTTGCCTATTTCATGGTTATTCTATGATCCATGGCTGTCATGTATGGTTTCATGTATACGTTTCAATCAATTTGTTTTTTTTCCATGGTTGTTCTATGATTCCATGTACGTTTCAATCAGTAGTTGAGATGGCAGGCGATGAGATCGCAAGGTATCTAATGGAGCATATTATTGCTGGTGATGATAGTGGCTCCAACCTTCTCATATCGTACACCGATGAAGAGGGTACCCAGGCGGACATGTTCCTCAACATGTCTGGCTACGGCAATGAAGAGCCCAAGGCCCAGCAAAACCTTGCCGTGGCGGAAGGTTCTGGTGATGGCAAAGAGCCCGAGCCCCAGCAAAACCTTATCGTGGCGGAAGGTTCTGATGAGGTATATATAACTTCCATTGTTTTACCCCATCTGTAATGTCTTTCGTTATTACTATGTACTAATTAACGAATCTTGAAGTATTAGCCCTCTGGATCAACAAAACGTAAGAAGCCCCGAGGTCGTACAAGGGTGATGGATGGGAGACTTGTCATCATGGAAGTCACAGAAGAGGGTAGGCCGGTTGCTCCTAAACAAGTAGCAAAGAAATACGTGAATCAGATCGGGGCAATCGTAAGGGACAACGTGCCCATCAGCATCAGGGAATTGAAGGGCAAAAAAAAAAAATCCATAAGCGCTCCCGGATACACAAAAGAATATGCTGTGGGAAGATGTCAAGAGAGATTTCACATTTCCTGAAGGATATATTGAAAAGGATGTGAAAGCGTGGACATTGAAGAAGATGTCTACACAATTCCAGACATTCAAGAAGATGCTGGATGCCAACTATCTTAAGAAGGACTGAACTCCAGATTTCGATGTGTGGCCAAAGTTGAGAGACCACTAGGAGGCATTTGTCGAATACAAAAGGAGCGAACATGGTGTGAAAAAGATCCAAACCAACACTACAAATTCTGGTCAGAAGGAGTACCATCATCGTCTAGGGCGAGGTGGTTATGGCACAACAATTCCCAAATGGAAGAAGATGGAACAAGACCTGATCGATTGGGTATCGTACCAGCAACTATTGAATGTCCCAAATGATCAAAAAATTAGTATTACGCTCATGGAGGCTTCCTGAGCCAAGAGGATGGGATGTTGATATTCAATGAGACAATACGTCAGAAGGTCGAAAGGCTTATCAAGAACATTGAAGATTCTAAGGCTGGGAGGTTGAAGGTGGACCGAGAGAATGATGAGCTCACATTAGCCCTCGGTAATCCTGAGCACCCAGGACGTTGCCGAGGGTTCACGGTCATTTTGTGGAAGTTTTCTTTCTGAGGCGACAGCGCATCGTACAAAAGCCGCAAGCAAAGAAAGGAATAGATCGAGGAGAGCTGGCGGCAGATGCTAGAATCCAAAGTGCATTCACAAGAAGTAAGAATGTTGGAGGAAGTCAATCGTCGAGTGGCCCATGTAGTTGCGGAGTTGGCCCAATCTGGAGCATTGCCGAATCCAAAACAACCCAGCCCTTCTCAACGCCTCTTGAGTAGTTGTGCTTCTACAGGGCTCCCCGATGCGCAGATGCCAAAATTACCCATGGATGAGCAACGATTCGTTGTGGATGCCATCACGCAATGCACCTCATGTGAGCTGCATACACTGGTTAGCAAACTCACTATTACGGTTACTTATACATAATATTTATGCAATCTTTTCAATTGATCCATGCCTCGGGATCAGATTTTATTAACTTGTTTACTTCTGCTATATGTACAGGTAGCGTATGGGAGTGCCTTACCAATCCTGGTAGGGCAGACAAGCCATGGCATGGAGATTCCACCTGGCTATGCCAACATCGGTGTAGAGCAGCTTGTTGATAGCCAATATGAAGGCCTAGAGCTCGACCTCCCGGGAGGCGACGGGGAAAGGACACTAGAAGATGCGCTTTAATGGGATCATTCTATGGCAAAAACGCTACATCATCATTCCCGGCACAGGGGCAGCTCCTCAAAGCTCAAGACCGCTCCCCGCATAACCTCAGCAGCAACCTTCTCCTCAAAGCTCAAGACCATCATCTGCAGCACAACCTGCTCCAGGACCGTCACTTCTTGCTCGATCAAGGTCTCCATCTCTGCCACATCCTGGTGGTCGGAGCGCGACGACAAAAACAACACCCCTCCCCGATCACCGTCGATGGGACTTGATGAGGACACCACGAGTACATCTACACCAGCAGCACCTCAGGCGCCTCCAGTTGCTCATCCAGTTGGGCCAATCACTCGAGCCCGTGCGAGAGAATTAAACTTCATCATGCTGTTAAGGAACGAAGGCCCATCGGAATAAGAAGATGGCCCAATAGGGCAGCCCAGGTGGGGCGCCTAGGGTTGGGCGTGCGTGACCCCTTCGGACTCCAAGGGCTGCGCCCCCTTTATTTAGTCCGAGTCCTTTTTGTTTACGACTTGAGTTTTGTTTTACATCTAGCTTTAGCTACTCTTGAACACGCGCAAATACGCGCTGTCCTTGTGTGATTCAGAACTCCACCTTCGAGTGATACTTAGATTGCTCACCTCTTTTTCTTGTTCGTTCTTCGATTGCGGACAGGAATCGATCTTCGTGATCAGGCTGATCTCGCACCGGCGAGGTTGGCAACCATCGGGAGTTGGTTCAGCGATTGCATTGGCGCTTCGAGTTCGCTCGTCGTAGTCGGATCGTGAGGGTCTACTTCCACCAAGTCGAATTTATCTCCACTCACCGAAAGATCGGGCACTCCGACTCTATCAAGTGGTATCAGCTTTCCAGGTTGATCGGTGAGTTTTACCGAGTGTTTTTCCCTTCCTATAGTCCACAAAAACCAAAAGAAATTTTTTCAGGTTAGATCCTTGTCCCAGCAATCGTTTAGCCTCGCACATTCTTTCAATAAGTGTCTTTGTTGAATTTGTGTGCCTACTCGTTCAATTGTTGCTGGTTACTTGTGTTTAATCTCTTGTTTCTTGTTTTTCCTCTAACCCTAGTTTTCGCCGCCGCCACCGTTCCGCTGCTCGCCAACCCTACCATGCCATGCCCACCGCCCCCCTTCGCGACAACCGTGCCGCGCCATCTCACCCCTCCGATCGCCCCCTCCCCTATCCAAAAAAAAAAGCAAGATAGAAAGCAATCAAAAAAAAGGAAAGTGCAAAAAAAAAGGAAAGAAGCAAAAAAAAAAGAGTCCAACAGGGAGAAGGAAGGTGATCCGGTTTTGTTTCGGTGGAAACTCCCTTTGCGCGCACCTTAACCCCCCTGGGTCACGACTCTCCGGGGCAACTCCGCACCCCCCCACGCATACCGCACCCCCCCACGCATTCCTTTCTTGGTACTTTTTTCTGAGGTCCGCCTTACTCTAGAGAGAGAGAGAGAGAGAGAGAGAGTGTGCCACAATGTGCCACAATCTTTTTTTACCGGAATACCCCTGTCCTTTCGGAAAAAGTGTGTGCCACAATTTGCTGTTTGAGATCCTCTGTGTTCATATTCTCAGTTTTGGGGCACCCTCTGTGAAAAAAAAACAGAAAAAAAAGAGGTGCGCCCTCTCCACCTTTGCCTCTGTTCTTTCGATTTCCCTTGTTACCAGCAACTCTTGTTACGTGTTTGGCACTATCTTTCAACTTTGCATTATTATTTGATTGTGCTAATCCTTCATTTGAGTGCAGCCTTCCCAGAACTCCACATAGTTCTACGACGAGCATATTTTGTTTCTCCAGGCAATCGCTCCTCCAATCTTTTCGCGAGTTCCACCGGTTGGTTGCAGTTCGCCCCTGTGTGCGTGGTAAGAAGGGATAAGAATTTGATAACAGCACTAGTGTGAGCGCCTTGTGAGCCGTTACACCCCTGTTTTGTCGTCGCTTGTGTTCTTGTATTTGCGCTAACCATGGCAGATGATGTCGACGCGGGGGCTAACCAGCTGCAGGGCATACGGGCACAAGTTGATGGTCTTGTCACCGACATTCAGACGATTCATGAACGGCTGGACTCGACGATCTCCTCGATGACCGAGCGGTGTGATCAGCTCGACCTTGCACAGACGACCGCTAAGGCCACACTCGACTCAGTTGTGGCAAGACTCGATGCATTGCACACAACAGTCGCAGAGTTGCAGCATGGTTATGGTGGTGACTCGGACCAGGACGATGGCGACCGCCGAGGCCGTGCCCGCCGCGTGCCACGCCGTCCCGGTAATGATTCCTTTTCCAAGATTAAATTTAAAATTCCACCTTTTAATGGCAAATATGATTCTACTGCATATCTTGATTGGGAATTAGAAGTTGAACAGAAATTTTCATGCCATGATATTCTTGCTAATTCTCAAGTTAAAGCTGCTATTAGTGAATTTACTGATTTTGCTTTAATTTGGTGGCGTGAATATAAACACAAACATCCCAATACCATTCCAACCACTTGGGAGCAATTAAAAACTGCTATGCGCCATAGATTTGTGCCTTCTTACTATGCCCGAGATTTGCTTAATAAAATGCAACATTTTCAGCAAGGTTCCAAATCTGTTGAGGAATATTTCCAGGAATTACAAATAGGCATGATTCGTTGTGGGTTATTGGAGGAAAATGACGCTGCTATGGCACGTTTTCGTGGTGGTTTGAACCGCGAAATTCAGGATATACTTGATTATAAGGACTACACAGATATGACAACATTATTTGAATATGCTTGCAAAGCTGAACGTGAAGTGCAGGGACGCCGCTCGAAGACATATTCTAACTCTTTTGCAGGAAGAAGCTCGACATCCAACTCCGCACCCGCTCTCCCTGCGCCACCCACACCCACCACTACACCGCGCGAGCGTACGGCCAAAAGCGCTGCCCCTTCCACAGGCGCCGCCCCTCCCACAGGCCGTACACGGGATATTCAGTGTCATCGTTGCAAAGGATTTGGCCACGTGATTCGGGACTGTCCGAACAAGCGCACTTTGCTTCTTCGTGACGATGGTGAGTATTCTTCCGCTAGTGATTCTGAAGATACTCGACATGCGATGCTTGCCACTGACCATGCAGCTATGGAGGTACATGTCAACCCGGGCGACGCCGATAGGTATGAAAGTCTTGTTGTGCAGCGTGTTCTTAGTACACAGGTCGCCCCGTCCGAGAAGAATCAGCGACACACTCTTTTCCATACCAAGGGTGTTGTGCAGGAGCGGTCGATTCGCATCATCATCGACAGCGACAGCTGCAATAATTTGGCGAGTACCACGCTGGTTGAAAAGTTGTCTTTACCCACTCGTAAGCATCCACATCCATATCACATTCAATGGCTTAATGATGGTGGGAAAATTAGAATTACTCGATCAGTCCGTGTTCCTTTCTCCATGGGTGCTTATTCTGATTTTGTCGATTGTGATGTTATTCCCATGGAAGCATGCTCTCTGTTACTTGGGCGACCTTGGCAATATGATACTGATAGCGTGCATCATGGTCGTTCAAATCACTATTCTTTCATGTTTAAGGGCCAGAAAATAATTATACATCCAATGACACCTGAACAAATTCTTAAAGATGATCTTGCTAGAGCTGCTAAAACTGCTAAACAACTTGAACCATCGACAGCTATTAATTCTGAAATCAAGTTGAATGCTCCTGTTTTGCTTGCCACACGTGCTGATTTTGATGAGTTACGCGATGCTCCTTTGCCATGCTATGCCCTTATATGCTCTAGTATGCTCGTTTCACTTGATGATGCACCATCTTTGGATATTCCCCCTGCGGTTGCTAACATTTTGCAGGAGTACGCTGATGTCTTTCCAAAAGATTTGCCACCGGGACTTCCACCACTTCGTGGCATTGAGCACCAGATCGACCTCATTCCCGGCGCACAGCTTCTGAACCGCGCACCGTACCGTACAAATCCGGATGAGACGAAGGAAATCCAGCGCTGGGTACAGGCGTTGCTTGACAAGGGTTATATTCGTGAGTCTCTTAGCCCTTGCTCCGTTCCCGTGTTACTTGTTCCAAAGAAAGATGGCTCATGGCGTATGTGTGTAGACTGTCATGCTATTAATAACATTACCATTCGCTACCGATACCCTATACCACGCCTTGATGATATGCTAGATGAGCTTAGTGGTGCCATTATTTTCACTAAGATTGATTTGCGTAGTGGCTACCATCAGATTCGCATGAAATTAGGTGATGAATGGAAAACGGCTTTTAAAACGGAATTTGGGTTATATGAATGGTTGGTTATGCAGTTTGGTTTGACAAATGCTCCCAGCACATTTATGCGTTTGATGAATGAAGTTCGGAGGCCCTTCATAGGATTGTTTGTAGTTGTCTATTTTGATGATATCCTCATTTACAGCAAGTCTATGGAAGAGCATTTAGAACATTTGCGTGCTGTTTTTGATGCATTGCGTGCTGCCCATTTATTTGCTAACCTCGAAAAATGCATGTTTTGCACACAACGTGTCTCGTTTCTTGGCTATGTTGTTACTCCACAGGGCATTGAGGTGGATAGCAGCAAGATTGATGCCATTCGGGAGTGGCCTACACCGACGACGGTCACACAAATTCGAAGCTTTCTTGGCCTTGCAGGTTTCTATCGCCGGTTTGTTCGTGATTTTAGCTCCATTGCAGCGCCTCTACATGAGCTTACAAAGAAGGATGTTCCCTTTGCTTGGAGTGATTCGCAAGAGGTTGCGTTCAGCACCTTGAAAGATAAGTTAACCAATGCTCCTCTCTTGCAGTTGCCTGATTTTACTAAAGTGTTTGAGCTTGAATGCGATGCTAGTGGTATTGGGCTAGGTGCTATTTTGTTACAAGAAGGAAAACTGGTTGCTTACTTTAGCGAGAAATTAAGTGGTGCTAGCTTGAATTATTCTACTTATGATAAGGAGCTTTATGCTTTAGTGCGCACTTTGCATACTTGGCAGCACTACCTTTGGCATCGCGAGTTTATAATTCATTCTGATCATGAGGCTTTAAAACATATTCGTACACAAACAAACCTGAACCGTCGTCATGCTAAATGGGTAGAATTCATTGAGTCTTTCCCTTACATTTTTAAACACAAGAGCGGGAAGGAAAATGTCATTGCTGATGCTTTGTCTCGTCGCTATACCATGCTGTCACAGTTAGATTTTAAAATCTTTGGCTTGCAAACTGTGAAGGATCAATATGTGCATGATGCTGATTTTAAAGATGCTTTCGCCCACTGTATTCATGGCAAACCATGGGACAAATTTCACATACAGGACGGGTTCCTGTTTCGCGCTAACAAGCTGTGTGTTCCAGCTAGCTCGGTTCGTCGTTTGTTGTTACAGGAAGCGCATGGAGGCGGTCTCATGGGGCACTTTGGCATCTACAAGATGCGTGAAGTGCTGGCTGCCCACTTCTTTTGGCCCCGGATGCGCGCTGATGTTGAGCGCCTTGTTGCACGCTGCACTACTTGCCAGAAAGCTAAGTCACGATTGAACAACCATGGTTTGTACATGCCTTTGCCTATTCCTACTTCCCCTTGGCTTGATATTTCTATGGACTTTGTTTTGGGGTTGCCTAGAACTAAGAAGGGGAGGGACAGTATTTTTGTGGTTGTTGATCGTTTCTCCAAAATGGCTCATTTTATACCTTGTCATAAGACTGATGATGCTAGCAATGTTGCTGAATTGTTCTTTCGCGAGATTATTCGTTTGCATGGTATTCTAAATACAATAGTCTCTGATCGTGATGCTAAGTTTCTCAGTCATTTTTGGAGATCACTGTGGAATAAAATGGGAACTAAATTGCTGCTTAGCACCACTTGTCACCCTCAGACTGATGGACAAACTGAGGTGGTTAATCGAACCTTGTCCACTATGCTTAGGGCTGTTTTAGATAAACACTTGAAACGTTGGGAAGATTGCTTGCCTCATGTTGAGTTTGCTTATAATCATGCAACGCATTCTTCTACAAAGATGTGTCCTTTTCAAGTTGTTTATGGTTATATTCCTCGGGCGCCTATTGATTTGTTTGCACTTGATGCCGAGGACGCCCCACACATAGATGCCGCTGCACATGTTGATCAAATGATTAGCTTGCATGAGCAAACTCAACAAAACATTGCTGCTGCTAATGCTAAATATCAGGTTGCGGGTAGTAAAGGGAGAAAACATGTTACTTTTGCACCGGGTGATCTGGTTTGGTTGCATTTGAGAAAGGATCGTTTTCCTACCTTACGTCGTTCTAAATTGATGCCACGTGCTGCTGGTCCTTTTAAAGTGCTAACCAAGATTAATGATAATGCTTATATCCTTGACCTGCCTGCGGAGTTTGGTGTTTCCACGAGTTTTAATGTTGCAGATTTGAAACCGTATGTGGGCGAAGATGAGGAGTTGCCGTCGAGGACGACTTCAGTTCAAGAAGAATGATGAGGACACCATGAGTACATCTACACCAGCAGCACCTCAGGCGCCTCCAGTTGCTCATCCAGTTGGGCCAATCACTCGAGCCCGTGCGAGAGAATTAAACTTCATCATGCTGTTAAGGAACGAAGGCCCATCGGAATAAGAAGATGGCCCAACAGGGCAGCCTAGGTGGGGCGCCTAGGGTTGGGCGCGCGTGACCCCTTCGGACTCCAGGGGCTGCGCCCCCTTTATTTAGTCCGAGTCCTTTTTGTTTACGACTTGAGTTTTGTTTTACATCTAGCTTTAGCTACTCTTGAACACGCGCAAATACGCGCTGTCCTTGTGTGATTCAGAACTCCACCTTCGAGTGATACTTAGATTGCTCGCCTCTTTTTCTTGTTCGTTCTTCGATTGCGGACAGGAATCGATCTTCGTGATCAGGCTGATCTCGCACCGGCGAGGTTGGTAACCATCGGGAGTTGGTTCAGCGATTGCATTGGCACTTCGGGTTCGCTCGTCGTAGTCGGATCGTGAGGGTCTACTTCCACCAAGTCGAATTTATCTCCACTCACCGAAAGATCGGGCACTCCGACTCTATCAGGACTAAGAACAGCCCCGAGGAAGGAACCTACAACAACACTTAAGAAGTCACGACCACCGCCTCCCAAGCCAAGACAGAGAAAGAAGAAAAGAAAGGAGCCTGAAGTGACTCGTAAGGAACGCTGGGAGGCAATGACTCTGCGGAACAGTGGGCCGAAATCCAAGTAGAGGCCAGTGAGTGGTTCAAGAAACAAGCTGAAGAAAAAAAAAGTAAGAGAGATGGAGCCACTACCAGTAAATCGAAGAGAATTAAATTTTTTTATCAGGATTGAAGAAGGAGCCAAGAAGAGGATACCACTACTATCAAACTACGAACGAGCTTTAGTCAAGGCTAATGAGAGGGACAAAAGGAAAGGAAAGTCATCTTCCAGTGGTGCTATCCCCGACCTCGGGCATCTACCAGAAAAAGACGCTGAAAAGATAGCAGCAATACCCTTGGATCAACAAGCACAAGTATTGAAATTCATGTAAGAAACAAGTATGGGACTTGATGAATGTCTAGGGCAAGTTGAGCCGCCAGCTGCACCGCCAGTTGAACCGAGATGGACCTTTGAGATAGGCAAGTCTCTAGTAAGGCCTGAGTTGGTATGGAAGCTATCAGCAAAGATGTACGGATTCTATCAATGGTACATGAAGGTGTCCGCCGTCTCGAGGGAGATGTTCGGCCTTAAGGTAAAACCGATAGACTTTTACGGTGAAGGTGAGAAAGTTCTGTGGCTAGAATTCAAGGATATATACGAAGTGTACCATCATGATTCCCTGGACGTCTCTCTGATCAGTGCTTGGGTTCTGTAAGTGTTCATTTATCTACATGTCAATTTTGGCTCATATCATTATTTTTTTTGCGTGCGTCACCGTACTAACTTCTTCTTCCATTTTATGTAGGATGCTAATTCAGACGTGCCGACGAGAAGCATACCTCCATACTGGCTTCATAGATCCATCCGTAGTTAACCAAAAATAGATACAGGTATCATCGAAAAAAATCTTGGTAGAAGTATACAATTTCCTAGACAAACAAAAATTCAAGAATTTCATACTACTTCCATACAACTTCAAGTAAGTGTGTATACCATCTACTTTAGTTTTCTTTTTCCCTACCTAATTAATGTTAGTTAGCTGTAATATGTATGAACATTTACGTACGCAGCTTCCACTGGATCTTTATTATAATTGAGCCTAAAAGAAGCCATGTCACTATCTTTGATTCGTTGATGAAAGATCCGGTGGAGTACCCAGACATGCAAGACTTGGCTTGTAATAATTCTGGACCTTTATCTGTATGCAAAAGTTTGTTTCCTAAATTTTATCCCGGTTACACTATATCATTCATTATTCTAATCCGCAGCACATGGAGACAATTCATGAGGACACACAAAGGTCCATTCAAAGAAAAACTTACATGGAACACAGACTTCCCGGTACGTATGAAGTCTGCACATTTTGTACATTGTATAACACGAATATTTTATAACTTATTTTTTCCCCACCTGCTTAAGACAGGAACCTGGGAATAATCTATGTGGCTACTACATCTGTGAGCACATGCGCAGTTTTATAGGACCCAAGGGACTAAAGATGACACCGCACAACTTTAAAGTACGTAAAATAAAACTATTAATAGTTAATTATTTTCTAGCTCCTTATATTTAATTGTTCATGTAATATTTACTGCATATTTCCAAATTATAGATATTAAATATTCAACAAGGACTCTTGAAGAAGGAAAGAGTAGTGGTAATATGTGACGGTCTCATTGGATTCCTAATGGACGAGGTGGTAAATTCACAAGGAGAATTTTATTACGATGGACGAAATTTAGATGCTCCGAGCAACACCTCGATGGGAAGATTGTAGATATATAGTTTGATTTGTATATATAATACGCTAAGATTGATTTGTATAGTATGCTAGAATTGTATTTATAGTAATTGTATAATTACTAGTTTAAATACTAGTTTGATTTCATTATAAAAAACTCTCAACTACTAAAGGTTAACAAAATGGTCGAGGTACGTACGTGATGCATGAAACTACAGGCGCTATGCAGGCACCTGCGTGCAGGACTTAGTCCCGGTTGGAAAACCCAACCGGGACTAAAGGGAACCCTTTACTCCCGATTTGTTTTACCAACCGAGAGTAAAAGGCCTGTCCCGCGCCTAGCGTGGCAGGCCGTTTAGTCTCGATTGGTAAAACAAATCAATAAAGGGTGGATTTACTCCTGGTTGAAGGACCCGGGACTAAAGACACCCCCTGTCTCGATTGGTTTATCGTGGATAGATTTTTTGGAAGATTTACACCCTACCAACCGGGACTAATACTGAGTTCTCTAATAGTGATTAGTTCTTGGTCACCTGTATGTGTGGAAATCACCGCTCATGTGTAAGATCAGATATATGGTGCTGCCCATCATATGTATTAAACAAGACTATTATTCTCGACGCGTTGTGCATGGTTTATATTTGAGAAATAATATTTCTAGTTCTACCCCTATTTAAATGATTTTATAATAAATAAATAACAGAGAGTTACATGTTTAGGACCCTGTCTGGCACCGTGTGGCAGCCTCGCGTCCGTCACAAGCCCCTCATCTAGAAGCATGCTTCTAACCGTATCCTACTTCCCGATCAGCCATGTAAAATACTGAAGTGTGTCACCACAGAAGCGCGTTGCTCGCATGGTGTTTCGCTGGATTCTTCGGTTTCTTGGATGTCAACTCCGGTAACACAGTCCCAAATACAGTAGGGTCGTATCGATTATTAACAACAACAGCTAGGATTCAAGAAGTACAATATATCTCCTCTTCTGCAAATGGCTAGCGAAGCAAACTAAAAGGTGCATTCTAAATGATTATATAGAACACAATAGTTCTCCTCTCAAATTAAACAAAATTGATTTATATGCTCATTCATTCAAACCACTTAAAAGTTTATATACCAAACAACCAAAGGAAAATCTTTGTTAACCATTATCCACTAGTGTAAACCACCTTGCCATCATTACAACATGCGCACGGATTCTTTTCCAAACATCACATCTGGTACAAGTATCAGGTGTTTTAAAATTATCAATTTGAACATGCGGATATATGGTAACATTAGGTTTTGCACAAATTGGTATTGTACAAAGATAATAAGGAAATGGAAAGAGTATTTGAACTGAACATAGATGCATGTATGCATGATACAATGATGAAGACATCATCATGGGGCACCCACAGCTGGAGAAAAGGCCTTCAGTACTGCTACTAAAAGGTCTCCGAGGACGTCCAAATTTGGACCCGGGGGTCAAAATATGACCAGTACTAATATATGGGATGAAAGGTTATTTTTCTAGTAGTGATCTGGAGTACCACCACGGATCCTACCATTATTGCCACCACCGTAGTGACTTGGAGTGCCACCACGGGTCCTACCATTATTGCCACCACCGTACCAGTAGTAGCCACCTAAGCCACGCCCACGGCTAGCTGCAAATCAACCAAAAGTATTGTAAATAAGAGTCAATTACTAGAACATTATTATTGCTTCCTTGCTATGCATGTGCAGTAATCTGAAAATAAATTGATTTGGAGATTTAATATTTAACGATCATTTTAGTATGTTTTTGTCAACAAACTGCTCATTTGTCTGGGTATTAAATCTAAATGCATCAATTAGTTAATTGAGGTTGCCCTAACCATGTCAGGTTGCATGTTGGTACATCTAGCTTGGAAGATTATGACGCATGTTGGGTGCAAATCCATTACCGACTGACCGGTACTAAAGGGCGCATTTAGTACCAGGCATTTTGGCCGGTACTAAAGGGCGTGAAATTTAGTACCGAATTAGCAATACGGATCTTGTGCCTGGTACTAAGATGGGTTACTGACCGGTACTAAAGGTCGATTCTCCAGTAGCATTACCATGTTGTACTAAAACATCTCCCACGATTGAATTGAAAAGGAAAGCATCCCTTATTCAAGTTGAATGTGTTGGGTAGGTGAGATGGTAAGAATGCTACTTATGAGGCGCTAGAGGTTTTGAGTTTGAATCTTACGCACCTACATGGATATTTCGTGTGAAAAACATATGACTTTGTCCACACGTGTGTAGGCCTTATTGGGATTTGAAAGTTTTCCATCATTTTTTGGCCATGAAACCCTATAGTATCCATATTAAACTAAAGGTACCTTTAGTTACAGGTGAGCAACCCTATACTAAATGCTGAGTCTTTTAGTCTCGGTTTCATCGTACCGGATAGAAAACCCCAGATAGAAAACCCGGTACAAATGAGGAATTTTCTAGTAATGCATGCCCGACAAAGATCCTAACTGAGATCAATAAAATTTCTTCATTTCAATAATTGTTTTTAGAAAACTAGGATCCTACGAAATTGGGGCCATGTGCAGGTGCACGACTCCTACGTGATGCTCAAGCACTGACGGGTTTTTTTTTTTACCCTTAGGGACACTGAAATTTTGTATGTAAAAAGCAAACTCTTTTACAGTGATTTAAAAAGTACCCACTGATAATTGTTTGTAATTTTATTTGCGATTTTTGTTGACGTCTTATATGAAAAAACAATTAAAAACTTAAATTTAGGGACTATTTTGGTACTTTGTCCCACCAATTTAGTAGTCCGCCTTAGCTTTCGCAAAAATAATAGCAGTTCTTGGTACTTCTCTTTAGATATTTGATATTTGAAGGTACTTGTTTCCACCCTTAGATTTCTCCAACTATACTAAAATTTCCTAAAAAGAATATGCACTCAAAAGGAGTTAAAGAAAGATTAATTACCATGCCTAGTGTGGGTGAGATCTCTTGCAGCGGACGCGCCCTGTAAAATTATGGCGAGAGAGACCAATACCATACAGAGCAAGACAAGAAGCTTGGAGGACATTGCTGGGGATGACATTGTAGCCTTCAATGTATACGATGTTGCTCTGTGACGCTGATAAATGCGACGATACATGTACACGGATATATAGGATGGAGGCCTGCTACTTGTTACAATGATTGAGACTGCGGCTCAAGTTTATGTACAAGAATTTGTTGGCTTGTTGTTAATCCTAAATGGAGACTCTGAGCGCTTTTGAATAAGTCAAGATTGGCAGGAAAATGATGCAAGCACGTTCAACTACTATCTAAGCCGCCATTTATATCATGGTCAATGTGCATTGGCTTCCGCTTACTATATTCTTCTTTCATACCCGACTAATGATGCTCTATGCTATCATTAGGGAACTTCTACTTGACGCTTCTGATTTTTTTTATCCTTCTCTAGTTAGATTCAATATCATAATCCGAAATGCTCAGTGAGACAGTATATGGATGTGAGTAGTTGCACATCCTGTACATTTTTGTTAGGTAATTATGCATGTCGGGTCTAGTACGGAAATTGCCCTATGCATAGCTACAGTTATATATATTGCTGAAATTTGGATGCATGTAGTAGCAATCTTGTTAGTCCTGATGATAATGACGTCTTGGGCAAAAGATCTGGGTAATATACGTTGTACTAGCACTGCAACGCATATGATGATCTTCGTGATCAATACATTGTGACAACATATTAGAACGTCATAATGCAATTCCCTTTTATGATGTTTTGTATCTTCAGTTATAGTTTAGTGACGAAAATTTGGAGTTCGTCGCTAAGATCAATTAAAAATTGACATAAACTATTCCAATGTCATTTCACCACCACTAGCAAGCATCACAAATTTGTTGGAAGTTTATATCTCAATACAATTCAAATATATTTTATCATTTAATTGCAGTTTACATAAATTTATATTTTAAATATATTTCTGCATTTTATTAGAACTACTAGGATCGTGCCCGTGCGTTGCTACGGGCAACAAAATTTTTATATTGCAAAATATTGGATTCAACAGGATAATAAAAGTATAAAACATGTATAAATTTGAAATAAGTATATCATCCAAGATTGGATTCGTGAAATAAATATAAAACAGGTTATCCAAATGCCACCCCATCTATCCTATTTTTTTTTGCATGTGATGCACCAAAGAAAATGTTTTACAATGCCTGGTAGTCTTGTCCTACAAGCATTCGCTTCTTGCGCCAGAAGATAGATGAAAAACGCTTTGTTCCAATAGCATCAATTTCATCAATAAAATATGATGCAGAGGGCTTTCTCCTTGGCCAGCTGAAAAGCATCTCGAACAAGCTTGGCTCCATCACCGATGAACATCTGCAACAGTTCACAAAAATGTTGTTATTTACTGGTGCTTGCTGTTTGGACCCAGCAACATTTCACACAACACAGTTAACCATTATGAGGCACATAATGGATCCAAAATATATCCTGATCTAATGCAATACCCAAAATGTCATCATTAGACCCAAAAACATTGCAGAGTTTGCAGTGGAAATCAAAGTTTTCACACAGCAGAATTAAGTAAATAAGTTGTTTATTACTTTATCAGGACCAACTGTAACCCTTCCATCACGCAAAAATGAGGACCAACTGTAACCCTTCCATCACGCAAAAATGAAGTGTTAAAATGATTTGAGTAGAGAATCGATATGATATTTGAGTGCATTCAAATTTAAAATGCAAGATAATCCTGGAATTGCTGTCAACATCTCTTAACATAAAAGTACCTGAACAAGTTGCGGACCAGCTAGTTTTAGAAAGTGCATTAAACTGACCTGTCACTGGCAAACTCCCTCTTTACGATATCAAACGCATCCATACCAACATACATGAAAAGGAACATCTCAGCAATGAAGGACAAAGTTGCAAAGGCATACCTGAGTAGATAAAAAAAAGTCCAAAGAAAATCAATTGGTATCTTTTTATTTAACTTGCTATGAACATTACTGGTGGAATAAATTATGGAGTTAGTATGATTACTTGGTTGTCACTCTTGAGCTCTTTGTCACATTATGCCAAGTGTAGTGTGACATCACAATACCACAGAAAAACACAGTGAAAATGCCACTCAAGTCTAGCAACTGCCAAGACCAAAGAAACATGAAATTGATGAGTTAAGTATTTTAAAAAAATAAATGAAAAGTGTAAGACACGCACGAATAATCATTATATTACCTCGCCTAAGGTGTTAGAACCTCCTTGTATACAATATTCTTCGTATACGTGCCATCTACTGTTGGTACCCTTTTCTTCTTTTCTGAACTACCTTTTTGTTCATTGTTATTTTGATTACCCTGACCGTTCACTTTCTTATTAGTAGTTTTCCTTTCCTTCTTTTTAGTCTGTTCCTCGTCTACCTCTGCGTTAGGTGGGAGGGCGAGGATCTTGATATTTGTTCTAGCTGTGGCTCTAGACATAGCAACATACAACTGACCATGAGAGAACACAGGGGCGGGCAGGTACACACCCACATTTGGTATAGTTTGGCCCTGTGACTTGTTGACCGTCATGGCGAAGCTGAGCCTAATAGGGAACTGCTTTCTCTTAAATTGGAATGGGAACATCTCATCGTCAGAGGGGCACAACGGTATTCGAGGAAGGAAGACCCTCTTTCCGGCATGCTGTCCCAGCACAATTTCAGCATCGATTGAATTTTTTTGGAAGCCTCGAACCACCAACCTTGTACCATTGCACAACCCATTCACAGGGTTGATATTCCTAAGCAATATGACCGGGCAGCCGATCTTGAGCTTTAGCAAATGTGGAGGAAGCCCGTTGGGAGTCAATGTGTTAAGGAACTCCGACGGATAGTAGTTATGCAGATCATCAATTGCGGAGTCGAAACTATGGTACACCATCTCCCCACCCTGGAACATGCCGATCATCTTGATATTAATATTGTCCACCCAATCATTACGTGTGGATAGAATCGCTCTGGAGGTGATGTAGTCCTTCTTTGTCATGTTTGCATTGAGGTTTGGAAAGATGCATTCAATCAACCTGTCAAGATCTTTCTCAGAATCCCCAGAGTACGGGACACATATATCGTTAGGAAGACATACATCACCATCTTCGTTAACCTCCTCCGTGCCACCACGGGTCACTCTGCGCCCTCATGTTGCGCACGAGCTTAAGGTGGTGCATGGATTCCCAAAGATACGACCTCCGTAGAGAAGCATCGACTATCTGAGCCCTGGATCCTTTCCGTACAACAGGGAGAACTTGTCTAAAATCCCCTCCAAAGACAACAGTCTTCCCACCGAACGGTAGATCCTGCCGGCCCATTATATCACGTAGGCTATTGTCTAGGGCTTCCATAGCTTGCCTCTTTGCCATAGACGCCTCGTCCCAAATGATGAGAGATGCTTTCTGTAGTAGCTTTGCAGTACCACTATGTTTGGTAAAACTACAACAACCACCATCCTCAAGAGTAAGGGGTATCTTGAAATGTGAGTGGGCCGTCCTCCCACCAGATGTAGCTATAGCAATGGCAAGCTTGTTTTGATTGCGAAGGGTTCCGAGAAGTGCCCTGTACAAAAATGTCTTTCTTGTGCCGCCAGGTCCATCTACAAAGAACAAACCGCCTTGTTCGGTGTCCACTTTGGACATTATCTCTTTGTAGGCAGCCCTCTGCTCCTTGTTTAGGGAATCAGATAGTCCCACATCTTCCGGATCCTGATTAATGCTTGCCTCCTCAAATATCTCACGAGGGATACCGCTAGCGTCGTCATATGCGTCGTCAATTCCTGGGAGAGGGAACGACCTTATGTCCTTCCCCATAGATTGCAACATATTCCTAATGTCAATCAAAACCATCTGTTCCACCAGACTCGGGTTTGGATTGTTGCGCATGTAGTCTTCTGACATTGCGTCAAGGTGTTTTGTCCACAACCCAAACACATCATTCGGCTCGCAGAATACCAATATTGTCGCGAATAACCTACGCAATGAGGATGGCATATGGAACAAACTGTTTTCAGTAAGACACTCATCAAGTGTATTATCTTCTTCGATTAGGCCTCGCCTCTCCGCAGCTTCACGGAACGAGGGCAGGAGCACACCGTCAACAGTCCTTAGGTCCTTGTATGAAGTAGCCCCAGCAACATGGTTCAGGAGAACCCGAAGAAAGTAGCGTTCCCCCTCAGCCGGATGAGCCGATACGAGTCTCCCGACCTGGTATACGGCGTTTTTCCTTGGTTTCCAAAATTTACCATTAGACTTCCAAGTATAATGCTCCGGAAAGTCCCGGTACAAGATTCCTTGAGCTTCCTCATGAAGCCTATTGTAGTCAAAGTACGCTGTCAGCATTGACTCGTCGGCACCTGGACGCTTTTGACAACCCGTTCGATCTTGTCCCGTTTATGATATGTAACCATATGCATGTCGGGAAGATGAAGCTACAACTGCTGCACTGGTGGATGGTTCTTGCTCAAGTCAAAGCCATATATCCTCCACATCGCTTCTGGAGGTGTCACCCACTGGGCCTCTCTGTACTGTGTGATCTCATCAACGTTCCCCTTGTCATCTTTTTTTCCAACCTCCCTAACAGCCACAGACGCTCTGTCATGGCCCTTGTATATGTATTTGAATAGGTATTTCACGGATTTAATGCTACTACATGCCTCAACATTGATGTGGCAATTGAAAGTACGCAGCAAACATGGGTTGTATGGGATGACCCACTGATTGTCCAGGATGTGACCTCTAATTATTTCCTTATGACCATCATCGCGTCGCCGATAGATGGGGTACGAATCCTTACCTTGCGACGTTGAATCACAGAATGGCCGCGGGTAACGGTTCTTGCATGAAGTACGTCCCCTTGTTCATGGACATAATGGATTTAGCATCCCGCATGGGCCATGCATCATATGCTTCGTCACCATCCTGTAGAGGTCAGGGTACTTCTTCTTGTTTGGTAGCTCAGCAGAGATAAGCAGGTCATACTGTTCTGGACATGTGATCTTGTACTTGCTCTGCATTATTAGCAAAAAGTGTGCATGCGGCAAGCCCCTCTTCTGGAACTCCATGACATATACGAATGCACGGACCTTTCCAAGTATGTCTTTTTCCATCAACATCTTCTTAAGCTCCTCCAACTTTGCCCTGAACACTCGAGATACAAGATCTGGACGGTCTTGTGGACTCTGACCAGGATAAAGCTCATTCTTGATCTCATCCCAATTAGGATTGCACGTCATTGTGAGGAAGATATCCGGTTTACCAAACTTTCGCACCAGAGCCATCGCATCCATGTACCGACGCCTCATATTACGGGGCCCTCCGATGAAAGTCGGCGATAGCACAGTACGCTTACCAACCTCATCAGCATCTTCCACCCCCGTACGCCAGCTATCAACCAAACCTTGGTATAGGTCAGCCCTAAGAATGTCCTGATTGTTGCGGATGTAGTCTAGACGCGAGCTTTCGATCTTAACGTAGGTGTCGACGGCAAACTGCTGGAATAGACGCTTGCCGTGTAGTATAGGATTAAAAATCCCAGGCCGCATCTGGAATTTGTAGCAATAGTAATCACGCACGGAGACACATTTATTTCCAGCAGACCCTACACACATAAACATTGTTCATGTTAGTATCGTGATTGACGACATGCGGAACATTTGTCTAATGTTTGTAAGACACTATAAAGACATCTGAATTTACCAGCATCATCGTCACCACCACCATCAGCACGCGCCTTGCGAATCGCTCGAGCTTTATTGGCTTCAGCCATAGTCACACCAACTTTTGGAATGCAGTTGTGCCACCCAAGCTCACCTCTCGGAAAGAATAGTGGGTATGAGAGAGCGTCGTAGCACCCATGATAGGACCGGATGCCATGGATCGACCTATCCTTCCCTTGGAGGACAACACTATTATCGAACTGGCCCCGATGCTCGCTCCCCTCAATCCAAACGGCAGCAACCTTTGACGTTAATGGCACGTTATATGTTCTGTGGTCTAGCCGTTGGTCAAGGTTCAACTCAACATGGTAATCCTCAAGGTTGTCAACCTGACCCATACTCCTAAGATTCTCTGAGTAGGGATTAATGCCATGTAAGATGTCCTTTAGCCTCTGGATGACTTCCCTGTCTTCTTGGGCAGACTTCTCACGGCACTTGCGAAGCCTATGCTGAAGAGACGGATCGTCGTCGTAAAAATAAAGCTCAAGGTGACCAGGTTCGTGACCATCCTCTTTACCAAATGATCTTATGTTATGGTAGATTTGACCATGGGCACGGAATGTGTAAATTCCACAGTTTCTCATGTCGGTGGTCACACGATCAAGCTTACAGTACATAGAAGTGAAAGAGAAGTGGCCATTAAAATATCTGATGTTTGCACGAAAATGCCTAGTATCAGTGTCCGAGCTCGACCACAATCTCACGAGTTCCGGTGGTGTCTCATGGGTGGAAAGATGAATCTTTCCACTACGACAACAGAATCCAGGTGGCTCGGACTCAAACTTCTGTGCATTGCAGTGCTCGCAAGTATCCGCTGGCTTGAGCATGTGCGTCACGTCAGGGACATTAGCATAAACCGCATCATATGGATCTAGTACATCGGGTTTGTTGGGATCTTCATTAGCCATCTCGAGATCGACATCCTCATCAGCTTCCCAATCATCAGGTTCTAATAATTAGCACGAGTATGAAGTGTTAGATTTTGAAAATAAGATAAGTCAAAGGTCACATAGATGCGCCGGGGTGTACCTTGGCCTCCAAAAAGGTACCCCTCATCCTCTTCCTCATCGTCCTTAAATATGATGTTCTCATCGCAATCTGATGCAACATTAGCACATGAGTGATGAGACAAACGTATTTACATAGGTAGAATAATGGCATGCAGGAAGCACGTGCAACATTTACCGTCCTCTTCCATGGAGGCATGTGTCTCTGCCTGCCCACCATGTGGAGGCATTGAATACGGCTCGTCAACAACAGATGGTTGTGTCTGAATATCTGTAGCGTCATTAGATGCAGGCCTAGTATTTTCTGTGAAAGATTAATTGCGGGTGAGACATAGAAGAGGTATTGACAAATAAGCAAAGTGAATTTCTTTTTACCCGCTCCAAATACATTAGATGCAGTGAAGGGATGGGAGTCGCGAGCGTCCGTTTGGGTGCCACCTTTAGTAGTAGAATAGCAGTAGGATAAATGTAGGTTACTTTAAATATCATAATAATATAATATATGAATACTAAGGTGGGCAAAGGATGTGAGCTAATTACCATTGTCCATAACACAAGACGTTTGAGTCGGCTGGCTCGTATAATTGATTTTTTCACAAGCAAGCCGTTTGGTATTTCTGCTAATGGTTGCTTCAAACATTTGATTACGCTCGTTTAGACGTGAATTCCTAATTCCAGGAGTCACAGGCTTGCTATGGATGGTGTGGTTTGCAGGGACCAGCTGGGGGGTAACGACTGTAGGGGATTGCTCCACAGCTGACTGGATGTAAACAGGCCTGCCGTTTACAAGGGGGATTTCCATATCATCCGATATTCTTAACGGCAATTTATCAGCAGGAGGGAATACCAGCTCCGGGGTAAAGTGAGGGATTGCCATAGCGATAGAGTCAGGATGCAAATTGCTCGCCCGTCGTTCCTTAACCATCTTTTTATAGTCTCTGCTGGCCTGTCTTCTTTTCTCTATATTGTCCTGTGGTGTCATCAATAATTTCTTTGTAGCTCTCAAATCACGCCGCCTCTTATTTATTAGAGCCCTTTGCCTCGGAGACATTGCCGCCCTACGTGCCCTGTCCCTTCTACGCCTACGCTCGTTAGGTGTGAGGTCATTATCATCCATGGAACATGGTTCTAATCCAGCACCTAAAAATGAGTTGCATTGATGTTTGATTAATGTGTTTGGTGCACTAAACATTTAGCAATGTGTCAGAACATTTATATCAAACATTAAAGATAATAGCAATTAACAATCCAATATAGCAGCAATATTTAAATGTTGCCAACATCCACATAATTAATTAATGCAATGTTTTCATAAACATATAATAAAATATTACGAAACAAAGGTACAAATTATACATCTAAAGGAAGCATTCATAATCAAAAAGCACTAATAATTAGCCAGTACAGGATTACCTGCTTCACCCACAGAGCTACTACAACTTTCATTCCAAACGTCCCCCATGTCACCAAAAGTATCATCATCGTTGCGTAATGCGGCGTTTATATCTAAAAAAGTTTTAGAGTTAGAAATTCCTGAAATCATAGCCATATCATATGATTATTAAGCACAGGTTACCTCCTTCACATAGAGGGCTGATACAACTCTGATCACATAAATCTTCCATCTCACCACATGGAGCCTCATCATTGATTAAACCAATATCTCCATTTGTCCCCACATGAAGTCTGTATTTATTTTCTCCCAAATCTCCCCTATGGAGCCAGCCATCGTTTTCATCTACCTCCATGTGTACAGTGTCATCTACGTGAACTCCAGAGTGTCAATATTTTATCATGACAAATAAGGATGCAAGAATGGAGATAAACGAAGAACACAATAGTACCTTGATGATGGTTTGGAATGTGCTGAATGGCACCCTGTTCGTTTTTTCTCCTCATACGCCTCTCACAGATTGTACGGTTATATTCGATCCTCTTCTCATCAGACATTGTTGCAACCAGGAATCTCTTGCACTCTCTATCACGTTCCTTAGGATCTACATGATGTGGGGTTTGCGTACCTTCATCATATTGGAATGACACAATGAGTAACAATAGTACATCACAAACCAAATGTCCAACTGTATCCTCACCTTGGATTGTTGTGTTGGTGAGATCTGAAAAAGGTTTCCTATCTCGCATTGACCTGGATGGTTCCATCAAAACGATAGTCCCTGCAAAG
This sequence comes from Setaria italica, assembly GCF_000263155.2. Lineage (NCBI taxonomy): Eukaryota > Viridiplantae > Streptophyta > Magnoliopsida > Poales > Poaceae > Setaria > Setaria italica. The sequence continues at coordinate 17,423,186 of NC_028453.1, forward strand.
GCCTAAGAAGAGGCAAAAACGGAGACAATTAGGCTTTCTCGAAAAGGGGTTCCAAGATAAGTTGTACAAGTTGTCAGAAGATCACAAGAAAACCATTGAGGTAGATGCAAAAGAGCTGCAATTTAATTGATGTTCAAGGGATAGATCCATGATTGTTAAAAGATGCCAATTACAGAAATAGCATGAAGTTAAACTAAACATGAAATCCATGAGGTAACAGATATATGTACCCCCGGGACCTCTCCTACTGGAACACGGGACTCTACAAGTGTCCGGTTATTCTCCAGTATCCTTCCAGCATTGATAAGCTTCAAGTCATTAACAGTTTTTAGAGCTATATCCTTATCTGTTAGCAGAAATGAAAAGAACAAATTACATTCAACATTTAACAGAGCAAGTAAGAACAGCAGGCATGGATTGCAGAAGAGAGAATTAGCACAGGGCATCCACCTGTGTTGGTCAACATGCGCAGGCATGTGCAAGCACACATGGCTTATGTTGTGAATGCAGGCAAAAGTATTAATATAGTTCCAGATATTAATTCAGCCGGAAAAGGCTTCATCTTTCACTTGATCTAGTGCTTGGTTTTCATGTATAACGTAAGATGCTATAACTGTTAAAATGAGAATGCAGCTCAGTTTTTACACGATGTTCTTGTCAGTAACTTGGGCGGTTCATGCTGACTAACATTCATAAATCATTTTTCTGTGCTATTTATTGAAGCCAAGGTTCAATTCAGAAACAGTACACTGGTAGAAAACTGAGCATTAGTCCCGGTTGGTAAGGGTCATATCTCTCGGATATCCATCCGGGATAAACCAACCGGGACTAAAGGGGGTCCCTTTAGTCCCGGGTATTTTAACCGGGAGTAAAGGACCCCCTTTAGTCCCGGCTCAATTCCAACCGGGACTAAATTGCGCTTGCATGGCACTGGTGACGCCTGAATTTTTCATGCATGCATCACGTATACGTATAGTAGTACTGCGGCCCTTTTAATTTGTTAACCTTGTAGTTGAGATTTTTTTAGAATGAATTAAATCAAGTAGTATTTAAACGAATGGGATTTGTAATTATACAACTACTATATATATACACAATCCTTATACACAATTCATATACACAATTCAACTAGCTTAATTAGTACAAATCGATCATATATACAAATAAATCAAAGTATCTTCCTACGATCTTCCCGTCGTGGTGTTGCTGAGAGGAGTGTCTAATTGTCGTCCATCGTAATAAAATTCTCCTCTTGGATTTACCACCTCGTCCATTATGAATCCAATGAGACCTTCACATATTGCCGCTACTCTTTCTTCCTTCAAGAGTCCTTGTTGAATATTTAACATCTATAATTTGGAAATTTGTGAATGTTACATGAACAAATACATATAAGGAGCTAGAAAATAATTAACTAGTAATATATTTATTTTACGTACTTTAAAGTTGTGCGGCGTCATCTTCGGTCCCTTGGGTCCCAAAAAACTGTGCATGTGCTCACAGATGTAGTAGCCACATAGGTTATTCCCGGGTTCCTGTCTTAAGCACTTCAGTGCGGAAAAAAAATAAGTTATGAAATATTCGTGTTATACAATGTAATAAATGTGCAGACTTCATACGTACCGGGAAGTCTGTGTTCCATGTAAGATCTTCTTTGAATGGACCTTTGTGTGTCCTTATGAATTGTTTCCATACGCTGCGGATTAGAATAATGAATGACATAGTGTAACAGGGATAAAATTTAGGAAATAAATTTTTGCATAGAGATAAAGGTCCAGAATTATTACAAGCCTAGCATGTCTTGCAATTCTTGGTAGTCCACCGGATCTTTCCGTAACGAATCAAAGACAGTGACGTGGCTTCTTTCAGGCTCAATTATAATAAGGATCCAGTGGAAGCTGCGTGCGTAAAATGTTCATGCATATTAGAGCTAACTAACATGTAGAGATAAGGAAAAAGACATCGAAAGTAGACGGTATACACACACTTACTTGAAGTTGTATGGAAGTAGTATGAAATCCTTGAATGTTTGTTTGTGTAGGAAATTGTATATTTCGGCAAAGGTTTTTTCCGGCGCTAATTGTATCTGTTGTTGGTTAACTACAGATGGATCCATGAAGCCTACATGTAGGTACGCCTCTCGGCGGCATGTCTGAATTAGCATCCTACATGAAATGGAAGATGAAGTTAGTACGGTGACGCACGCCAAAATTTACATGTAGAGATAATAAACAGACACTTACAGAATCCAAGCGCTGATCAGAGAGACGTCCAGGGCATCATGATGGTACACTTCGTATATATCCTTGAAGTCTAGCCACAGCACTTTCTCCCCTTCACCGTGAAAATCTATCGGTTTTACCTTCATGCCGATCATCTCCCTAGATTTGGCGGATGCCGTCATGTACCATTGATGGAATTCGTACATCTTTGTTGACAGCTTCCGTACCATTGCCGGCTTCACTAGAGGCTTGCCTAGCTCATAAGGCCATCTCGGCTCAGGGGGCGGTGCAGTTGGCATCTCGACTTGCCCTATGCATTCATCAAGTCCCAGACCTGTTTCTTCCATGAACTTCAATATATTTTCTTGTTGATCCAAGGGCATTGCTTTTACCCGTTCAGCATCTTTCTTTGATAAATGGCTGAGGTCGGGGACTGAACCGCTGGAGGATGATTTTTTTCCTTTTCTTTTATCCTTTTCATCAGCCTTTACTAGAGCCCGTTCATAGTTTGACAAGAGTGGTATCCTTTTCTTGGCTCCTTCCTCCATCCTGATAAAAAGTTTAAATCCCGCCGACTTACTGGCGGTGGCTCCATCTCCCTTGCCTTTTTTAATTCAGCTTGTTTCTTGAACCACTCACTGGCCTCTCGTTGGATTTCTGCCCACTGTTCCGCATGAGACATTGCCTCAAAGCGTTCCTTGCGAGCCACTTCAGGGTCGACCTTTGTTTTCTTCTTTCGAGGCTGTCTTTGCTTGGGAGGCGGTCCTTGTGACTTCTTGAGTGGTGCTGCAGGTTACTTCGAGGGGGCCGCTCTTGGTGCCGGCGACGGTGATCGGGGAGGGGTGTTGTTATTGTCGTCGTCGCTCCCAGCACCAGGATGTGGTGGAGATGGAGACCTTGATATAGATGGAAGCGACGGTCCTGGAGCAGGAGATGCCGGTCTCGAGGTATGAGGAGAAGGTCGCTGCTCGGGATCTACGGGGAGCGGTCTTGAGGTCTGAGGAGATGGCTCCGTGCGGGAAATAATGATGTAGCGTTTCTTCCATAGAATGATCCCATGAAGCGCATCTGCCAATGTCTTTTCCCCGTCGCCTCCCGGGAAGTCGAGCTCTAGACCTTCATACTGGGCATCTACTATTTGCTCGACACAGACGCTGGCGTAGCCTGTTGGAATGTCCATGCCATGACTGCTCTGCCCTGCCAGCGTTGGTAACGCACTCCCGTACGCTACCTGTACATATAGCAGAAGTAAACAAGTTGAACTCCGATCTCGAGGCCTGGATCAATTGACAAGATTGCATAAATATTATGTATAAGTATACCTTAATAGTGAGGTTGCCGACCGGTGCATGCAGCTCACATGAGGTCCGTTGCGTGATGGCATCCACGGGGAACCGTTGCTCCTCCACGGGTAACCTGGGCGTCTGCGCATCGGGGACCCCTGTAGAAGCACAACTGCTCCCGAGGCGTTGAGAAGGGCTGGCGGTGTGAGGATTCGGCAGTGCTCCAGATTGCGCCAACTCCGCAACTGCGTCGGCCACCCGCCGATTGATTTCATCCATCATTCGTTGTTCTAGCATCTGCCGCCAGCTCTCCTCCATCTGTTCCTTTCTTCGCTTCCGGCTTCTGTAAGAGGCGCTGTCGCCTCGGAAAGCGAACTTCCACGGAACCACCCCGAACCCCCGGCAACGTCCTGGGTGCTCTGGATTACCGAGGGCCAATGTGAGCTCATCATTTTCTCGGTGCACCCTCAACCTCCCAGCCTTGGAATCTTCAATGTTCTTCATGAGATGTTCGGCCTTCTCACGTATTCTGTCATTGAAAATCAGCGTCCCATCCTCTTGGCTTAGGGAGCCTCCATGAGCGTAGTACCAGTTCTTTGATCGTTCGGGCCATTCAATAGTTGCAGGTATGATTCCCCGTTCGATCAGATCTTGTTCCATCTTTCTCCACTTGGGAATTGCTGAGCCATACCCACCTCGCCCCAAATGATGGTGGTAGCCCTTCTGACTAGCATTTGCAACGTTGGTCGTGATCTTTTTCACACCTTCTTCACTCCTCTTGTATTCAACAAATGCATCCCAGTGGTCCCTCAACTTGGGCCACGCGTTGAAGTCTGGAGTTTTGCCCTTCTTGATGTAGTGGGTGTCCAGCATCTTCTTGAATGTCTGGAATTGAGTAGCCATCTTCTTAAGTGTCCACGCTTTGACATCCTTCTCGCTATAATCTTCGGGGAATGTGAAATGCCTCTTCACGTCTTCCCACAGCATATTCTTTTCTGTCTCTGGAAGGGCGTACGGATTATCGCTTCTGCCCTTCCATTCTCTGATGCTGATAGGCACGTTGTCCCGGACGATTGCCCCGATTTGACTAACATACTTCTTTGCGACTTTCTCGGGAGCAACCGGCCTGCCCTCATCTGTAACTTCGGTGATGACAAGCCTCCCTTCCATCACCTTTGTACGACCTCGGGTCTTCTGCCCTTGTGTCGATCCGGAGGGCTAACAGTTTAAGATTCGTTAATTAGTACGTACTAGTAGCGGTGGCGTGAAACAATACAAGAATGGTTGTATATACCTCGCCGGAACCTTCCGCCACGGTAAGTTGTTGCTGCGGCTGTTGCTCTTCATTCACATCGGCAGACATGTTGAGGAACATGTCCGCCTGGGTGCCCTCTTCATCCGTGTATGATAGTGGAACGTTGTCGCCACTACCATCACCAGCGATTATCTGCTCCATGATATACCTTGCGGTCTCATCGTCTGTCATTTCAACTATTGCTGCAAACATACATGGAATCATACATGACAGTCATAGAAATCGTCTTAATACAAATTTGTATATAATCACAGTTCGGAATCATACATGTATATAATGAAATCATAAAATAACATGAATCGTACAAAGTCCGGAATCTTTATACAAATTTCTATGAATTTATACAAATTTCTATGAATTTCTATGAATTTCTATGAATTTATACAAATTTCTACGAATTTCTATGAATTTCTATGAATTTCTATGAATTTCTATGAATTTCTACGAATTTCTACGAATTTCTACGAATTCCTACGAATTTCTACGAATTCCTACGAATTTCTACGAATTCCTACGAATTTCTATGAATTTCTACGAATTTCTACGAATTTTGACGAATTCCTACGAATTTCTACGACGGCGATAAGGGCGGCGAAGGCGGGACGGCGGCGGTCAGGGCGGCGGAGGCGGGACGGCGGCGGTCAGGGCGGCGGAGGCGGTTCACCGGAACCACGGGCGGTGCCTAAGCTACTACGTTGTGATGGGCGGCAGGACGGCGGCGATCACGTCGGCTACTCGGCGGGACGGCGGCGATCACGACGGCGGGACGGTAGTTAACAACCTAACTACAAATCTAACTTAACAAACTAACTAGAAATCTAAAAATCTAACTTAACAAAATTAGAAATCTAAAAATCTAACTTAACAAAATTACAATTCCATCAAAAAAAAAAACAAAATTAAAAATTAAAAGAAAACGGCCAGCTCTCCCGGCGCACCGGCCGGCGCGGCAGACCTCTCGCGCGCGGGGCGGCGGCCGGGGCGGCGGGACGGCGGCGGCCGGGGCGGCCTGACGGCGGCGGCCGGGGCGGCGTGACGGCGGGACGGCGGCGGCCGGGTGGCGTGCGGGACAGAGACTACGACAGCTGGACGACCGCGGCCGATGCGAACACGACGACCGCGGCTACTAGGGACGGCTACAAGGGGCGACCAGGGGCGACCAGGATGGAGCCGGCGACGAGGGGCGATGCATCCGGCGACGAGGTGGCCGGGCCGGGGGCTGGGCCCATCGACGGACGAGGAGGGGATCGAGGAGGGCCGGCCGGGGGACGACGACTGCGCAATGCGGGACTTCTACGGCGCATTGGGGGATTACGACTGCTGCTGCCGGTGAGGGAGGCGGACGGGCGGTGACAGCTGATAGCGCGGGACTTGCAAAATTTTCGCTAAGTGTGGAACTGGCGGGGGGTAGAAGGGAGTACAGTGCTTTTAACCCCCCCCCCTTTTATCCCGGTTC